>NW_026606120.1:87282500-87835000 GCF_029834395.1 Sorex fumeus | reverse complement strand
TTGCTGCTGCTGTTATTCCTACCACTGCTACAGTTGTTGCTACAGCCTCTGCCACTGTTGCGACAGCCAGAATAGTAACAGTAGCACCCTCCCCCACCCTTGGCGGCTGAGTCCCGGAAGACCCCTAACTTGCTATTCGAAGAGTGGAAGGGCTTTTCATCTGATCTCTGGGGCTCACATTTCTTTGGGGTGGGGGGATGTCCCAGTTTCTGGTAGCAAACACGGAGGGTGGAGATGGAACTCACAGTCCCTCCAGGTTGTTTTGGGGGAATCCTATGCCACAGACCCCAGGGCAAATCTGCATTAAAATTCTGCTGCCAGCTCTCTCTCTGTCGAAACAGATGGCCTCTAGCCAGTGGTGTGGGGACTGTCTGGGCTGAGAAACATCCTGGGCCGCCTCTTATGATGCCGGTCCTGGGACCCAAGTGGCCGGACCAGTGCTCTCTGACTCCCGCCACAGTGCTCCCCAGCCTCCTGGCCCTTCCTCCTGACCTGCCAGCCCACACCCCTTGGTGTCTGCTGTTCCTGCCCATCTGTAGTTTGTGCCAAATGGCTGCCCAGGCCGCCTTTTGCCTCTTCCTCTGAAGTTCAGCCTGGAGGTCCCCTTCCTGCAGCCTCTCAGGCCCTGGCTGGCCAGCTGTGAGCCTGTCCACCAATTTCTGCTCTGCCCCCGGAGAGATGGGCTTTGACTCCCCCCTTCTGCGTTTGGGCAGAAGTGGGTGGCCCAGAACAACCTGCTTGACGTGGGGTCTGGAGGAGGGACCCCTGCTCTGGAGCTCAGAGGGGAATAAACAGTGCGCCTGCAGCGAGACCCAGCTCTCTGCCTCTGGGATGTGTGGAACTTTGCCTAATCCAGTCCGTCTAGGATCTCCCCAGCTCCGTTTGTTGGAGGTCATAGAGTTTGGGGGTGACTGGAAGTGATGCAAATTATTCAGAGGAGGATTTCGGACACGCACACCACAGGCTTAAATAGCCTCACTGCTTCTTTCTGTTGTTGCTGGTTGGCATTTTTTTTGGGGGGGCGGGTAGGGTGGGTAGGTGCACACCCAGTGATGCTCAGGGGTAACTCCTGGCTCTGTGCTCAGGAATCAGTTCGGGCTGGTGGGATGCCAGGGTTCAAACCAGGGTTAGCCGCGGGCAAGGAAAGCACGTTGAAATCGCTCGCCATTTCAATTGCTTGTAATCATTGCTCTAGTCACATCACTGCCCTTTTTGGTAAATACAGTTTTATTAGAAGACAATTTCTTGCCCCTTTGTTGACATAGCGTAGCTGCAGGTTCTTGGTCGTCAGCTGTGGAGATGGTTGGTGGAGGAGGGCCGGGAGGTCTCGCCAAGCCTCGTCTAGTTCTCATCTGACTCTCCAGTCATGCTAGCCATTGGGAACAGCCCACAATGGCCGGAATGAGATCTGAGCGCACTGGGCCACTTTTTGTGCATAGAGCTGGTGGCCCCAGGAACTCTTCGGGAAATGATTGTCGGTTTGATTTTAAATTTTAAAGTTCTCAGGGAGTAAGTAAGAAAGGACCTACAATTCAATGGCCTTGCAAAACGGATGCCCTGGGTTTTGCTGTATGTGTCCAGCTTTTAACTGTGCAGAGAGGGAAGTATAGGGAATGAGGTCCTTGAAATCCTGCTGTTGAGGTTTCTCATTTGTTGTGTTGAGGGCCGTGGCCAGCTGTGTTCAGGGGTCACCCCTGGCAGTGCTCAGGGAACCCTATAGGGTGTAGGGATTGAACTCAGGTCATTTGTGTGCACAGCAAGCGCTTTCCTCGCTGTTCTCTCTCTCTCTCTCTCTCTCTCTCTCTCTCTCTCTCTCTCTCTCTTTCTCTCTCTCTCTCTCACACACACACACACACACTCCTGTGTTTCTCATCTCCTGCTGTGTGTGCTTGTCTTTTATACATTTGATGGGGACAGCTTTGTGGATCTTTGAATATTCCTAATATTCCTGGCTTGCAGGAATGATCTGTGCCATATCGTCCCCGAATCCCTAGGTAGATTTTAAAAAAAATTTTTTTTAGTGAAACACCATGAGGTACAGTTGTAGACTTACAAATTTTTGTGCTTGGGTTTCTCCCTAGGTAGATTTTTAAAAAATTATTTATAAAATTTATAAATAATAATTTTTTCATTTATAAAATTTATAAAATAAAAAATATTTATAAGAAAAGGTGCAGCGAATGAACCCCACCACTTGAGAGAGATTCCCAGTGGTGAGATTGCCGGGTGAAGGGGTGAGGACAATTTTCAGGGTCTTGATAACCACATGTGGTCAAATTGCTTTCCAGAAAGATTGTCCCATTTAAGTCCCCAGCAGCAACGTCGGAAATTACCCCTAGCCTTCTCTCGCCAGCGCTGAGTACTATCATTTTCAAAGGTTACCAGATTGATAGGCAAAAATTGCATTTTGTTGTTTTGATTTGGATTTCTTTGATTACGGGTGAGGTTAAACATTTTCCCCCCCTTATGTTAAACACTTCTTCATATGTTTATGGCCAAAGGGAATCTTAATAATGGTTTGCCAGCGTGCAAAGGGGTTATTTGGTAGATTGGGACCAGCTGTTCTCAAGAAGACGCTGGAAATGTTGAAACTCCAGCAGGCCAGTGATACGGACAAGGCCCTTGGGTGGGGGAGGGTCCTGAGTGGTCAACCTCGAGAGAGCGGTGGGGTTCCCTGGCCTCTTGGCCAGCAGCAGGACTCAGAGGGAGAGAAGGAGCCCGAAGTTTCCGGCTGATTAGAGAATCAGGAGCACCGTTACCTTCTGCCCCGTGTGCCTGCTGAGCCTCTCACAGCCGGATGAGAGCTCAGGGGCTGGGACACACGTGGTCATCCATGACGGCCGGTAGAACGGAATCTGTGCCCTCGTCCTTCATGTTCCTCCTGCAGGCTCCAGGCGGTTCCATCCTCCCCGCCCACCGAGCCCCAGACCCTACTCAAGGCTCAGGCCAGGGCAAAAACTCACTAAAGGGGGGCTGGAGCGATAGCACGGTGGGTAGGGCGTTCGCCTTGCATTCAGCCAACCCGGGTGTGCTTCCCAGCATCCCATATGGTCCCTCGAGCACCGTCAGGAGTAATTCCTGAGTGCAGAGCCAGGAGGAACCCCTGAGCATCACCGGGTGTGACCCCAAAAGCAAAACAAACAAACAAACAAACAAACAAAAAACCCACTAAAGGAAATATTGAAATTCCTTGCCCAGACCAGCCTGCTGCAGTGCTGAGTAAGTCGTGTCCAAGTCCCGCCAGAGCCCAGGAGGGTCCCAGCTAAGGGTCCAGAGCCCCGTGCAGGGGCTGGAATTAGCTCTGCTCCTGGGAGGGGACCCCCGACTTTAGGAGGTGCTGGGGCTAGAACTGAGCTCAGCTGCATGGCAGGAAAAAGCCCTAACTGCATATCATCTCCCTTCCACTCGCCAGGTCACGGGAAGTTCCTCCCGTCCTTCTCCTGGAAGAGTATTCTGGAAAGACTCCAGGAGCAGGAGAGCGCAGGACATTAGGGCACCCAGCCTCATGGCAACCCCAACAGAAAACCCAGAAGAGTCTGTCCTTGAGATGAAAGTCAAGATCCAGGCCGTTGATATGCAGGCATAATAAAATCCTGAGAACAGATTTGATGAGGATGTGCTGTTGAACCGCCTGTGAAGGAAATGCATAATAAAGGGAATGGAATAAAGTTTTGTCCAAGTTAATACCTCAGGGGGCAGGAGAGAGAGTATGGGGGCTACTGCTCTTGGCTTGCACGTGGTCGACCCTGGGTTAGAACTCTGCCACCACCTATATGGTCCCCCCAAGTCCTGCCGGGAGTGATTCCTGAGCACAGAACCAGGAATCATCCTTGAGCACAGAGCCAGGAGTCAGCTCCAGGCACAGAGCCAGGAGTCAGCCCTGAGCACAGAGCCAGGAGTCAGCCCCGAACACAGCCAGGTGTGGCTCAAACAAAAACCAACAACAAAACCAAGTCAATATCTCAGAGCATGCGAGTTCCTCCAAGACAATGATTCCTCCATCTGATTAATGCCTGGTTAGGTAGGCATATCTAGGAGCGATGGAAAATTAGAGTGTATGGAGAAGCTCGGGACCTAGGCTCGATTCCTTGCAACGCTTGAAGACGTGGCCCGGTTTGGTGCTGGGCACCGACTCCCATGCCACTCCTCAGGGTCACCCCTTGCAGTGCTCAGCAGGTCCTGTTTTGGGATGAGCCTCCCCCAACCTCCATCTGCCCCTGTGCAAAGGATAGCCATCATCTGTCCCATTTCATGTCACCTGGGAAAGGAAAACGCCAAAAAAATGTTTCCGGAGCGGAGGGTGGGTTGGAAGCCCTGCTCGGGAATCACTCCCCCATCCTTCTCCCCACCGGTTCAGAGACATCCTGTGAGTCCCTGCACAACCAGTGCTCAGCCCAGTGCCCTTGCCGGCTGCCATCTGGGAAGCCCCCCGCCTGGGATCCCTACCCCGCATCCCCAGCCGCGAGAGAAAAAGGCTGGATGGAGGAGGCAGTGCCTCGAGCCTCCATCCCGGGTTGCCCGAAGCCTGCCTTTCAGAGCTCTTGCCTGTGTTCTCGGCACCTGATGCAGTGACCTTGGAGGAGGGGCCGGGGCGTGGGGTGGGGGTGGGGGAGAAGAACAAGGTGGCGGGCCCATGCAAATAGTTTTGCATGGAGCGTTCTGGGGAAGGTGGAAAATGACATTTGGTTAAGCCACTTCTGCTCCCTGATAAGAGCCGGATGGCCTTGCCTTGACACCTCAGGTTGCATCTGATGCCCTGGACAACTTCCTGGCTGTTATCTCATGCAAATCAGAGGGAGGAGAGAAGGAGCAGCTGGAAGGTGGCAGTGCCCCATGCCTGCCCCGCTCAGCAGCCAATTGGCAGATGGAGGAACAGGGAGGCAGCATCAGGCGGGGCACTCACTTTGCATGCGGGGAGGGGGGGCCCACGTTCCATCCCCGGCAGCAACTCAGGGTCCTCAGAGCACCACAGCGAAGAGCTGAACCTCGAACCCACCATCCATCCCAGGCACTGCTCTTGTCCAAAGTCATTCTGTGTGTGTCTGAGTGTGTTGCCCTGGAATCACTAGAACTGTTGCCATAAGGAATAGCAAAGGGCAATGGAGATTTCACTCTACACACACCTCAAAGCTGCTAAGAGAAGTCAGCACAGATTAAAAAAAAGAAGATTAAAAAAAAATCAGACCAGTGGGGCTGGAGTGGAAGTACAGCATGGAGGGCATTTGCTTTGCATGTGGTCGACCCTGGTTCAATCCCCCTCCTCCCATGTGGTCCCCTGAGCACTGCCAGGAATAATTCCTGAGCACCACTGGTGTGGCTCCCCCCCAACCCCCCCAAAGCAATTGGGTCACAGCAATAGTACAGCAGGCAGGGTGTTTGCCTTGCATGTGGCTGACCCAGATTGGATCCCTGGCACCCCACAGGGTCCCCTGGTCCCCACTAGGAGTGATCCCTTCCTCAAGAGGAAGTCCTGAGCATCACCAGGTCTGCCTTCCCAAAATAAGCAAAAGGACAAAATTGCACATTTATGACAGTAACATGTCTTGTCTATCGAGAATTCTAAAAGAGTGAGGACAAGACACGTAGAGTAGTAGAAAAATTGGTGCGGGGGTGGGGGCATTGGGATGACCCCAGTTCAGAAGCCTAGAGACAGTTTCTGCAGGATTTCTGGGGGGTCCAGAGCAAGATATGAGGCAGTGAATGTGCCATGCCTTGGGGGGGTTCCAAGACGGAAGCCATGATTTCCATTGCACCAAACCTTGCTATGCATGTCCACGACCCTTCCCTCAGTTCCAGCTACAAGTGCCAAGTCTCCCTGAGCATGTGACCAGGGCTGAGTGTGTTTGACCTTGAGGGTGAGTGGCTCATTGATGGGAAACAGCAAGAGAAGTGCCCTCCCTACCCCCCAGCCCCCACTTTGTACGTGCCCAGCAGTTATTACAGCTGTTGCGACATTGTCTGATTAGAGACTGACTCATGTGTGCGTGTGTGTGCGTGCGTGTGTGCGCATTTGTGCGTGTGTTTACGTGTGTGCGAGTGTACGTGTGAGTATCTGTGTATGCGTGCATGTGTGTACAGCTGTGTGTGTGCATATGCATGGGTGTGCGTGTGCATGTGTGTATGTGTGCATGTGTGCGTGCATGTGTGTACATGTGCGTGTGCATGTGTGTGCGAGTGAGTGTGTGTGTGTGTGTGTGTGTGTGTGTGTGTTGGAGAGGGGAGGAGTGGAATGGAAATACAGGAACAACCCATGCTCCATTGTCCTTGCTGGCCTGAGGGCCCGGGGAGGTGCTCGGAGAAGGAGGGCTCTGATGCCCGATTCCTCGAAGCACCCGGGAGCCAGCTGCATGGCATGGAAAAGCTGTTTCCCAGTGGCACGGGGTGGAGAGTCGCCCCATCTGGGGCCTGATGACAGATGCTGGATTTTGCTCCCAAGTGACGCCAAGAGCCAGTTTGTCTCAGCCCAGACCAGAAACAGAGATTTATGTCTCTCTGGCTGGTAGAGACTCATTTCAACATCTTCGTCCATTCCACTGCCGCCACCCCTGCCACGCCGCCAGGGGATCGCGGTTTCAGCCACAGCCCAGCATCCCTGTCTCTTAGGCACCTAGAATTCTAGCCTAGCAGAGGCTGTGGGTTCCAGAGGACAGCATGAGGTCCTCGCCATCCCTCAGGCCGACAGCTGCTGGAAATGGGGGTGGGTGAGGGTGCCCTCCCCCCTCCCTCCCCCCAGGCTTGCTGGGCATGTGAATAAATATTCAGTCTCCACGGTGAAACCAGCAAAACCAACCTCGGGCCAGAGTGGGGTTTGGGGTTTGTTTTTGTATTTTCATTGTCTTTTGTTTTTGTTTGATTTTGCCTAACTGAGAGAGAGGCGGGGGAGGGAGAGGGACAGAAAGAAGAAGAGAGAGAGAGAGAGGGAGAGAGGGAGGGAGAGGGGGAGAGAGAGAGGCTCAGTTTGGAACTACCAATGATTATCAGCGCCTCAGGCAGTGAGAGGATGTGGGAATGAGCAGCCATAGCAGGCTTGGGGGACACTGCCCTGGTGACCGACCCGTGTGCCCTCAGTGGGGCCTCTGAGCCCTGCCACGAGCTCCCCAACCTCATTTTTTTTTTGTTTCTTTGCATTTTTAAATTTTTAATTTTGGAGCTTGGGCAGGGCAGGGGGCTGTCCACTTTGTGGTGCTCACTGCTCACACCTGCTCTACATAAGCTCAGGCTTCACTCCTGGGGGTTTCCAGGGGCCCGTACGTGGTGCTGGAGCTGAAACCTGGACAGTGGCCTGTGAGGGAAACGAACATAAGCCTTGGACTCTCCCTCCAGCCACTGTCCTCTGGAGGCACTGGGCCATTGCACAGGGAGGCCGAGATGGTCTCCCTGCTGTGTTCCCATCTGCTCCACACAGGGTCTCACTGAATATCCCAGGGAAGGACACGCGGGGGACCGGGCAGGGGTGGG
The DNA here is from genome assembly GCF_029834395.1 of Sorex fumeus. NCBI lineage: Eukaryota > Metazoa > Chordata > Mammalia > Eulipotyphla > Soricidae > Sorex > Sorex fumeus. The sequence continues at coordinate 87,827,542 of NW_026606120.1, read as the reverse complement.
AGGGCGCTTCCCACAACCCCAGGTAGTGAGTGGCGGCGTGGACCCAAGGAAAGCGCGGGCTGGTGGCCCCCAGAGCCTCTCCGCGGCTCCCCGGTTCCTCCCTGGCCTCACAGGGCATGAAGGAGCCGGACTCTTCCTCACAGGGGGCCAGCACCGCCTGTCAGCAGTGACTGCCACAGTCCCACGCACATGCCCATGGGGGCACGTGACTCCTGGACACGTGTATTCTCACACACACAGCATGCCTACATGCTCACACCCATGCACCCTGAACATAGATGTGCTTACACTCAATGCACATGCACACACACATATGTGCTCATAACTGCTCAATTCTCTAGCTCCTGTGCACATGAACATGCCCTCATACAATGTGCACGCCTGTGCCCACACCCCTGCACCCTTCACACTGATATGTTTATATACAATATGCCACAAACATGCTCGGTTATGGCCTCCCTGCTCACCACCATGCTCACTCGCTCACACATAATGAACTCACATGTTTACACACAGGCACACGTGGAGGCAGGCATACCCATTTGTACGCAATATGCTCACATAAGCACACACTTTCTTGCACACATACCTGCTCACACATGTTATCTTGCATTCAAATGTACTTACACAATAGCACACTCTTATGCAACACATGCTCACACAGGCACACATGCTCACTTGAGCATACAGTGCTCACACACGGTTTATCACACACATGCTCTCGCACACAGGTTCTCTCGCACACACACGTACACTTTGCACACACCTGCTCTCTGCACACACATGTGTGCACACATGCTCCTTTGCACATAATGTTCTCTCACACACACATGCTTTCTTGCACACACATGCTCTCTTGCACATGCATGTGCTCACATTGTTTGCACACACATGTGCTCACACATGCTCCCTTGCACACACAAGTTCCCACAAGGCTCTCTTGTAAACACACATGGTCATACATGCTCTCTCTACACACATGCTCACAATTCTCTCTTGCACACACACATGCTCGCAATTCACATGGACTCTCCAGTCATCTTGGCATCGGGGTCTGATTTTTCCAGCTGGATCGAGGCTCAACCATTCAAATTCATGTCATAAGCAGGAAAAAATGCCTCCTCCGGACCTGTCTGGCTTGTGAATAAGACCCAGCGCCTGGCTAAGAGCAGGCCTCCTTCATGAAACCTCGCAACCCTGACTGGCTACCCCACCTCTGCACAGCCCAGCAGGGGCCCTGCTGGAGAGTGTTGGTTTGCCGAAGGCTGAAACCTGGAGGACGAGGAAGAGGAGGACTCTGGCGCCCACGACAGGAAACCCACTGAGTTTCGGTTTTTGCAAAATCGAGGGGCCGCACCCAGAAGATAGACTTGACAGGACTCCCCCTGGTTATTTGGGGCTGGACCCACATCGGTCACTGTCGAAACTCCCAGATGGTTTTAAGATGCGGCCAAGGCCGAGAGTCACTCCTCTAGAGTAGGCGCCGGCCAGTACGTTCCGTAAAGGACCAGGTGTCGAGGGCCTTGGGCTCTGGCACATTGCATGTGCAAAAGTAATTAGAGAAAACATATCAACAGACCGGTGAGCATGGCTGTGTGTCAATAAAACTTTATTGATAAAAACAAGCAGTGGGCCAGATTTAGCCTTTGCGTTATAGTTTGCCAATCCCTGTTCTAGGCCATCTGGGTCTTCTATAACAGGTAGCAAAGACACCCATGGGGCGAGGGATATAGCCCTGTATGCACACTTGTACACACACGCACGTGCATACACACACACACACACACACACACACACACACTTCTGACTCTCTTAGAAACTCTCTGGGTAAGTGTGGCTAGAGACCTAGGAATCTGTCTAGAGAAAAAGCATCTGGAATTCTGATACTGGGAGCCAGTGAACACCCCTTGTTAAGAACCCCCCACCCTCAACATTCTCTTGGCTCATCACTCACGGTCCTCATCCTCCCTTAAGCTCCTACCGACCCTCCCCCCAGCTTCAAGAATATCTCCAACCAGCAGGCCCAACCCACCCAACTCCCTTCTCTCCCCCTTTGTCATCTTAGCTCACACTCCCCTTGTCAGATATTTTTTCCCAGGGGTTCTTATGTTTTTGCTCTGTAGAGCTCTGGGGTCAGGGGCCAGAACCACTCCCAGCGATGCTCAGCCCACGGATGTAGTTTGTTTGGTGTTTGGTCTCAGGACCCCCTGCAGGCTGAGCTGGTGAGGCTGGGTACTGAACCAGGGCCTCACACGTGCTCCATCCCACCCCTTGAGCTTTCTCCAACCCCAGTCGTAAGTTCTTTAGTGGCACCAGTTTTGCACGGGAAATCCTGAGGAAGGTCTGTAGGCACGAGAGGCGGTGGGTAATTGGGGAAGTGGCAGGGGACATCTGGGACCATCAGGGACACATCTCTCTCTCTCTCTCCACTCTCTCTCTCTCTCTCTCTCTCTCTCTCTCTCTCTCTCTCTCTCTCTCTCTCTCTCTCAGTGGCTGACCTGGTACTCACTGCCCTCAGCCTCTGTGCCTGGCCACGCTTGCTGGCTTGTTTTCACAGGTGACAGGGACGGGACCCTGCTTCCAAGTTTCTGTTCCATGATGTGATGCTTATCTCCGTGACTTTCTCCGAGCTCCGGGTGACGGCCCAGCGGAGGCCTTGCCTTCTGCTTTCGTAGCTCTTAATTAAATTTGTGATGGACGTGCACGGCGGGACTTGGGGAGCCGGGTGGGCCGTGGGCCAGGCGCTGAGCGGCCGCCCCTGCAGCCCTGATCCTGGGACTTACGTGCCTCGGGTGGAGAAATCCCCTCGCCAGGAACTGAGCTTAGCTCTTCATCCGGGGCCTTGCTGGGCTTCCTTCCGGTGGGGCTGCGAGCCCTGCTCAGGGCCCTGGCTTGGCTTGGGGAATGGGGTGAGGGGTCTCCCTGAAGTCTCAAGGGGACGATTGGGGAACCCTCCAAGTTCCGTAACAAGATCTTTCATGCCCATGGGGACCCCTGACTTTTATTTGAGAGGTTCCCCCCAAATCAGCTAAGGGAGTGGTTTGTCTGGAACAGAAGGTTTGGAGTGCAGAGGAGAAGCAGGAGCATGAGGCCTGGCTTTCCTGAGGAGACATGGGCGGTTTGGGGCTCAGTTCTGCTCATAAAGGGATGACGCAGTTGGTGTGTGCTTGGGAGGCATCTTGGTGCCACCCGAGCTTGTTCGCTTGCAGAGACTGTGAGGGTGGAGGCACCCCAAGGCCTGTCTGCAAGCTGGGGGTGTGACCAGCGTCCCATGCGCATGTCCTGACTCTGAGGACCTTGTCCGAGGATGAAATCTCCCCAGTGAAGGTCTGGGGAACCGACTCCGAGGGCTGGAGCATGCGCCTGGTGGGCACAGGGCCCCGAGTTCAAGTCCTGCTCCCCTACCACTGTTGGACCAAAGCACTGAACCATCAAGCCTGAGCGCCCCCAGAAGTGATGCCCGAGTCCCCTGCACCTGTATGGGTGCCCTCCCCTAGCTCCAGAATGCCAAGAGCCTCCCCAGGAGTCATTTCTCAAATACACACAGATTTTTTTTTTTTTTTTGCTTTTGGGGTCACACCCAATGATGCTCAGGGGTTAGTCCTGACTCTGCACTCAGAAATTACTCCTGATGGTGCTCAGGAGTACCTTAGGGGGGCCCTAAGGATGCTGGGAATCGAACCCGGGTTGGCTGTGTGCAAGGCAAACACCCACCCCGCTGTACTATCGCTCCAGCCCCTCAAATACACAGCCCCTCAAATACACAGCTCCTCAAATACACACAGATTATGAGGGAGGTCCAAGCACCCTACCGTGATTGTGGAGCCGAGGGCTTGGTTATCTGCTTGGATCATGGGGGCACGGGGACCCCAACCCCCTAGCTCAGGGATTCCCATGGTCACCAGCTTATGGTATGTTTGCACAAGTTCCTTGTTGAGAGAATTGCAGTGACAATGAGCTTCCCCTTGGCTTCCCCCCTCCAGGGAAAACTGAGGCATGGAGGGAAGAAGACCTTGGCTCCGGGCTGAGGTGTGTGCTGAGGCCCACACAGGAAGCTGAGGCCAGGCTGGTGCCAAAACAAGTCAAAAAAGGACTAAAAACAGCAGCTGAGCGGGTCAGGCGCCCCCTTGGTCACTCCTGGAAAGGAATTTCAGTTCAACCCCCCCCCCACCACCACCACCAATTGGGTGGATGAGAGGTCCTGGTGGTGAGGATCACGCCAAGGACACCACCCCCAGGGCTGTCTCTGGGCCTTTGTTAGTTTCACACACCAGCTCTGCGGCACCCACCGGCCCCTTGTCCTCAGAGCTGTGTGAGTTTTTGGCACCCTCTTGCCCTCTCTGAGCCTCAGCTGGCTTCTCGGCAAATCTGTGTTTCCCAAGATCTCCTCAAACAGGGACAGAAAGGGACGTGTCTGAAACCAGGTGATGGCCCTTACCTCACTGTCCCTGTACACCTTGCCCCAGCCAGGAGTGGTTCCCAGGGCTGAGATAAGCACCGAGGACCCTATCTGCCCGCGGCTCCCGGCTTCCACCCCGAACCCTTCGTATTTGGCAGATGTGTGAGTGTCTGAGTGGACGAGAAAGGAGGCAGCTGGAGATGGCGATAACTCTGTCCCTCCGAGTCCCTTGCCTTGTCCTTGGCCCCCTGGGAGCTCTCCCTCGGGACCCCCAACTTGCGGCTAAGTCCCCTCCCATTTCTCCGGCTCACCTCTGTCGTCCCCCCCCCCCGGAGGACCCCATGGGAAGTGCGGCCGAGCTGGAGAAAGCTCTGGGTGTCCCCCTTCCTTGGACCACCGGCAGGGACCCTCGTTTGCAGCCTGGCGGAAAGTCTGCTTCTGTGCACCTTTTTGGGGAGTGACCGGACAGGAAATGCTGCCCTTTCCTACCCACCTCGGTGCTCTTGAAGTCAAGATGGTCAGGGGTCTTGAGGATGGGGGGGTTGGAGTGAAGCACCCTGTCTTTGTGGTGGGCAGTGCAGAGGGGACCCCCACTGAGTGTGTGGTGGTTGGGGGAGGTTAAGACCATTAGTCTCAGGCTGGAGCGATTGCACAGCGGGGAGGGTGTTTGCTTTACACGCAGCCGACCCAGGTTCAATCCCCGGCATCCCATAGGGTCCCCCGAGCACCACCAGGAGTGACTCCTGAGTGCAGAGCAGAGCCAGGAGTAACCCCTGCGCATTGCTGGGTGTGACCCAAAAAGCAAAAAAAAAAAAAAATTATTTGACTCTGGGGCTATCTCCATAGTTCCAGTGGGGAGGGTGTTTGCCTTGCACATGGCTGACCCGGGTTCAATCCCTGGCATCATATAGGGCTTTCCAAGCATCTCTAGGACTCATTCCTGAGTGCAGAGCCAGAGTAAGCCCTAAGCGTCGGCCGGATCTGGCCCCCAAAGAAAACAAACTGGGAAAAAGACCATCTGGCTCTTACCCACCTCCCTGCTGACCCCTTTCCCCATGAAATCTCGGGGAGGATGTTTGCTGCAAAGCCACAGGAAGCCCAGGAACTCGAACGAAGTCTAAAGCTCTAGTGGGTCACTCTGCCGAAGTTTGGGTACCTGCCGCCAGCCCAGGCTGTGTGAAACTCTCTTCTGCACAAGGCTTTGGGGGCACCCGGGGGGGTTATGGATTTGGGAGCGATTGGAGATGGCAAGGAGGAAGAAAAGATTTTAGCTCTGGGTGCCAAGTCACAGGTGCCAGGAGGTGGGAAAGAAGGAAGGAAGAGACGCGAAGGCAGGCGGGGTGCGGCCGAGGGCACGGGCGGCCTGGCAGGCACCGGGACCAGGTCAGAGAGCCATGTGCAAGGGGCCAGGACAGCAGGCCGCAGAGATGTGGAAACGCCGTTTCCCCAGACGCTCACTCCTTGCGAAATGCTTCTCTGTCTTCCCATGTGCCCGGCCCTGCCCCAGGGCCCCGGTGAACTCCTTCAACTCCGTGTCCATTGAGTTGCACTGAGTGTGGGTCTCAGGGGTTTTCCAGGGGAGGCTTGGAGCAAAGTGGAGAAACTCTGGGGATAGGGATGGAAGGTTCTAGAATCCCACACACACATTCCCTGGGACTACCTGCCAGTCGCCCCCCGCACCTCTGTGCTCGGGAAGGCTGAAGCTTGTGTTTGAGGGGGTGAAGGCTGGTGGGTGGAGGGAGGCAAGTCACTGGACACTGTTTCCTTAACCTCTGCCATCAGAACAGCGGGATGAGTGCGTCGGCCTGTTCTCACAGTCCCGCGGGGCTGGCCTTTCGGGTCAGCATCTCACTCTGGCTGTCTGGACAAGTCCATCTTGTGGAGGTCAACGGGATGGTGCTGAAGAGCTAATGTAGCCCCAAACTGAGTACATGGGCATACAAAAAAAACCCACCAAAAAACACAGATATACACACATACTTACACATGGCTGGAGTGATAGCACAGAAGGTAGGGGCATTTGGGGCATTTGTCTTGCACGTGGCCGATCTGAGTTTGATTCCTCCGCCCCTCTTGGAGAGCCTGGAAAGCTACTGAGAGTATCTAGCCCACATGGCAAAGCCTGGCAAGCTACCTGTGACGTATTCAATATGCCAAAAACAGTAACAACAAGTCTCACAATTTGTTGTGAGATATTAATGGTGCCCACTCGAGCAAATTGATGAACAACGGGAGGACAGTGCTACAGTGCTACACATATACAAATATACAAGTGTTTACAGTGCACATATGCTCAGACACTTATACATACATGCAGATATACTCACACACACCAGCACATACATATATACACAATGCGCATGTACATACATAAACATTAACGTATACACATATACAAACATATAAATAAACATATATGTGTACACAGTATGCACATGCTCATACATGCGTATACACATGCAGACAGACCCATACATCTAGACACACACACACATAGACATATGTAGGCACACACACACACACACATACAGAGTAAAGAAGAGTTAGGGGTCTACTTCTGAGAGCGGGGAGAGAGGCTGGGCAGAGCTGGGGTTCTGAGATGGCAGAGAGGGTGCCCAGGGTACGATGGGGAGTAGAGCACTGTAGGGGGCCCTGGGGAGGCGGGAGTGGCCCCTGTCCGCTTGGGGGGGTGCGTTTGGGGACAGGGAGTCCCTCCCTTTCTTCCTGAGCTCTTTGCAAAGGGACACGGGGGTCCCCAAATGCAACAGTCACAGTTGTCATTTGTGACAAAGAAGGTGGAGCTTCTCCAGGCCTTAGCTGGCGGCACGAGGCTTTGCTAAAGCGAGTCTGCAGAGGTGAGTGCAGAGGTGAGAGTTCAGCTGCGCTCCTGCTGGGTTCTTGGGCAATGTGTGGGGGCACCTGCTGGGCAGAGCAGGAGACCCCCAAACCCGCCCCACTCCTTCCTCGCTGGGACTCTCAGACTCCAAGTCAGTGAGTCCATCTGGGCTCACGGGGCTACTATGGATCAGGCCCCGGGAGCTTGGGAAACTCCAGTTTCATGTTTGTTCCCCAAGAAGGGGGTCCGGGCGCTGCCCAGTGCAGTGCAGAGGATGGTTTGTTGAGGAGGTGTGGGTGGAAAGGGAAGTGGAAGGGCATGTCCATCATGGAACCCCAGAGACCCTGCGGGGGACGGGAAGGAGAGTGGGGAGGCATGGGATGGATGGTGGAGAACTCTAAGATGTGAGCCAGGTGACATGCCTGGATTCCCCATCTCTCTCTCTCTCTCTTTCCTCTCTCTCTCTCTCTCTCTCTCTCTCTCTCTCTCTCTCTCTCTCTCTGTCAACTGGGTGAAGAAAGTAATCTGAAATGATCTAAATCTAAAGTGATCTGAAAAGTAGAAAACCAGTCCTGTGTGGTCTAGAGGTATGGTACAGCGAGCAGGACCCTTGCCTGCATGAGGATGATCCTAGTTCAATCCCCAGCAACCAATAGTCCCCCAGGCACCTCCAGGAGTGACCCTGAGTACAGAGCCAGGGAAAGCCCTGAGCATTGCCAGGCGTGGCCCAAAAACGGAGGAAAAAAGAAAGGCCTCCAGAAATCGGAAGTTGGGGGCTGGAGCGATAGCACAGCGGGGAGTGCATTTGTCTTGCCAACCAGGGTTCGATTCCCAGCATCCCATATGGTCCTTCAAGCACCAACAGGAGTAATTCCTGAGTGTAGAGCCAGGAGGAACCCCTGTGCATTGCTGGGTGTGACCCGAAAAGAAAAAAAAAATAGAAAAAAAACCCCAAAGAAATCAAAACTTACCCTCTCCTGGCTGGATCTAAGAAGTCAAGAGACGGAGGAAAGATGGCCCTGCCTTTCCTTTTGACCCCTGCCCTCTCCTGCTGTCTTCCAAGCCTCATCGAGATGCTCCCAGCAGCCAGGCGAGAGATGGTCAGTGGGGTCGTGCGGTCTCTAGGTCTCCTTGACGGGGCTGTGCCCGGCGCCATCCTCAAAGGCCACCCTTTGGGCTGGCCCATGCCCACAACGGACATCTGCAAGCCTGAGATCACCAGCAGAACATCCAATTGCTCTAGCGCTTTCCTAGGCCCAGTCTCTCACTTCATCGCGGCTCCAGGCCCTGGACGCCTCTGGGGCTTTTGACGACCCCCCCCCCAGGACTGGAGAGATAGCACAGTAGGGAGGGTGTTTGCCTTGCTCATGGCCAACCCGGGTTTGATTCCCAGCATCCCATATGATCCCCTGAGCACTGCCAGGAGTAATTCCTGAGTGCAGAGCCAGGAGTGACCCCTGAGCATCTCTGGATGTGACCCAAGGAAAGATTGGAGGCTGTGATGAAAGGAGTGACTAGAAGGAAGTCACCACCGGCATGGCCCCAAGGCAGGAGAGGGGCACCGAAGGAGGACAGGGAGCAGCTTAGAAGTTGGCTAGGTTTTGCTTTCCGGTTAATCAGAGACCAGGGTGTCCCTGTCGGGAGAAGTAGCACCATTGTTGCTCAGGAAAACGGGTGGTGGGGTTGGTCAGAATGTTCCAGTATGGGAAAATGGCCATGCGTCTGCTCACCTGGGGGGACCTGAGCAATTCTTGGGGGTAGGGGAGGCAGACAGTCCCCAGGAGGGGTGCCGAGAAGACCCTGCCTGAAAGGAAAAGCCTGCCCTGGTCCCGTTTCAGGACTGTTCTGGGACCCGCCAACTGGCCTTCCTTGGGGAGCGATTGACAGTGGGAGGGAGGCCAAGCAGGAGAGCAGAGGTGTCCAGGGCCTGGAGTCGTGATGAAGTGAGAGACTGGGCGAAGGAAAGTGCTAGAACGATTGGACATTCTGCCGGTGATCTCAGGCTTGCAAATGTCATTTGTGGGCATGGGCCAGCCTGAAAGGTGGCCTTTGAGGGTGGCGCCAGGCACAGCTCCGTCAAAGAGACCCAGAGACCGCACGACCCCACTGACCAACTCTTGCCTGGCTGCCAGGAGCATCTCGACAAGGCTTGGTAGACAGCAGGCAGAGGGCAAGGGTCAAAAGCCCCCCCCCCGGGGGGGGGCACTGGAGCGATAGCACAGCAGGGAGGGTGTTTGCCTTGCACACGGCCAACCCGGGTTTGATTCCCAGCATCCCATATGATCCCCTGAGCACCGCCAGGAGTAATTCCTGAGTGCAGAGCGAGGAGTGACCTCTGAGCATCTCCAGATGTGACCCAAAAAGAAACCTCCCCCAACACTGCAGGTGGGAATCCCCCAAAGAAAAGAAAGCCCCCCCCTCCGCCCCCCAGCAAATCGAGTGGGATCGGGAAGGATTTGGGTTCTCTTTCTGCCTGGTTCCACCTAGTCCTGAATCCAAGCTCTGCTTATTTTTCTAGAAAAAAAAAAGGTTCCCCACTAAGGGGGAGTTTTGATTCTCACTTGGTCCCCACCGCACCCCTCCCTGGTCCGTCTCTCTGCAAAGCTGGGACCCAGCCAGGCCAACTCAGCCTCCTTCCTCCCTGCCCTCTGGCCATGCGGCCTCAGACCGGATCCCAGGATGGGAGGGGAATTTTCCCAGTTGGCAGAAGGGGCATGAAAAATCAGGCGTGAGTGTTTTTTCTGCATGGCAACAAGAGGTATCAAACCGTAGCTTCTTTCTCCTTCCAGCGCTGTTGCTATTTACGTGCACGTGTGGTTCCCGCCCCCGCCCCAACAATGCTGGAAAGGATCAAGAGTCATAAAAAAAATTCCATATTTTGGGAAGAAGAAATGGGCAAGGAGGGGCCAGAGAGATGGCACAGTGGACAAGATGCTCACCGGGCACGCCATGAACCTGAATTTAATCACTCCATAGAATTCCTTGAGTCACTCTAGGCATGAACCCCTGAACACAGAGGCAGGTGTAAGCTCTGAGCACCGTCAGATGGAGGTGCGAAACAAAACAGAACAAAAAGAAACGGACCTTTGGGCTGGAGCCATAACACAGCGGGTAGGGTGGCTGCCTTACACGTGGCCAACCCGGGTTCGATTCCCACCATCCCATATGTTCCCTTGAGCACTGCCAGGAGTTATTCCTGAGTGCAGAGCCAGGGGGAACCCCTGTGCATTGCTGAGTGTCACTCCAAAAGAAAAATAATAATAATAATGAAGAGGAACAGACACGTTTGATTTTCTTTTCTCTGCTTTATTATAAAGAAAGAGCTCTATTTATAGGCATCTCTGCCATCCATGTGACTCCTTCCTAGATGTCGGGGGTTCCCCCCTCCAAAAGGCAGGAACTCCCCCTCTCACCGTGTCTGCAAATTCCCTAAACAGCCCCAATTCTGCTCACAGAGCAAGTATGAGCAGGAGTGAATGAAGGGTGCGCAGGAAGGAGTGGCTGGCACTCTTTGGCCCATCACTGAGAGATCTCACAGTGGGGAGAGAGATGCCCAAGGTCCAGTCGTCACCCCATCTGCCTTCCACTGCTCCCCATGATGTCAGGAAAGGAATAAGGGCCTGGAGACCTCAAAGGTACTTCTGCTTGACTTTCCTTCTGCTCCGCAGCCTCGGACAAATAAATCTCTGACCTTCTCAATTCCCTTCTGCTCCTTGGGAGGAAGGAAAAGAAAAAAGAGCGTGGTCTTGTCATCAGAGCTTTGGGAAGATGTGCAGTGATTTCGATGTAGGTAACAGCAGAGCAGGGATTCCTGGATTCTCAGCCACAGCGACGACCATCACTCAACGTTTGGGCTCAGGGTCTGTTTCTCTGATGGGGTGCAAGGAAGGAAAATGGTTTCCTGAACCTGAGAACACCTGGGCACAGGCTTATGCTGATTTCCGGAGTGCTGATTTCCAGGGCAACTTTGCTCTGGGAACCCTCATTGGCTCAGAGGCCCCGGTATGGCTGGTATGTTGGCGTATCTAGAAGATCTCTCAGCTGGGGTCTGTCCTTTCACGGGGAGCTGTCTAGGTGAGAACACAATGAACAAAACCTAGTTTTTCCAGCAAAAAATGAGGGTGGCAGGCACCAGTGCTTGAGGAGCAAATCCGGAATTCAGGGGGTTGGGCGAAGGGGAAAACCCTTTTTTGGGTCCTGCTCACTTCCTGTGCACCACATTCTCCATTTATCTGAAATCCTAGAGAAACAAAATTCTGGAGACGTCAGCTTTAAAGCTACATTTGACTTTGATAGGATTTGACTGCAGCTGCATTGCTTCAAAGATGGTTTAGGTGAACAGAAGTACAAGGGACCCAAGATCACAATGTTCACAGTCTCTGGGTTGGACCGGAAGTGATAAGAAGTCAAGGATTCCATCTTCAGATTCACGCTTGCACCGTGCAGCTGCCTGACCCAGGGATACAGGCTTTGATGTCTGGAGCGATGGTGACTATTTTTTGATCATGAGGACACTCTTCTCATTGGCACAGGAATGTCTCCAGCACCCATGCACATTGGAATTGCCAAATTAGACCCAGCCTGGCACTATTTTCCTTGAACCCTCTTGCTTTACAACGTCCTTAAAACTTCTTGGTTTTAGAGATCCATTCTTCTCGCTGTCTTTTTAAAAAAATTTTATTTTAAATGCATGACTAAGAAAAGCATGGGATTTAGACCCTAAATCAGAGCTTCAGATGGATGAGCACATGGTGCCTTACCCTAGAGCAAAGCCTTACAGGAATGTTTATAAGCAGCCTAGTCCTCAAAATCAGAGGGAGCAGGTCCCAAATTGCTGGATGCCCGCTGAGAGAGCTGGTGGTTTTGTGTTTGGTCGGCCAGGCTGCCCCGGGGAGGCGGGTGCCAGCACCCTGGTACATAGGTGACTGAGTCACTCCATAGACCGTCCTGGTGCCCCGTGCCTGCCAGCCTTGGGGAGAAGAGGCTGGTCCTTCCCTTTCTCCCTGTCCTGGGAAAGCCTGAACTGACCCCAAGCACCTTGGCCTTGCTTCTGCCCTCTCTCCAGCCAGCGTCCGTGTGTCTGTGCGTGGGTCTGTGTTGGGTGAAGCATGCACGTCCTAGCATTTTCTTTTGGGGTCATACCTGGCAATGCTCAGGGCTTACTCCTAACTCTGCTCTTAGAAATTACTCCCGGCGGTGCTCAGGGAGCCCTATGGGATGCCGGGAATTGAACTTGGGTCTGCTGCATACAAGGAAAGTGCCCTCCCCACTGTCCTATTGCTCTGGCTCTGGGACGGGGATGATTTTGTTCCTCCTCCCCCCACCCCTCCACCTGATCCCCCGCCATCATCAGAAAAGATGGTGAACTGAACCAATGGAGTGAAGTGGTTGTTAGGTGTGCCTCAGGATCACCAAGATAAAGCAGTAGGCATCCCCACCCACACAGACACACACCTGTCACCCCGGCCTGGGGCTGCAGGCAGGAAGGACCAGGTTCCCCACTGACCACAGGCTGAAGCACATCTGAGCAGCTGCAGCCTTCTGGCTTGCTAAGGCTGTGAAGGGGTCCCCATCTCCACTCACTCTCCGGAAGGAAGAAAAAGCATCTTTCTCTCAGGAGTTTGGCCAGTGACCCCACCCAAGCCGAAGAGGCCCGGAGAATGGGGGAATGGCAGCCCCCACAAATTGGGTGTGAGTGCCTCGTGGGGAGTCTGGAAGATTTCACAGTTTCTCCAAAGATTGCTGATAGATTCAGGGTACAGGGTACAGCCCCAGGGAAGCACCCTGGGGCTGGAGCTTGTCCCCACCAATGGGACCTTCGTTTCCGGTCCCCTGATCATCCCTTCTCCTGCCTTCTTCCAGGGGGCGGGGAGTCGGCAGCACTTCGAGATCTGGACATGACATGCTTCAAGTGAATATGACTCAGCTCTAAGAAAAGATACAATCTTTTTGTTTTGTTTTGTTTGGGGCCACACCCGGCAGTGCTCTGCGCTCCGGGATCTTTCCTGGCAGGGCTCGGGGAACCCTACGGGGTGTCAGAGAATCAAATCCCAGTTGGCCCCGTGCAATGCAACCGCCCTCCCCACCACACGATCGCTCGGCCCCAGAGAAGATGCAATCTCGCCTTTTGCTACAACTTGGACGGAAGCAGAGGGCGACCCGTGAAGCAAAGTAAGTCAGAGGGAGCAGGACAAGATCCGGGTGATCTCACCCGTCTGTGTCATATAAAGAAACAAAGCAGGGAGTGGACACTGTCCAATGTCAACAAACCCGGGGGACTCTGGCTACGAGCCTGAGGTCTCCGAGCGGGGGAGAGGGTCTGGGCTGGGGAGGAAGCGTCGGACTTGAAGTGACATAAGGACAGGGCTGGAGGGACCTTGGCACTTGGGATGGGGAGGCTGTCACAGGATGTTCCAAAAGCGTTAGCCTCGATGCTTGTCACCACCTTCCCCAAATCACAGTGGGGTCTTGCTTTTCCACGCAGAGAAGGGGAAGCCCTTCCAAATGTGAGTGGGAATTAGCTCAACATGATTGGACTTGGGCTGGAGCGATAGCACAGCGGGGAGTGCATTTGCCTTGCACGAGTTCCGCCCGGGTTCCATTCCCAGCATCCCAGATGGTCTCCTGAGCACCGCCAGGAGTAATTTCTGAGTGCAGAGCCAGGAATAACCCTTGTGCATTCATTGTTGGGTGTGACCCCCCAAAAATTAAAAAAAAAAGATTGGACTTAAGTCATGTTAGAGCGTTGGACACTCTAATTGCAATGAAATAAAAAGAACCAAGTAGAGGGGCAGAGCAATAGTACAAGTGATAGGCACTTGCCTTGCATGCAACTGACTCTGGTTTGATCCTGAGAACCACACAAGGTCGCCTCTACCCCCGCAGCAGTGGTCAACCAGGAGTGATCACTGTTCAGAATCAGGAGTAAGCCCCGAGCATGGCTGGGTATGACCCAACACCCACCTTACTCCCGCCCCCCCCGCCCCAAAATATTATCTGGATGAATCTGAAACTGCCATTTCCCACATGGGCTCTGCCCTTTGTAATTTGCCCCAAATCTAGTTCCCCTTCATCTGATATTCAAATACCTGGATCCTGTTGCTCTAGCAGGATCTTTTGCTTTTGACTTTCTATGTATTTCTGTATTGGTGTGTGTTTCTCCTGGACTTTTCATCAACTCATCCTTGGTTTCTGACCATGCTAGGAGATTTCCCAGCCCTTCTCAGGGTCCACCAGTCTCCCCACACCTTCCTGTAATTCCATTCCAGTGTCTAAGGGTTTCGTATCTACTGGGAATTCACCTCGCTTGAGCAAATCGATGAACAACAGGACAGTGCTACAGTGCTACAGTCAATGAAGAAGACAGACAGACAGACAGGGCTGTTTGGATTCTGCCTTTTCACGTGCCATTTGGGAGCAGGTTGGCAGCCTGAGGGCCCAGGGCCATGGGTCTGGGCATATGGGTCCTTGCTTTCCATGGGATTCCTTGCCCACCTCCTCCCACCAGATGGTCATCACCTCTCATGCCCCACGGCTCACCTGGACCCCCCAAGGCATGAACTTGCAAAGTGATGTGATCCCTATGTGAACTGCGATGTGATTGGCTGAGATGAGTGTGTCTCTGTGCCGCCCCCCATGATTGGCTAGAGGAGAATTGGTCTCTATTCTTGGTGGAATACTATGCAGCCATGGGAAAGGTGAATCCTCCCTGCCGGCAGCTGAGTGAAAGGAACCCAGGAATGTAAATCAGAAGAGAAAAAAAGATAAGTTTGGGCTGTGTGCCTGTCTAAAGCGATGACATGAGCGACTGAGCAAAACAAAATGAGAACACAACCAGTGACATTGATCACAGGGCTAGGATCCCCAACCAGGCAGGATGGGTGGGGGTCAAGGGAATGGGGGAGGGTCAGGGTTGTGGCAGATGTTGAGGTTTTATTTGTGCCAAATTCTTGGCACATTTCCCACTTCCAGTTGTCAACCCTGGGTGGTCCCCTTCAAGGGGTACATGTGGGGTGGGACATTGGTGTTTTTAGTGTGACTCCCAACATGTGGTCCATAACTGCCTGCGCTGGGCCAGGTGGTCTGCAAACAGCTTTCTGAAGCAAAACTGCCTGTCTAAATTAATCAGTATCTTTATGCATCGGGCGTACTTTGGGACTCTGGAGTTATTCAGCTTCTCACCAAAATTTCCAACGATGTATTTCTACCTGTATGGAATTGTGGGTTCTTCTCTGCCTTAGTTGTGACCCATCACTACATTAGCTGTAGTGATGTTACTCAGCTGTAGTTACTCAGCTGATTGCCAGTGGCCCTCCATCCAGACAACATGCTACTTTGGGGGGTGCCTCTCACACCGTGCTCAGGGGTCTTGGGGCCCCTCCTGATGATGCTCCGTACCCAGGGTCAGTGGTTCGATCTGAGGGCTTGGGGATATGGAGTTGGAGCTGCCCCCTTGGCTGGGATCTCCAGAACCCTACCTGTCAGTGCTCAGAGGAGCAGGTGGAGCCAGGGATGGAGCTAGGGTCAGCTGTGTGCAAGGCCTGGGCCTGGCCTCTGTGCCGGCCTCCCTCCCTCCAGGTGGTGCGTCACTATTGAGCTGTGCCTGGATCAACGGGTTAATCTCTGCATCAGCTCGCCCAGGCCTCAGCACCTTCTCCAGGGGACGTGGGTGCTTTAGAGCAGCTGCCCTGAGCACTCAGCATGCTCACCGCCTCGGGGGCGTCCTCGCTTTCAGGTCCAGTGGATCGTGTGTGCGTGTGCTAGGGGATACGTATTGCACACATGACGTTGCACCGTGATGAGCTTATGGTTCATTATGCATACGTGATGGTGTATGTGCTAACAGCATGGCACCCCCGTGTGTGGTGCATTGTGTCCAGGGGTATTGCATGGCAGTGCATAGCTCATGCTTGTCCATGTGTATGCGAATAGTCATGTGCATGTAACATTGCATGTATGTTAGGACACATGATGAGCACGTGTGCATGCACATACGTATGGATATCAGACTACATGAGGCATGTATGTGCATGCATGTGTGTATGTCTGTTAGGATACCTGATATGTGTGCATTCACGTGTGCATATATGTTAGGGTATGTGATGTGTGTGCACACATGTTTGTATGTATGTGATGGTACGTGGTGCGTGTATGTGCATGCTTGTGTGAACTGCCTGTGTGTCAGGGTGTGTGTACATGTGCACTGTGATGCTGCGTGCATGCATGTATGCACATGATGTGCATGTGTGATGCTGCATGTGGAGAATCCTTCCCCAGAGAGCACCTTGGGGTGGCTGGGACTTACTCAAGACCTCTGTTCCTGCTGTCCTCTTAGGAACTTGGTGATAAAGTTCCCCCCTGCCTCAAAATTACAGGGTAGCGGTTTGTTAATTAAATCTCCAGTTCCAGCAGAACTGCTCACCCGGACTATGCGGTTGGGTTTACAGGGGGCCTTCTTCCTGGGGGGTGGGAAAGCGGCCCAGCTGGTCGGGCAGGTTCCAGGGGCTGGGAGGAGCCTGGCAGAGGGGTCTAAGCCTCCACAGACTTAGAAAAGCATCCAGGGGCAACTGGTTTCCGGCCAGGGAAGCTTGCTCGCCCGCCTGTGCCTCGCCAGGCTGGGCTGTTGGGTGTCACTGTCTGGATGTTTATTGATCTGGTTCTCAGAGCCAGTGGG
The DNA here is from genome assembly GCF_029834395.1 of Sorex fumeus. NCBI lineage: Eukaryota > Metazoa > Chordata > Mammalia > Eulipotyphla > Soricidae > Sorex > Sorex fumeus. The sequence goes on along the minus strand of NW_026606120.1, from coordinate 87,810,634 downwards.
CGTCCCGTAGCTGCCTCTGTGAATCCCACACCCACACCAGTGCTCACAGCTCCGGGAGAGAGGTCCGTGGCGCCTCTCTCCACATTGGTTGGTTCCCGAGTTACTGAATCAGCGTCGGGGGCGGTCTGTGTCCTCTGGGAAGCTGCTCAACTCATGCAATCTCCAGAGTTTATAGTAATATGTCTCATTATATGTCTCATTAATACTGGGAGGAAGAGAAATTGCTCTTTTAATCATTGCAGGTCTCCATGTTTCCTTCGAGCTGCTGGGGAAGAGGCTACACACACACACACACACACACACACACACACACACAGTCACAAAGACACCATGTTGTGTTGTAAATAAAACTTTATTGGCACACAGACCCTGCCCATCTCTTTACTACTGCATCTGACAGAATTGAGTACTCTTGATGGGCACTCATTAGCCTAAAGAAAGCCTAAGGTATGCCTTTTTTGGACCCATATGCCAGAGATGCCTTTAAAGGATCGACTGGAAGGTGAGAAAGGGAAGTGGGGCCCCAGATCCCTTTCTGGTTGTGACTTAGGGGTGGGCAAAGGGCAGGAAGAAAGTGAGACAATACCCCATCTTGAGGGTTCTTCTAGATCAAGTATGTATATGTCTTCCTTTACATAGAGTGCATTGTAGACCACGGCATTCCCAGGTGCCATGCCGCCTGCCAATAAAGGTTTATTTACAACATGACATGGTGTCTTTGTGACTCGTGTGTGTGTGTGTGTGTGTGTGTGTGTGTGTGTGTGTGTGTGGCAGATGCAGGCTGAGCTGAGCAACTGCGTTTTTTCCAAGGCCCACAGAGCACCTGTGAGTGCTCTCACATGCAGGAATGTCAGAGCTGTGGGTGGTTTTGTCAGAGATTTCCTGAGTATGAGGAAGAGTCTGGGTGGGGGTGGGAGATGGGGTGGGGGCAGGGGGCAGGGGGCAGGAGGAAGAGAGCGGCGGAAACGGAACCCTTTCCCTGCAGGTTTGGAGGCAGAATCTGGGCGTGTGGGGAGCAAGGAGGGGTCATGCAGATACCTGTGGGAGTGATTGCTACACGGATGGAGAAAGAGGAGCAGGTGTGCGCAGAGGTGGAGGTGGGGGCGGGAGGGATGATGGATGCCGGCTTTGCTCATTCCGAGACAGCTTTGGGATTCCCAGGTGCCCGCCGGCCAAGCTGCTGGGAACCTGCCCCTGGAAAATGCAGCTGCAATACCCGGGCATGCAGAGAGAGCCTCCCTGGCCTGGCCGGGGACGTGTTTGCTCCCACAGCTCTGCTTCTCCACAGCTCCACGGCGAGAGGTGAAGAGGAAAGGCGATGAGGGCAGACAGGCACGAGGAGGAAGGGTCTGGCTGGAGGTGGGCTAGCGAGGCCGGGCCCCCGCATCTCAGGGGGTTCTCGAAGCCGTTAAACTGGCTCCCCTGTGAATGGGGAAGCCATTGGCTCTCTGAAGGGCCTCAAAAGGGAGCCTGAGATGAGGTGTCTGAGGTAAAACCCCCGGGCTGGTGCGTGCGTGCATGCATGCGATCTCTCACGTGCACACACACGTTCTTGCACACGCACACCTCCCAGGGTGCATACAGGCTCATGTGCGCGCTCACTCCTGGCCCTATCAGTCTCTGCTCTGAGAATGTTCTTGGAACTCTTGGCTGCGGGGTTGGTCATTCTCATGCTCTTTGCCCCGATCACCTTTTTTTGTCCACCACCTTGCTTGGTTCCTGATCCGAGGGGCCAAGGTCTCCCCAATCAGGGGGTCCACCCAGGAGGATCAGCAACTTCTCCCCCCCCCCACCGCCTGCCCCCCGAAGTTCCTCCCTTTGTCCCCAGCAGCTTCTGTAATATGGGGAGATTGATTGATGTGACTTTGATCATTGGCTGGCAGAGTTTCCAGGAGAAACAGTTCAGGGATCAACTCTGAAACCTTTGCATTTCTTTGGGTACTGGCCTCCTGTTCCAAAACACATCTTCCTGCCCCCTACCCCAGGCTGGTGCTGGCTGTTGTGGCCCTCCAGAAGTCCCCCCAAACTGGACAGAGATAGAAAGGGGCAAGTCTCAGATGCCACCCTCCTCCGACGGTCTCACCGTGGCAGCACTTGCTTCTCTTCCGGCTGCTCCTGGGGGTTCCGCATTCTTGGAGGCTCCCTCTGAGCTCAGCTCCGGCCTGAGTCAGCTGGGAAAGCACATGGCCTCGTCCAGTCATGTCCACTTTCTTCCGGTTGTCAGCCTGTGTCCATCCCATTCACCTCTCAGAGCTCCCCACCTGTTCACCTGCTCACCTGGGAGACCCAACCCCTCTTATACCCCCATCCACTTAGGTGGCCTCAGCCTCCTTGATCCACTGATCCACCTGCAGCAACTACTACCCCCTGTACATCGCCTGTCCTGCCTCGTAGGGTTCCATGGCAACCAGAATGCTCTCTTATTCATTTGCTCGATAGTGTTACTTCAGGAGGCAGAGAATATTCACCGGAAAGGGCCGGAAGCAGGCTTCTGGGTTTAAATCTCTGAAGGTTTAGGGAGTTCCTGCTACCTCTGTACTTACCTTTCCCTCCGGTGTCTTATCCCCGTGACTTAAGAAAGATGGATGGCCAAGTCCTGGGCGTTGAGGTGGGGTCCACACTTGGCCGCCCGGAGGGGAGCTCCGGAAGCCTGGGGAACGTTTTACCTTCTTCTAGACAGTATTTGAGAAGGATCCAGGGCTAGGGCGCAGAGCTCCGGGGCTTCCTACCTCGACACCCTGCGAAGTCTCGCCAAGTAAGGAGGCTCTGCTCTAAGCCTGCAGGCTCCTAGCTGTCTGACCCCAGCCCTCTCCCCTGGCTTCAAATTACAAGTCGGACTGGAAGCCCAGAGCCAGCCAAATGCACCAGGGTTCCCACCAAAGAGGCAAAGCAAGCTGGGAGCCAGGGGGACTCAGCCTGAACCCCCCCACCCACACCCCCTAGCAGTGAGCTTCTCCCAGGAAGGTGATTGTGTGTGTGTGTGTGTGTGTGTGTGTGTGTGTGTGTGTGTGTGTGTGTGTGTGTGTGCAGCTTCTCCTGCTGCAAAAATTGCCTGATTCTTCTTTGCTTTTTGCTTTGGGGGCCACACCCAGCGGTGCTCAGGGCTGACTCCTGGCTCTGAGCTCAGGGATCACTCCTGATGGGGCTCAGGGCCCCGTATGGTGGCATCAGGGATGGAACCCAGGTCCAACTCATCCAAGGCAAATGCTCTGCCTGCTGTTCCTCTCTATCTCTCTGGCCTTGGCCTAGTTCTTTTAAGTGCTTTTGGACCCTACATGGGGACTCTCAGAGGGGTGCTAGGCGGCAGGGTAAACTGGGTTAGCTAAGGGACTGACTGATTTAGTCGGCTGCGTGGGAGAGTAGGATGCCACTGACCCTTCAGTGCCAAGTGGCCTGGCTCGCTGGCTCCTGGCTGAGTCAAGGCCGGAACTTCCATGAGTTCAGATCAGACTCACAGACCCTGTGAACTGTGTCCCTCCTCCCCACCCACCCTCACCCGCAAACGCACACACTTGACTTCCAGTTGATGTTTGGAGCACTTGAGATTTCTGTCCAGAGCTGCTGAGTGACTCACGGAGGCGGGTCTCACGGTCTGCGTTGTGGCAGAGGCAGTGATGTTGGGGTCCCTAGAGGGAACCGGAAGCCCACAGCCCTGAGAAGAAAGACTTGTCCGGTACTGCAGCCTCTCAGTGACGCTGGCCGGGGTGACACTCGCTCCCCCCCTTTGACCATACACCAGGCACGGCTGAGCTCCTGGCGTGGGGCACAGGTTCTACCCTTTCCTGGACTGTCCTGGGTTGGGGGGGGGGGGGTGGCTGGCTGTTTACACCTACAAGTCCTGGATGGGATCAGAGACTAAATCTGTCCTGTACGGATGCGTTTGAATAGGACATGAGCCAACTTGGGGGTGGGAGGTCCACGGACCAACTGGAGGGTCCTCCATTCTCTCCTAGTTCCTTGTAGCTCTGCTGGGCAGCTGGGATGAGCATCTGGTCCCAGGTGAGTGTCCTCTTGGTCTGCCTCCTGCTCTGGACCCCACAGCATGGGGTTGGGGGTCCTGCCCAAGCCAGATTCTTCATGGGCTCCCCCCTTTTTTTCTCTTATCTCAAGGTGGGGAATGGATGAGAAGAACAGGGACGGGGAAAGAAATAGGACCCGGCATCCTGGAGGGAGCGAGCGCGTGAGCGAGCCCAGTCAGGTTCTGACCTGAAGCAGAGGCGCCGGTTCTTACCCACCCATTGGGGCTGTTCTCTGTCAAGCCTGAGGTGGTGGCTCAGCGTGAAGACAGACTTACATATACATCACCCTGGCAACGTTTAGGGAAACGGTCTGGGAGGCTTGAGGTGGCTATTATGGGATGGCTGCCTGCCCTCCCGCCTCTCCTCTCTGCGCTCCAGGTTAAGGCAAAAACCACCGAGAGTTGGGGTCGCTTGGGTGGGCTTCCAGTGTCTTTCCCAGGTGTCTCTGGGCTGCAGAATTGCCAGTGACCTCACGGTGTTGGGGTCCTCGGGCTTTATTGATCACCAGAGGGTGATTCAGGTTCTCTACTGGCTCTAGGGCTAGAGGGAGCAGGGACAGGTGTGTGTGTGTGTGTGTGTGTGTGTGTGTGTGTGTGTCTACATGCAGCTTCTCCCTCTGCAAAAGTTGCCGGATTCTTCTTTTCCTTTTGGTTTGGGGACCACACCCAGCAGTTCTCAGGGCTGGTTTCTGGCTCTGAGCTCAGGCATCACTCCTGGTGGGGCTCAGGGCCCCCTATGGCGGCATCAGGGATGGAACCCAGGTCCAAGGCAAATGCCCTGCCCGCTGTCCTCTCTCTCTGGCCTTGGCCTGGTTCTTTCAAGTGTTTTTGGACCCTAAATGAGGACTCTCGGACATGGCTGAGTGCACGACTATGTACGTGTGCATTCAGGTGTGCCACTGTCTAGGTGTGGGTCTGTGCGCCTGTGTGGCCATTTGTTCATCTATGTGTGTGTCCAGTGGTGCATGTGCATGTCTATGTGGCTCCTGAGCGGGTCAGAGCCCCTAGGAACTGAGGCAATGGCTCTTTATGTGGGAACTTGACCACACACGCTCTCTCTCTCATTCCAGGATGCTGGCTCCTAGCCACGTGTGTCCATCTGCACATGTGACCCTGTGTCTGCATGTCTGCATTGTGTCTCTGTGTGCCTCTGGGTGGTGGATCTGCATCTGTGTGTCTTTGTGTGCGTGCATCTCTGTGTATGCCTGCAACCGCACCTCTGTATGTGTACACATGCATTGTGTACCTGGCTATGTCTCTGTGTGAGTGTGTGAATCCCTGTGTCTGATCGCATCCATGTGTCTGTTTGTATATTTGCATCTATGGTGTTTTTTTTTTGTGTATTTTGGTTTTAGATTTTGGGTCACACCCGGTTATGCTCAGGCAGGGGTTACTCCGGGCTCTGCACTCAGGAATCACTCCTGGAGGTGCTCGGGGCACCCTATGGGGTGCCAGGAATTGAACGTGGGTCAGCCGCATGCAAGGCTAGTGCCTGATTTGTTGTTCTGTTGCTCTGGCCCCTGCCTGCTTCTGTGTTTGCATGTCTGCATCTGTGTCTCTTTGAGCATCTGTGTGTGAGTCCATGGCCCTATGAATCTGTTAACATCTGCTTTCGTATGTCTGTGTGTTGTACCGTGTGTTGGTGTGAGGCTGGCAACTCTAATTGAGGAGACTTGAATTCACAGTACCACATTCTCCATTCAGATGCCACCTGCCTGTCCTAGCTTCCTGCCAAGGTTACATCCAGTTATACTCAAGAACCCTTTGTTCTCTCAAGAAGAGTTGACCTCGTTTTTTTGACCCAGCACCCTATAATCCCCATAGCCTCAGGACCCCTGAACCCCCAAATTTGGCTTTTTCCCAGGGTGCTCAGGGCAGACGCAGGAGACAAGTAGATACCCAGCATCACCTATGAGGATGCTCGGAATTCCCATAGCCAGAGAACCAGGAGTCTTTGGAACCCACCCCTGCCCCACCCAACATCTCATGTTACTACTTTTTTTTTCTTTTTGGGTCACACCCAGTGATGCACAGGGGTTACTCCTGGCTCATGCACTCAGGAATTACTCCTGGTGGTGCTCGGGGGACCATATGGGATGCTGGGAATGGAACCTGGATCGGCTGCATGCAAGTCAAACGCCCTACCTGCTGTGCTATTGCTCCAACCCCTCATGCTACACTTTTGTCTCCTCACCTTTCAGGCTGTTTACTCCAGCAAGGCTGGAATTGGGGTTTCTGGAGATCATCCAGGGTGGGCAGCCCTGAAGCAGGATTAGAAGTCCCATCTGCCAGGGTTGGGGGTGCCCCCACAACATGGGAATGGGGGAGGGGCCCTCTGCGGCAGGTGGGAACTGATTATACCCCTTCTCTGTGCTGAGCTTTCTCATGAGACACTGGGAAGAAGCATCCTTCTGGGCATAGTAAAGGCTGGGGGATCTGAATAAAGGCTCAACTTTCTCAGGGGCTAGGAGTCTAGAAATGGGAATCATTTAAAAGGGGGCAGAGTGCAAGAGGTAGATATGGAGAGTCTGTGGGGTGGTTTTGCCCCCTGTAAGCCTTTTGACCACTCTGCATGGGGCACTATTTCTTTAAACTTTTTAGTTATCCCCAATCTTTCTGTTTGAGTTTGTCTTGGAATCTCCAAAGGTTCCAGCAATGTAGACAAACAAACAAGAATAAAACACTGGTCTTGCCCACGGGAAATACAGAATAAGCAGGAAGATCTTTGCTCTCCTTGTCTCTCTTCTTTTTGAGAGTCTCTGGGCCAGGCAGGGGTCTGCGTACACCTTTTCCCTTGGCATTTAAATGGCTTCATGCAATTTCGTCTTTATAAATGAAAGGCAGCTTGTCTCAAGTTTTTATTTTTTTGGGTTTTTTTTGGCTTTTGGGGTCACACCCAGCAATGCACAGGGGTTACTCCTGGCTCTGCACTCAGAAATTGGTCCTGGCGGTGCTCAGGGGACCATATGGGATGCTGGGATTTGAACCTGCGTCAGCTGCATGCAGGGCAAATGCCCTACTTGCCCTACCCCTGTACATTGCTCCAGTGTGTCCCAAGTTTTAACTGTTTCTTTCCTCCTTCTTCTTTTTAAATTGGCTCACCACGAGATACACAGTTACAAAGCTGTTCATGATTAGGTTTCAGTCATACAATGTTCCAACACCCATCCCTTCACCAGAGTACAAATCCTGCCACCAATGTCCCCAGTTTCCCCCAGCCCCCACTCTGTCTCTCTGTCTCTTTGTCTTTCTCTCTCTCCTTTTAGGCATTATGGTCTGCAATACAGGTACCGAGAGTTATCAGATGTGTCCCTTTACCTCTTCTCAGCATGCAGTTCTTACCCAGAGTGATCATTTCCAACTACCACTATCCTAGAGGTCCTTTCTCTGTGCTAACTGCCCTCTCCCTCAGCACTTGAGGCAAGCTTCCAACCATTAACCATCTCTTTACTTGGCTGCTTTCGAAGTTTCTCTGGCACAGACTCCAACAGAACCAGGACTTTCAAAATAAAGACCCGTGGGCCTACTCCTGGCTTCCCCACACCTTTAGGAAACACGGGTTTGGGGTGAGACAGGTCCCCATCGTGTGAGATACCTGGGTCAGTGAGCGTGTGAATCCTGCAGGAAGAAGGCCTCCGAAGTCAGAGCGACTGCGGAGAACCAGGAGAAACCTTTGGGGACAGAGTGCCTGCCCGTTCTGAGCTAGATATTCATGTGGTCCCTCGCTTCGTTTCTGGCATTGCGGCCCTGCTCCGGCTGATTTCACTCTAGCTCTGCTCTTGGCACAACCGACTTGGAAACCCCATGTAGATTTTTTCTACTTTGATCCCTAAGGAAACTGGAAGAAATCAAGTTTCTCATTAAAAATAAAATAAAATAAAAAAAACAAGGGCCCCGGGTGAGGTTCCCTGGGGTGTGGTGAGAGGTTAGTGTGCCGAGAAGGGAGAAAGGGATCCAGGCGAACCCTGAGCCACGGAGCTTTCCAGCTGGACCGGGTCCCTCAGAATTTCTCCGGGCAAAGGGGAGATGCGCTCCCAGATAAAACTCCGAAAACTCCGCTTATTGCCCTGCGTAGCAGCTGGGCTGGCAGCCAGACTGGGAGAACAATGATTTCCTCACTTTCAAATGAGATGATTAGTTCACATTTATTGGAAGCTGGTGATGCATTGAGTCTCCTGGCCAACATGCACACAGAGACAGCCCTAGTGGGATTCGTTTTTTTTTTTTTTCCCTGCTCACTTTTTCCATTTTTCATCCACTGAGTCAGCATCTCACTGGCAAAGAGTGGTGAAGCCAAGAGTTGGAGGGGGGAAGCTTGGAGGGGCTGGGGGGAGGGACACGCCTTGCATCGACTGGACCCGGGGGTCTGTCCCTGGTCTGCCATCCCCACCTGTGAAGGAAAAAGCTTCCAAACCCAATCTCCTCCGGTCGGTCCCCAGAGCACCTGGTATCTACCTCTTAGCCCAACCCCAGGCCAAACTGGCCTGTGGTACCTGCCTCCGACGCATCCTTTCCTGCCTCTATCAGTGATGTGGGGCAGCTCTTCCTCTGCCAAGGCCTGGAGCGTTGAGGTTTCCCAGCACTGCCAGGGTACACACCATTCTGGCTCCGAGGAGGGGATTTTAACTAGCTTTGGGGAGAGAAGGAAAAACGAATGAGTCAGGTTGGTAGGCAGTATTTAATTTTTTTTCTTTTATGTTATGACCTTTTCAATATAGGCATAAATCTAAGTGCCACGCCCAGCACCGCTCAAGGCGTCTGGTGTCCCCACTGGTCATGTTGGCAGACGGGGAGGGCAATGGTGTCCACCGGGGTCAAACCTGGCAGTGTGTATGTGGGGAGGGGAACACATGGGGGTCCAGGGATTGAACTTGAGACCTCACAACTATTGGGTTTGTACTCAACCACTTGAGCCCTCCTGCTTGTGGTTTCAAGATTTATTGGATATTTCTCTCTGCTGGGCTCACTGTGTTAGAGTGCCCCTGGCCTCCTAATCAGAGGTGGCTAATGAAACAGATGTGCTAGTGGCTTCTTCTGACAGATGTTAGCACAGAAGCTGAGCAACCATGGGGGACTTGGAGGGGCCCGTGGTTAAAGTAAGTTTCCCCTACACCCTCTCCCCGATTGAAATACTGTTCAAGTTGCCTCAGAGGATTTTAAGGCTGGTCTGTGCCCCATGTCCTGAAACAGCAAGAGCCAACAGAGAAGTCTCACACATGGCCTTGCACCGTTCTTCTGAGAAAAGCACAGGGGATGGAAGACTAAGGTCAGGTCTGCAGAAACCTATCTAAGGAGGGATGTGCATGGTGTCTTCCTATTTGTTTTTTTATTTTGTAATGGATCACCGTGAGATAGTTACAGACTTACAAACGTTCATGATCATGTTTCAGTCATACAATGATCAAGTACCCATCCTTCCACCAGTGCCCATTCTCCACCACCAATGTTCCCAGTATCCCTCCTGCCACCCCCACCCCACCCCCCCAGCCCCCTGCCTCTGTGGTAGGCACAGTCCCTTTTACTCTCTTTCTCCTTTTGGGTGTTATGGTTTGCAATATGTGTGGTAAGTGGCCATCATGTTTGGTCCATAGCCTACTTTCAGCATGCATCTCCCATCCCAAGCGAGCCCTCCGAGCATCATTCACTTTGTGTTCCCTTCTCCAACCCAGCTTCCTTTCCCCCCAGCATGTGAGGCTGGCTTCCAAGCTGTGGAGTGATCCTCCTAGCCCTTATTTCTATTATCCTTGTTAAAGAAACTTTGGTACATCTACACAACGGAATACTATGCAGCTGTTAGAAAAGATGAAGTTATAAAATTTGCCTATAAGTGGATCAACATGGAGAGTATCATGCTAAGTGAAGTGAGTCAGAGAGAGAGGGACAGATATTAGAATGGCTGCACTCACTTGTGTAATACAAAGTATGGGAGACTAACACCCAAGGATAGTAGAGATAAGGGTGTGGTATCTTGAACTCAAGCATCTGCTGGAGAATGCAGGCTCAGGCTGGAGAGAGCACGGGGCTAGGTGCCCATGGTCGACCCTGATCAGATTCTCGATACCACAGTCCTGCAAGCATCCTTGGGTGCAGCCCTAGATGCACCCAAAGCATTGCCAGGGTGGCCAGGGTACTTCCTGGCAAGGCCACACACTCAGTCCTTCTCCTTGAACCTCTGGTCTGGCTAGTCAAGAGTTTCTGGGAGGGGCTTCTGGGTTAAGAGCCCCCCTTCATACCCAGTTTACACACATAGAATGTATTCTTGAGGGGAGGGGTGCTGGTACAGCAGGCAGGGCATTTGCCCTGAATATCTGGGTTCGATATTCAGCAACAGCATAGTCCTCCGAGCCTGCCAGGAGTAATTCCATGAGTGCATGGCCAGGAGTAAACCCTGAGCATCACTGGCTGTGTCCCCCAAACAAAACTAAACAAAACAAAAACCAAAAAGAATTTATGTTGGGGGCTGGGAGATAGATTGAATGATAGAACCCAGTTTAACCCATCCAGCACCCTGACCTGGGTCCTGGGTACCGCTGCTCCCCTTCCGGCATGGCCAAGGTGGTCCTGGTGACCGCCAAGAACATGGGCTTGTGCATTGAACTGTTGGCTCCCACATCCAAGGCAAGAGCACTGCTGGGAGGAGTCTCTTCAACCCTCAAGTTTCAAAAGAAGTGCAGGAGCTGAGAGATAGTACAGCAGGTAAGGAGTTTGCCTCGCATGCAGCTGAGCCGGGTTCGATCTCCAGAAGCCCATTTGTTCCCTGAGCCTTGCCAGGAGTGATCTCTGAGCACAGAGCCAGGAGTCTGCCCCGAGCACCACTGAGTGTGGTCCCCACACCCTAAAAGAAGAAGAATTCAGGGCTGGTGAGATAGGACAGGAGGTGGCTTTGCAGAGGGCTGTCCTGCGTTCAATCCTAGTTACCCCAGTAGGTTCCTTGAGCATGGTCAGGAATGAGCCAGCCCCGAGGACACCAGGAGTGGCCTAACTCTCTCCCTCCTCCCTGCAGCAAGCGAACCAACAGCCAACCCACGCAGGCTTCCGCGGGGACCTGCTATGAGACCAGACTGTATGTGAGTGGGTCGGGAAGCAAAGACAGAGCAGAAGGTGAGAAAACCAGGCCTGCTTGCCAGAACGCAGCCCCCCGACACAGCACGGCTGTCCACTGTCTGCTGAACTTGGAACATCTCTGCATTGGGCAACCTTTGCCGCAGGAGTCCAAGCAGAACCCATCCCGGCTCCCTTCCCGGGGGGGTGCTGGCACGGGGCTGCACGAGGGGCACCCTAATGAAGAATGACTTCAACCCCTCTCCAGGCCTCGCTGATGAGCTCGGAAGGAAACAATTTGGATGGGAGTAAGAGCTGTAGGGGGTTGCCAACGAGGCCAGGATTTTTGCAATCCGTTGATGTTTTTCTTCTGGGGATGCAAGTGGGTTGGGTTTATGGCCAGGTGCAGAGCGGTTTATAGGGTGCCAGGGGCACTGGAGCCAAGGAGAGAGGGAGCGGATGGCAGAGAGTGTTTCCCTGAGGGGATATTTTCATGGACGGCTCATGGGCGTCCCGGAGACAGTCCTGGTCACCGAGAATCAAGTCAGTTTCCATACAAATCATGGTGGGGCCAGAACGGCTTCAGTGTCACCTGGGGAGAAGGATGGAAAGGCTGGGACAGAGTCCAGGCTCAACAAGGGGGTCTTACCAGAAGGGGCAGCTGGGGGTCTTACAGGAAGGGGAAGCTGGGGGTCTTACTGGGAGGGGAAGCTGGGGGATCTTACTGGGAGGGGAAACTGGGGGAAGGGGAAGCTTGTGGTCCTGCTGGAAGGGGAAGCTGGGGTGACTTCTTCCTTCCTGGAAGACGTGCAGAGTCAAGCTTGCTCCCACGGTCATTTCTGCCCCCACTCTCCCGCATATCTCAAATGATAGTTCAGTGCAAGATTACAGAGATTAATTATAAGCACTGCCGGCTGGAAATCCCGAGTTAGGACTGGGTAGCTCCAGCGGCTCGGAGGGTCTTGGGGATTGTCCTAAGAAACCTCTCTCTGCCTCATCAGGCTGGCTCAGAGCCACTACCCACATGGATCAGGTCTAAGCCAATGGCCACAGCTCCCGCTCCTTACCCAGCACCTGGGACGATGCCAGGTTGGCCACCTTGGGTGCTGGATTTGGTTTAGCGTTCAGTCTGTTTGGGCTCTGGCCAGGTGGGGTACTTTGCTTAGCCATCCTCTGCCATCCTGTAGACTCCATGCCTTGCCTGGATCCTCTCTGTGTCCATACAGACTTTCTAACCAGCTGTTTCCTGTCCCCCCCCCTTGACTCCCGACCCCCACAGATCCCTACAGGGGATGGTACCAAGCAGGGATGTGTGACCGACATGATTCTCTGAAACTTTTTCTTCTAGATGTTTATCTCTCTGCTCCTTACTGGGCCCATGCTGGGAGGGGGTATTTTATTTTATTTGATTTTTTTTTTTTTTTTGGTTTAGAGCCATACCTGGTAGTGCTTAGGGCTTACTCGTGCCTCTGCACTCAGAGTTCTCTTCTGATGGTGACAGGGGATGATGTGGGGGGGGGGGGGAGTCCCAGGGATCAAACCTGGATCGACTGCATGCCAGACAAGTACTGTACTCTCTTTCTCTGGCCCTTGGGAGGGGACATTTTGCTAATCTTGGGCTAATTATCAATTGTGGTCCCAGGTCCATGAAATGTAAGGAAAGTCTTGATACTGTTTGAGCATCACTTTTTCTCATCTGTAAATGAGAAGGGTCTTTGCTGGAGTAAACATTCAGCGTGGGCCCCTGTGTCTCATGCTGTGTCTGCTATGCTGTGTCTCTGCCATACTGTGTCCCTGCCACGCTGCCTCTCTGCCACTCTGCGTCTCTGCCACTCTGCGTCTCTGCCACTCTGTCTCTCTGACACGCTGCAGTGTGAGCCTGTCCTCTAACTCCCTTTCTTTCCCTGTGTTCCAGGAATCTGAGCAGCAGGGACACCCTCAGCGGGCTGCCTCCACGTTGGGTGCCACACAGCCCCTGGGCCGAGAATGGGCCTCCCAATCTGGCAATGAGCCTCATTCTGTCCTACACATGCCAGCCTCGTGGCGACCACGGGTAGGAGTCCACACAGCACGCTGTTCGGGATGCAGGCTACAGTAGGGCTCTCAGCAGCCCCTGGAGGATGGCAGAGTCAGTTCAGTGACCCCGGGGTCACTCGTCTTTGGGATAAGGCTTGGTGGGAATATTGCCTGGGACCCAGGAGGGGAGAGCTGCTTGTCCCCTAGAGGGTCATCCCAGGGACTGTGGGTTTTCTTCCAGGAGGCCTGCGAGGTGCCAGCCCTTCATCTTCCCTTCTGAAGACTGAGTTCTAAGAGGCTTGGCCCTGCTGGGTGGCACGTTTATGGGTCCTTTCTCCCTTAGAGGCTTTGACAGAGCGTCCAGTAGCCTAGAGCTGGTTTCTGCAGGCGAGAAGATGCTCCCAATATAGTTGTAAGCAATGCAGTGAAGTTTCTGTTTCTGAAACCTCGAGAACAGAGGAGGATGCTTCTCAAGGTTTCAAATCTCTCCCCAACCATTTGCAGGAATCTGCAGTTGCAGGTAGAAGGGCACAGGGACCCCCCTTGTCTGGGCACTACTCACCGGGGAACCACACTGTGAGTGAGAAGGAGACCATTTTTTTTTTTTAAATTTTGGTAGTGATAGCACAGCGGCAGGGCGTTTGCCTTACAAGTGGCCAACATGGCCGACCTGAGTTCGATTCCTCCGCCCCTCTCGGAGAGCCCGGCAAGCTACCGAGAGTATCTTGCCTGCATGGCAGAGCCTGGCAAGCTCCCCGTGACGTATTCGATATGCCAAACACAGTAACAACAAGTCTCAATGGAGACGTTACTGGACCTGCTTGAGCAAGTCGATGAACAACAGGAGGACCGTGATACCATGATAAATTTTGGAGAGTGGCAAGCTACCCGTGACGTATTCGATATGCCAAACACAGTAACAACAAGTCTCATGATGGAGACGTTACTGGGCCCGCTGGAGCAAGTCGATGAACAACAGGAGGACCGTGATACCACGATAAATTTTGGGGAGTTTCTTTGGGGGCCTCTCCTGGCATTGCTCAGGGCTTGCTCCTGGATCTGTGCTCAGGGATCACTCCTGGCAGTGCTCAGCTGACCCAGCAAGGGATCGAAGCTGGGTCTGGTGCATGCAAAGGAAGTGCCTTCCCCACTGTCCTAGAGCTGCTATCCAGAATCTTGAGCGCTTCTCAAGGCATGATGGGAACCTGGCAACCCGGCTGGTCTGACCCTCATCATCCCTTCTTTTACCAGCTCAAGGAGGTTGATGGAAATCTCTCCCAATTTACCGGCACTGGGCTGGGGAGAGCAATAGCGTTTCATCCAGATTTACATTTCTAATAAGCAACAGAATCAGAGAGGCCAAAATCCAAACTCCATCCCCCCCTACCACCCCCCCCCCCCCCCCAGATCTCTGGCTAATTACTCAGAGCTCCAGGCTGGATCCCTGGCGTTTATGGTCTATTAATCTGATCTTGTGGGTACGGTTCAGATGCCGCCCTAACCTCCCCCTACATGAGCAACCTCATTCCCCTCACCCCACCCCACCTCCCAGCAAAGGATTTCATCCCCCCCCTCTGCCCCGCAGGAGCTCACCCTGCGCCCCCCTTTCTGAAAGTTGCCTTCTGGCTGGTATCTCCTTGGCCTTGTGAAATGGTTCTCTCTGTTGCTGCCTGCCCCGGCCCCTTAGGGGACAGGCGGTGAGGTGGATTCGCTCGGTTTGCCCTGACCTGTCTGTCGCATCTCACACTGCACGGGAGGCTTCGCCTCTCCGCTTTATTCATCACTTCAGTTTGACGTGGTGTGTGTTTTATGGCCTCCACTTCCGCCCCCACTCTGCCCGTTCAATGATGTTTACCTTGCAGAGTCACAGGGGAGGGGAAATCTAGTCCTCCTGCCAGATGTTAAGAAAAAAAAGAAAAGAAAAACATTCCCCGCGTGCTCGTGTGCACACACACACACACACGCACGTACGCACACTCACACACGCGCACACACACACACACACACGTGCACACATTCTCCTGCCTCATTTTTCTGTCTGATGAACATACACAGATGGACAGGAGAGATTGGCAAGCCCTAGCTCCCAGCTTTAAGTAATGAGCAGCTGTTGTCTCTGGGTATAGGAACCTCTAGTTAGTTATTTGTTTGTGCTGGGCCGCTCCTGGCAGGCGCAGGGGCCGGGTACAAAGCATGTGCTCCAGCTCCTAAATCTTCTCCCTGGCTCCCCGGGGTATTCTGCAGTGGATTTTCAACGTATTTGGCCCCTTTTCCCATTAACAGAAAAAAAAAATCATTGAGTGCCTCCTCCCTGGAAATCTACCCGCTTTAAGCAAATTGGAAACATTCTAGGGGGCCGAAGACATAGCATAGTGGGTAGCATGTTGCCTTTCATGCAGACAACCTGGGTTCAATCCCCGGCATCCCATATGGTCCCCCAAGTACCGTCATGAGTGATTCCTGAGCACAGAGCCAGGAGTAACCTCTGAGCATCGCCAGATGTGCCCAGCCCTCCCCCTCCCCCCCCCCACACAAATAATGCACTCTACCAGGCTCTCACTGGCCTCTTGGGTGGGACTAGTACCCACTAGGAGGTGATATTCTCACTTCGGGACACCCTACACTAAAGCAATGCACCTCCCACTTTAAGGTACACACACAGTCTCGGGCATGATTCTACAGATGGGACCCCGGGTCCACGTTTCAAGTCCTGGAGTGGTGAGGTACTACTGGGTAACACAGTCGTGCCCAAGTTCCCATCCCTCTTCTCCCTCACCGCCCCTCCCCACCCCAAACCTCGGTCCCCAGGTGTCTCCGTCCCTCCTGTCCTGGGTCATGTGATGACTCTCACCCATGCAGTGCAGTGGAGTCTCTCTGAGGCATCAGCACTTGTGGCAGAGCGTAGTTTACGTAGTTTACGGTTTAGTTTGGAGCCTCCCCGCTAAGCTCTGGGCAGGATAACAGTTCATTGTCACTGGCTGGGAGACAAAAGAAATACATTTTGCTGGAGCCAGTTTCTCCCCCAACGCTAATGGTAGCTTTATCTCTGGGTAATTAAAGCTCTAACTGATGAATGCGTAATTACGCCTAAGCCGGACGAAAATGAGCGCCTCGGTCTTTCATCTTGGGGCTGACTTCATTCGCAGGGGGCACCGTCTGGGGTGTGCTTTAGAGAATAGCTGTTTCGAGGTGTCTGAGTTGGGTGGAGTCTCTGGGGGAGTTGCTCTCCCTCCCCCCACTGTGAAGGTTGGATGGAAGCCAGAGAGAGCTGCATCTCCAGGAAGAAGTCACTCATGGTGGCTGCTGGGGCCTTGGGAAAGGCCCTGGAGGGGTCAGAACTGGCTGGACTACCTGAAAGTTCCAGCCATGCCCATGGACATGTGGACATGGCCAAGTTCTGCATCTGGATAAATGGAATGAGGGCCCTGGGCTCAGCCTCTAGTTTGGGGGTCACTGGCTACCCGCCTGCCCACTTCCTGTTCAGGACTAGGCTCTTTCTCCATCCAGGCTATTATCCTTGACCCTTGGGGTCCTAGGCTGATGTCATCTGGAAAGGTGACACTTAGGTGGGACCTGCAGGACTGGTTTTAGGTCTGTCCTCTCCACCCCCAGGGGAATGGACTCATGAGAACGCCAAGATCTCGAGGTGTTCACTTCCGGATCTTCCAAAACCTAAGCAGAAAGAGTCGGGTTAGAGCACATGGATTTGAGGGGCCAACGGAACTCAGAATCCTCCTCCCTTTCTCAAAACCCTTCTGATGCCCTCCAATGAAACCCATTGGTGTTTCTGCAGCAACATCAATTGGGATGGAGGGAGAGAACAAAGAGAACGAAGGACGTCTAGCTCGGCCTACGGTCTTACCCATCTTTGATATTCCTATGGCAGAGAAAACCCGTTGCCTGCCCTGCTTGAGTGCTCTTGGCCAATGGGAGCATCCAATCACCACCTTTGAGGGTTCTTTCCCTCCCCAACAGGTGCTCAAAGCCTGGGTCGGAACCGGGGCTCCTCATCCCACACCCAATTCCCTGGAAACCGAGGCTTGGCTTGGTTTCTCCTAAGAAGTTAATCCAGGCTTCCAATGAACTTTTATTTTGTTTCCATACAGGATCACAGACTTGGGGGTTGGGGTGACCGAGCTGGGCTCTTCAGGAACACTCTAAGAGTGAGGAATCACCAGGGATGGAGGAGCACTCTGGGGGGTGGTGGGGAAGACTCCCTGCCACAATGCCCACACGAGGTCTTGGTGCACAGCTTGGTTTGTCTCTGCTGGCACACTGCAGGGTTGACAGGGAACTGTTCATTTGACCTACAAGGAGCCAAGAGCTAGAGAAGTGGCATGCCCCAGTTTATATCTCTCAGTGTTTCTCAATCAGCAGTGGGGGGGGTGGGGGGGTGGAGGGATGGCCCCCTTGTGGACCCTTGGAGATTCAATAGAGGCCACAGGCATAAAACATGTCAATAGGAGGGCATGGCACCGGAATAAGGGAATGGAATGGGGGGAGGGGGCACAGGAAGGAAACAAGAGTGGAAGGAGACAATTGTTTAAGAGATTGCAAAGCACTGTCCTAGTGAGCTCAGATGAGGTGTCATGGCCCCTGACAATACTTTGATAACATGGTCATCTCAGACCGACTCCCTGGCTTTCTTTTCCAACCCACTTTATCACTTCCCCCCCAGAAGACATTCCTTGTCTCCTCTGCTAAGCCTCAGCCCTCCTTCCTCCAGCCAGGGTCACTCAAAAGACCTGCTCTTCACTGACAAGCCCACCTCCAAGTTTGCTGAGTTCTGTTATTTTTTTTCTCATTTTCTCTTCTGGGACGTTCTGTAGCGATGAAAGTGCTTTCCTTAGACTCAAAGATCACCCTGATCAATAGTTTCCCTTTACTCATCAATTCTCCATCCCAGCTGCCTCTCTGTCCTCTGGGATTCACAGACTTGGTCCTTTTCTACGTTAGAATCTTAGAAAAACTCACCAAATGTTATGATTTCAGCTGATCCTTCAAATGACTGTTGCCTAATCTTGGGTCTTTAGATATTTATTCAACAAGCTGCTCCCTGTAACCCCCGAGCTCCTTTCTTCAGAGGTCTTTGCCACAATCTCCAGCTCCCAAACTCTAAAACAGAGGTAGGTTTCTCCCTGGGAGGCCCTTCTTTCTCTTTGTTTTCTGTGCTTTTAGGAACAAACCATAACCTTTGAGAAGAGACTCCAGGGGCCTTTGCCGACTCTGCATTCCCACCTTCAAACTCGACAACTGAAATTCCTGAACCCTCAGCCCCAGCCCCCGGACGGTACCCTGAATAGATCTCACCCGCTTACTGGAGAAATTTCCCAAACGTTTTCACTTCCTTCCTCAGCTCGGCAGATGGGGACGTGCTGCCCGGCCCCCGGGCAGAGTGCTCTCCTGGAAATGCCACCTTGATTATATTTGTCTGCACAGAAAGCCTACCAAATTCACGGCACATGCCTTAACTTGAGAAGTCCCTCAGGATCGCCAGTTCTTTCCAACATGCTTTCCCACTGATCACCTACAGAAACTCTTGACTCAAGTCAAATTAGACTATGTTCTAATTAGGATTAAGTTCAATTGCCAGTAACAGTATAGCTCCAAATAACAGGGAATTAACCAGCACAGAAGCCTGTTTCTCTCTCACGTCAAAGAACCTAGACAGCCCCGAGGCAGGAACGCTAGATCCATCCCACCAAGGGCTGGGAGACCCCAGATCCTTTCAGCTTGTTACTCTACTTTGGTCACCTTCATTCTCCAGGTCACCAAGATACAGAAGTTCCCCGTGACAGGGCCAGTTATCAAACTACTGTCCTTTCTGTAAGGAGGAAGGACTGACGGACTGGGTTCAACCCTCTAGGTACATTTGTTAGAAGTTGCCTGAAATGTTTCCAGCGAAATCTCATTGGTGGAAATGTGGCGATGTGACCAGATTCAGGTGCAAAGGAGGTTGGGAAATGTAGTCTTTTTTTGTGGTGGGCTCATGTTTATGGGATATCCTTGGCCGACAGACTCTTTTGCTCATCTACAGCACCTGAGGCAGAGGAAATCCCCAGCAGGGGTAAGAACAGACACGGGAATGGTCAGAAACTGGGTCCCCTCCTTCCTTTTTGACCTTGAGCTCACTTAAATCAGAGGGGGCATTACCAATGCCTCTTGGTCTTGGGGAGCATCACGAAGGGAGTTGATGAATCCGGGGAGGGTAGGTGGTCTCCTGATGTCTTCAGGTTCCTGAGCCCTAATTCCAGAAAATGGCCAGGTTATCTCAAAGGGCTCCAGAAAATTCTCTTTTCTTTCCTTCTTTTCTTCCTTCTTTTCTTCCTTCTTTCCTTCCTTCCTTCCTTCCTTCCTTCCTTCCTTCCTTCCTTCCTTCCTTCTGGCTACACCCAGCAGTGCACAGCGTTAGTTTCAGGAATCACTCCTCGCAGGGCTCATCAGGACTCTGTGCAGTGCCAGGGATGTGAACCTAGGTTGGCTGATGCCAGGCAAACACCTTACCCACGTACTATCTCTCTGGTTCCTTAAACATTTTCTCCGGAGTCTTCATGACCACGTGCTGCATTCCCTACCCCAGGGAGTTAATTCTGAGGCAGAAAAGTGTGCTAAAGAGGGAGTTACCTCTTTTGATTTTTGGCCTTCTTTGGCCCTCCCAAGTTGCCTTCTACAAATGTGGGTTTTACTTCTTCCTGTTTTCTCCTACCGTGGATGGTTTCCAATGCTGTCCAAAGAGCTGGAGGCACCCAGGAAAGCGGAGGAGATGCTTAAGATTTGTCACGGTTATTGCTTTGAGGTGCTGCGCCCAAGGGCACAAATCATAACTCCTTGTCATGTTCCTTGGGAGGAAAGGGGCTCCCAAGTCGTGGTCAAGGACTCAGAGGGCTACTCCTGGTGATTCTGGTTAACTGGGCCAGAGAGTTCAATGCTGGGGGCTCGTGATTGTGTGGTTCTGTGTGGGTCCTGCAGGCGAGGCGATACTGATTCTTGGGAGGCGGTGGGGTGCCAGCGAGTGAACAGGGGTCTGGCTGCTGCAGAGCACGTGCTCCTGACTGATGTGTCATCTCTCTATGCCCTTCTTGCCACAGTAATTCTTCAGACAAGGAAACAGTGGCCCGGTGAGCGAACGAGAGAATGAATGAGTGGCGACACAGAGACACAGATCCAACTTACAATGACGGGAAAAAGTGACTCAGATGTGACAAGTCCCGACTTGGGTCCACATGAATCAAGGACTCTGTGAACTACACCCTGAAGATAGATAGCTCACCCCGGTGACACGTGGGCCTGAGTTTGTGTGGATACATCTCCCCATTTTCCCAAGGGAAGTAGAAATTAACTAATTTCAATGCTGGTGCCTGGTTCTAAGAGGATTGTGTTCCAGAGACATAATTTATTTGCCCAAGCTTCATAGAAGTTTGATTCATCAGGAGTCCCTGCCTTTTTCTCATGGGTGATGGAAGGGGTGATAGTCTCTCCAAGGTCCATGAGAGAGAGCCCACCCCCTTCTCCACTGACCTGGACTTTTGGTGTTTGGAGGTTCTTGGCATTGGGTCCCATCTCTCTTGGAGTCTGATGCAAGATGTTTCCCCCAAAGAGTCCTTGAAAGTGATAAGTAATAAAGCTCCAGGGCTGTGCATGTTGGGTGTGTGGGTGATTCTCACCCTTGACAAAACTTCCAATAGAGATGGCTACTCCATGTCACACTTGACAGCCAAGAACCAAAGGGAATCCCTCAAGCTCACACCGATTCCATGAGGTAATAATATTTATTGGAACCCATATTCTCTTAGTCCCAAAGTTAAAAAAAAATACCATCATGGTTTGAGGGATGAAGTTCAGTGGGAAAGTACTTCACCTTGAACGTATTTCCAGCCTCTGCAACACACACACACACACACACACACACACACACACACACACACATGCATGTATGCATACAAGCATGCTCTAACATGGAAGCATGTCTGTGAATATTTTATTCACAGAAGTAAGAGTAAGAGCCTTGTTCAGAAAGAAATCTATCTATTGGCTTGTTGTGCCCCTAAGTCTGCAAGATGGAAGTGGCCAGACTTGAAGGCTATTTGCCCCCACATCATCCTGGGGGCTTTCCCTTTCGCCCCATGTCCCTCAACTCTGCTTTCCTAGGCTCTGAACCGCCCAGAGGTGTCAATCAAGGTGAGTCACCTTGCTCGTTCTCCGGGCTGACTCTCGAATGTCAGGCTCACTAAGTTCAGCAGTGCTTTTCCAAACATGATTTCTACTTGCCTCTTCTCCAGAATTCCTCCTTGCCTTGAAATGATCACCTCTGCACAATTAGGGGCTCCAGGAGACTGGCCCGTGGAGGAGAAGGCCCGCTCCCAGCCAGCCAGAGGCTTCGCACTGGCACCCAGTCTCTGTACTTTGTATCTGTAATATGCATGTACACCTATGACACACACACATAATAAACCCAACAGATAAAGTGCATTATTATGTCTTGTCTAGATCGCCCGTGGAACAAAGGCCTGCCGTGGGGCGCCTACGGAAGCCGTTCTCTTTTGTCTTGCCTTTCTCCCTCTGCCTCCTGGTTATCCGCCGCCCTCCTCCCGCCTCACCTTCCCCTGGCTCCAGCCTCTCCCAGTCAGGGCCGCGGAGGCCTACATTCCTCCCCAGGTCTAATCTTCGCAGCATTCCGGCGTGCGAGTTATTAAGGGGAGATTGTGAAGGGCTGTGATGACGGCTAGATAGGGACTTTGCTTGGATAAAAGGTCCTTGCCTAGGATTAGCTTCCCTTCACTGGCGGTAATCCCACCACCCCCTCAGCTGGGGGCGGGGGAGAGGCAGGTGCAAAGAGCGGGCTCTGCAGTGATTAGTGAGGGCCCCACAGGGCAGACATAAGGTGGACTCCCCAGAGCTGGAGCCAACTGGGGAGGGGGCAAAACACTTCACCTCGGAGTCCCTGCAGAAGCAGCCTGGGGTCAGCGGAGGCTAATAAATGCTTCTCTTCAAAATGCAAAATTAGTTAGAAAAGAAACGAACAGAAGCACTATGTTGGGAGAGATGGTACAGAGAGCCTTGCATGTCGCCAATACCAGTTTGAAGTCAGGCATTGTATATGGTCCCCCGCTCCCCGCCCCTTCCCCTCCAGTCCACTGCAGGAGTAATCCCTGAGCACAGAGCCAGGAGTGAGACCTGAACACTGCTGGGTGTGGTACAAAACCTCCCCAAAACACCAACAAAGTGCAAAACAAGACCCACACATCAAAGCAGCAGATTAGGCCTGATGTTTGATACTAACACATCTCCAACGGGCAAGCATTTGTCCTAAAGGATTCTCCATCCTTGGTCATCCTTTTCTTCACTGGCTCTCTCCAATTCTGAAACACTCATGTTTTTTCCCCTTCCTAGTTTTTTTTTTTTTCTCAGTTGTTTGATGATTTCCACTGATGTTAAACTAGATAATTGCCATCAGGCCCCGTAACTTCTCACGCCCTGCCTCCAATAAGTTTTTGTTGACTGTGACTTCAAGTAGAACATTCTGTGGCAAAACACAGGTCCTTGGAGAATGCCGTTTCCTTTGCCATGTGTGAGCATGGTTTTCTTTATTAACACTATCAAGAAATCTCATTAAGGAGGGGAGGGGGAATCTTTGAACCAGGAGAAATTAGATTTTGTTTGTTTGTTTTGGGGTCACACTCAAAGATCCTCAGGGTTACTCCTGGCTCTGCACTGAGGAATCACACCTGGTGATGATCAGGGGACCCTATGGGAAGCCGGGGATTGAACCTGGGTGGGCTGCATGCAAGGCAAACACCCTCCCCACTGTACCATTACTCCGGCCAAAATTAGGTATTAAAGCTCTTACATGCTCTTTATCCTTCCTGCTAATGGGAGCGATGAGGAGTCACTTTTTTGATACAGACTTGAGAAGTGGACAGCAGAAGATAGTTCATTCTTAGGAAGCATAGAATGGCGGTTCCTCAAGATCGTGGGCATCAAACCATGGACAAACATCCGGCCTCTGGCAAGCAGGCAACAGATGGGGCTCCTGATGGCTGAGCCCAAACCTCTGCTTTTCTGGGGGTTGGTTGTCTTGTTGTCAGCACACACTCATAGCCCAGTGTGGGGCAGAAAGTCATGAAATGGAGAGGAGGGAATGAATGATAGCTGGAGAGTTTACAGAAGGGATGACTCTGGGACAAAGCTCTTCTGTGCTGGTGCAGAGAGAAGGGGAAGGGGAAGAATAGATCAGAAGGATATTACCAGGGTAAAAAGACATGTCTTGGTTACTTTACTGGGGAGGAGAGGGAGAAGTTGCATGCATGCCAACAGAGAGAATGGGAAGGAGGAAGTGGAGAGTTATGGAAGATTTTATTGGCTGAAATCATTGAGAGGAGAAGATGGTTTGAGGGAAGATAATCTGAGTAGATGAGGATCCGGAGGCGAGGATGCTTGAACGACATGGGCCACAGGAATCTGGGAAGGAGAAGAGGAAATTGGATAGAAGTTCAGAATTTGGCTTCTCACGATGGGAGCCAACTGTCTGAAGGTTGAGGCCTGAGCGATAGCACAGCGCGGAGAGTGTTTGCCTTACACGTGGCCAAACCAGTTTCTTTCCCTAACATTCCATAGGGTCCCCGAGCACCACTAGGAGTAATTCCTGAGTACAGAGAGCAAAGAGTAACCCCTGAACATCACCAGGTGTGACCCAAAAAGAAAAAAATTAAATTATCTGAAGGTCATAACTCAAGCTCTGAGAATGAATCATCCTGGGCCCAGGGAGGACTCCCCTGATTGGAATAACAGATTAGACTTGAGTCAGAAGCAAGTGGGTCCGAAAAGAAAGGAGAAAGTCAAAACAGAGGGTAAGAAGCTCTTTCTGCGTGTGTCTCTGCGATAAATTCGCCTGACACCCAGGATGGGTGTCACAACCAGGTCTCTCGGGAACTCTGGGGTGTGCCCATGTTCATCCAGAGTTCTAGAAGTTACCAATGAATGGCCTGGAAGGTCACTTCTATAGCCCGGTTTATCTTTCATGCAGAGACTAAGTTTTGCAGAGACTTTGTCCTCGAAGTAGTATCTCCATCTTATCCAGTTTCTTATTTGGTACCTTTCCTGGCAGTCTATATTCCTTACTCAGTTCTTTCCTCACAAGACCCCCCGCTTTGGCAGCATTCACATGAAGGCACCCACACATTTAACTCTTTCTCTTCTTCTAGTCCAACCACTCCCCCCACCCCAGTCCAATGTCATATTCCTTATGAGAAGGAGCTTCAAGATAGCAGAGGGAGGTAAGTAGATCGAAGCTAGAGATGACCGTTTCTTTATCTCAGACTAGGTCTTTTGAATCTCCCCATTATACTCATATTTGAGATGCTGTTATCTCACATTTGACTATCTTTCTGTTGTCTAAGCCCATCATCCTTCTTGAATGCTCATTATACATTTGTTGAATGAATAATGGATGCATTGGCCTACAAGAGTAAGTGTAACGTAGAACCTGGATCCCGATTCTACCACCCTCTTGCTCTTTTTGTTCAGATCCTAAAAACCTATTGCTCAAAAACCTAGTTTTTGGGAGCAAATATCTGTTTCTGTTTCTCTCTCTCTCTCTCTCTCTCTCTCTCTCTCTCTCTCTCTCTCTTGTTCTTATGGCACACGTTCTTTCCCATAGGCAAATGCTATCTTCTACTTGGGTAAATTCTGTGTTCAGAACCACGAGGACTAAGGCTTTCTTCCTACAGAAATTTCCGGAACTCCAATAGCAGTAATGTATCTCGTAACTTGCTAAAACCAGTGTGGAATAGGCTGCCTTCTCAACTAAACTGAATTGCAGAGATTGCCTTCCCCCACTTGTTTTTAAGTCGTATTTTCAGGCATTAATGTTCTGTAACTTGGGGAATCACTCACTGGTTGCTAGAAAAGCATCATCCAATAGCATCTTTGCCATTTTTCAGCTCTCTTGGGATCCCAACCATGAGCTGTTTTCTCTCCTCCAAAGTGGGTTTTGAGGGAAGAGACTACAAATTAAGTCTTTCACAGGCGGTACCATCAGGTATTTCAACTAAAGCCTTGACACTCTCTACATGGATCTGGGGGGTCGGGTGGGGAAGACGCACTTCATTCCTTTTGAAACCGTGTTTGTCCTGCAAGTTGGAGGCTTGAGGACATAGAAGTTAAATCAAACTCCGGCACACCCTAAGTGCTATAAAATTACTCATGAGAAACTTGTCGTCAATTACCAGAGTAAAATAATAGGGTAGATTTTTTTTTTTTGCTCTCTCTTTATTTAAAATACCACTTCGCCGCCAAGCAGTCATCAGAGTGCTGTCAGGGCCCGGATGTGCTGTTTCCCAGCAGGGTTGGACAGGTTGCCGGGGCTCACCCAGTGGGCGGATTTATGGCTTAGCTGGCATTCTGGACAACACCAGGCAGTCTCGTGAGGAAATGCAGGAGACGTGACCTGGGCATGGGAACACTTCCACTTGGTTCCTTCCCAAGATGGCGCCATCTTCGCTCCATCATGGTTGTCTGTGTCTTTGATGATGTCTGTGCTGACATTCTTCTCACCCTAGTTATGAGTAGGTCAGGATGCCTTCCCCAGGCTGTAGCTGCCTCCCTGGTGTTGAGAAAAATAGGACCCACCCAAAGGGACCCGCCATATTGAACTCTAGAGGAAGTGTTCCTTTTCTCCACTGGCAGAATGAAATGAAAGGAAGCAAAGGCCTTGACAAGTGAGTGGGTTTTTGTACCTGGTTCCATCCAATGAGGAGGAATATACATATATATATTTAATTTTATTGAATCACCATAAGATAGTTATAAGCTTTCATATTTGGGCTACAATCACACAGTGATCAAACACCCATCTCTCCACCAGTGCACATTCCCCATCACCAATATCCCCAGTATACCTCCCCTTTCCCATCCTCCCCCTGCCTCCATGGCAGACAATTTCCCCCATACTCTCGCTCTACTTTTGGGCATTGTGGTTCGGAATACAGATACTGAGAAGTTATCATGTTTGGTCCTTTGTCTACTTTTAGCACACACCTCCCATTACAACTGATTCCTCCAGCCATCATATTCTTAGTGATCCAAGAAGGAATATTTCAATCCATTGCCCCTTGTAGGTAATTTATCAACAGCTCCAATCATGGCCTTCTCCACAAGCCCCATTTGCTAAGCCCCAACTCTGGTTCTGGCCATTTTCTGAATGAGTCACTTGAGTGCCATCTCACCTTCTGAGTAGTGGCTGTCTTTGCTGAACACTGCGAAAGTCACTTCTGCACCGAGAATTAATTATTCCTCACACTAAGCACCACATTAGAAGCACTAATCCATGCACAGTGGAGCTAGGGAACTCAGAGAGGTTAAATGATTGACTCAAGGTCTCACAGGGAGGGTAAGACAGTTTCAGGGATTACACCTGACTCCTTTACTCCCAATGGTTTACTCTACTTCCTTTTCATACATCAAACTTGATCACCCTCCTCACCCCCCTTCACCTTTGACCATTCTCTAGCTATAGAAGTCAGTGTCCCCTGGAGGTTGTGGCCAACGTTGGCAATGGTAGAGTCTAATTTAGGAAGACCAGGTCAGCTCAGTCCTTGAGCCAGAGAAGAAACAGAGTCCATGTCCAAGTTCCTTCTTCATAATCCTCCTGGAGTATGTGCTCTCTCTGTTGGCAGCCTCACCTTCGTGAGATCTTGTCTCTCCGTTCTCTTCTGCTCAAGACAATTTGTTGTTAACCATTGGAACTTAGTATGCGGGTCGTTGACTCAGTAAAGGCTACATGTTTTCTATCAGGGACTCATACATGCACTTCAACAACCAGTATTGATCCCCTACCTTTGATCAGACCTACTTTTCTTGGGAATCCCGGCCCCTCCCTTCTTTTCCAGGTGTTGAACTTCCGCAGATTGTAGAGGCAAGACTATGACCCCTCTTATGTGAGGGGTTTAGCTGCCTCTCATCCCCCAGGAGTCTCTACCTTCACACTCTCCCACCTGCCCACCCACCCCCACACCGCCCTGGGCTGCCGATCAACGTTTAATCTTCCACTTGGCCTCCACCACACTTCCTCTTCCTGTCTTGCCATTAGCTCGCCAGCCTACGTGCTGAGAAGTAAAGGGGGAAATGTCAAGAGTCTGAAATCCGACACGCAAAGAACCTGTCTCATCCTGTTGCGGGTACAGCAGGGGCTGACATACCTGTAGCGCGGAGCAATAACCACAGCTACGACAAAGGAAGAGGGGTGAAGGGCACTCTCTCGGTGCCATTCATTCCGACAAGTGCCTGTCAGCACCCTGTAGGGAGATATAAGGTCAGGAGGCAAGGCCGCTCCAGGTTCTCATTTCACTTGTGCTAGCTTGGGACAAGTCCCAGCTATCTATGGAGAAGGAACCACGGAGGAAAGGATGGACTCAAGTCCCCACCCCTGGACCAGCCTGCAAGGACAGATGGGACCAGGGAAAGTCACAGAGCACTGCATTTCAGCAGATCCCTTAAAACCTACCTATTATCCTATTGATTCTAACAGTCTCACAGTGGGTCTCATGGGCTATCGCCTTTCAAGGGCAGAGGAGAGAGAGAACTCTAGGATAACACAGAACTGCCATGGGCATATGGAAGAGTCCCTCATCTCTCCAGCGTCCCCTATGATGGTGGGCTTGTCCCACTGGCTGATTGGAAAAGGCCAATGTATTTTTAATGTTATATTATGGCTTCTTTCATCCCTCTTTTTATAAAAATGAATCACCACTAGATACAGTTACAAAGTTGTCGATAACCAGGTTTGTCATAAGACGTTCCAACATCCAACCTTTCACCAGAGGACATTTCTTGCCACCAATCCACCAATGTCCTCAGTTTCCCTCCTGCCAATTCTCGATGGCAGATACTTTTCTTCTTCTTCTTCTTCTTCTTCTTCTTCTTCTTCTTCTTCTTCTTCTTCTTCTTCTTCTTCTTCTTCTTCTTCTTCTTCTTCTTCTCCTCCTCCTCCTCCTCTTCCTCCTCCTCCTCCTCCTCCTCCTCCAACTCCTCCTCCTCCTCCTCCTCCAACTCCTCCTCCTCCTCCAACTCCTCCTCCTCCTCCTCCTCTTCCTTCTCCGTCTCCTTCTCCTTCTCTCTCCTTCTCCTTCTCCTTCTCTCTCCTTTCCTTCTCCTTTCCTTTCCTCTCCTCTCCTCTCCTCTCCTCTCCTCTCCTCTCCTCTCCTCTCCTCTCCTTTCCTTTCCTTTCCTTTCCTGGCATGTGGTTTGCAATAAGATACTGAAAGCTTATCATGTCTATTCCTTCCCCTCCTTTCAGCACTCACTTCTTGTACAGAGTGATCATTTCAAACTATTGTTGTCATAGTGAAGACCAACCTCATTTGAATTATTTGTCTCTATTGAGTGTCATCTACTTATATCTACTTATCCACTTGAGACTTATCTGAAATCTACTGGTCTTGGGGTATGTTTGAAGGATCTGGCTGGCTAAGTCCCCTCCACTTAAAACAATTCAAAATATTGTGTGTGTGCGCGCACAGGTGCCAGGGTTGATCAAGACAAAGACTTTACCATCTCTCCACCTCCTTAGTCCCCCTCAATTTTTATGTATTGAGCATTTCTCCCACATCTGTGAGTCCTGTTGAGAAGAGCTTCATCCTTTCTCCATGGAGAAGACCAATTCCTCTGTCCAGTAATGTGAATAGTGGACCCTCCCTGTTCAAGGCCTCCGCTCTGGCTTGCTGTGATCACATCAAACAAGAGCAGAAGTTTCCAGGGCTCTTTGCATTATTCACTTTTATTACATCCCATATCACCACCAAGTTCAAAGTAGATTCTGCTGGTAGAAAGAAGAGCTTGGAAGCCCCTTCTAAGTGATAAGGCTGCAGTGAGATGCACTGAGGTAAAGGCAAGGACCACCTGCATTATCTCCCTGCAATGGTCACTCTCCATTCCAATGTGGAATTTTCAGCCAGTCAGGACATAAAGAAGCCTCAGAAATCAAGTGTATTTTTAGAAAATGATTGAATCACCGTGAGATAGTTACAAAGCTTTCATGTTTGAGATTAAGCCACAAAATGATTGAACACCCATTCTCCATCAGTGCACATTTTCCACCACCAATGTCCCAGTATCCCTGCTCCCCCATCCCAGTCCTCACCCTGCCTCTCTGGAAATTTCCCAAATACTCTTTCTCTACTTTGGGACATTATGTTTTACCTGATTTTTCCCACCACCATTCAAGCCTGCCTGCCAGGGGCAGACGCTAGATAATTTATATTCCATTGCTCGTTTTGAATATTATGAGAGTTTGTGCAGCTGCAAAACGGCCACATGCTTCTGGGATTCCAGATTGTAGATGGTTGGGTTCCAGAGACATCTCTCTAGGGCAATAATCCATTTGGGGATTCAACTGGGAGTCTCTGAACCAGGGCTGTTGGTGGGCCAAGATGGCGACCCTGGAGGAAGCTTGTGGGCGTGACACCCAGGCTGTAGAGGGGGTGGGGAGCAAGGGTGGGACCACCAGCACCTCTGCTGCCATGCGGCGACTGGAGATTCAGTCCCAGAACCTGTATAACTGAGCCTTGCTTGTGGAAGCTGTTGGAAACCGGGATTCCATCTGGAGTAGGTGGGGAGACTGCAACTGCTCCATCTGGGGTTCCCCGGCAAAATTGGCTTGGTATGGGGCCCAGAGTGATCTCCAGTGCTGTGGTGCCATCCGGGACTGGTTGAAGTGCATTTTGCGGGGAGGGGGGCCCACACCCAGTGATGCACAGGGGTTACTCCTAACTTTGTACTCAGGAATTAGTTCTGGCGGTGCTCAGGAGACCATATGGGATGCTTCGTGCAAGGCAAAAACTACCTTTAGTACCTACCTGCTGTACTTTCACTCCAGCCCCTGAAATGCATTTTTAAAAAGTACAATAATTTTAGGGTTATTGCTTTCCAAAGAAATATAAAACGATCAACAACAACAAAAAAAGTCACTCTTCTAAGAAGAATGTATTTTCTTTTTATAAAATCAGACAAAGGAAGTAGGCCAAAGGAAGTAGGATGGCATGGTGACCCAGGCTTTGCTGGGAAAGGATCATATCTTTGATAACCTCAACTCAGGTGGCACTGTCCCTGCTCACTTTCTGTGGGAGAAACTGCAAACTGGACTTTGCATTTTCTTCTTGAATGAGAGTCGTTTCCTGCAGAGCTTCCAAGTACATGCAGAGGAGAGCTCCTTTTGGTGTGGAGGGACACACTGAATTTCCCAGACAGTAGGGGGCAAAGAGGAAGAAGTTGGATTTCTTGGGAGGGAAAAGTGTACTCTAGGAGTCTCTGAGAGGCTCTAAGGGAAAAGAGGGAAGGAGCAGTCTTGGAGGGGAGCTTCGATGGAGAATTCCTCTTTCTTCGTTTGATAGGGCACAAGAAAAGAAGGAAGGTGAGCTCTGAGTTCTTCCAAACCCTCCTTAAGAAGATATAGACCAAAGCTAGAGTGATGGTAGATAAGAAGCTCGCCTTGCACTTGGCCAATCCAGGTTCAATCCCTGGCACGACATATGGTCCCCTGAGCCCTGCCAGGAGTGATCCTGAGTGCAGAGTCAGGAATTAGCCCTGAGCACCACTGGATGTGACCCAAAAGAAAGAAAAACAAACAAATAAACAAAAAGGAAAAGAAAATAGAAGAGGAGAGAAGAGAAGAGAAAAGAAAGGAAGAGGAAATAAAGGGAAAGAAAAGAAAAGAAAAAAAAAGATGAACCACGATGTAGCAGACATTTGAGTTGAGAGTCTGGAGAGGACAGGATAGCAGGGAACCATGGGGCGCAGGGCTGTCTGCTTCTCATCACTTCCTGAATTCATCCACTAGCGACAGGACTGGGAAATCCATTGACCTACATCCCAGAGTACCACAAGCTAAGTTGCTCCAGGAGGCAGCAGTGTTGGAGGGCCCTGCAGACCTCCCGTGGGAGAGCCGATTCCCTGAACACAGGAGACCTTACTTACAGGGCTGGTCTGCCTCAACAGTGGTGGCAAGGCGGGGTCCCATGAAAAAAATCAAGGGCCATACCCTATGCATCATCCTCACACATCCTTCCTGAGCAGGCCTTGTTCCAGCATTCCCCCCCCCCCCCCCCCACACACACACACTTTGGAGCTAATTCTCTCATCAATGACTGTCCACTGATGTCACAGTGATAAGGTAAAGGTAAAGGCCCTCCCGTTGATCGTCGATTTGCTCGAGCGGGCCCAGTAACGTCTCCATTGGAGACTTTGTTGTTACTGTGTCTGGCATATTGAATACTCTCGGTAGCTTGCCGGGCTCTCCGAGAGGGGCGGAGGAATCGAACTCAGGTCGGCCATGTTGGCCGCGTGTAAGGCGAACGCCCTACCCACTGTGCTATCGCTCCAGCCCATGTCACAGTGAGCCCATGTAATTCTGAGTAGGAGGGGAAGTGATGATAAGGTAAAGGATGCATGTCTAAATGACACGGAAGAACTTTAGACTCTTGGGGCAGGGAGGTGTGTGTGTGTGTGTGTGTGTGTGTGTGTGTGTAATTTTGTCAAGCAGTACCACCCAGGGTAACCACTGAAGTCTGCAAGCCTGGATGCGGGTCTCCTTGGTAACCTTTGGTGGCTCCGTGGATGGACGCAGATTTGCTACCAAAACAGAAGCCCAGTGACCAGCTTCCGGCACCCAGGATGGACCTTTCTCTCTCTGCGGGAGCCATTTGTCCAGCCCTGTGGCTGATTCCAGGGTTTCCTTCCTTTCATGCTGGAGGCCAGGACAGGTCGAGCTGGTTGTTGCCTGTTTCTTGAAAACATTCCCAGGCAGGAGTGGATCTTCTTGCCAGGTGGTTGGAATAGGAAGAATTTCTAGGGAGGAGTTCGTGCTGGGTCTAGTTTTCATCGCTAATTAAAATCAGTAGGTAATGGGTTACTAATTTGTTGGTTCCTTTTTATCGTGTTCTTGCCTTTTGAGAACTTGGGGGAGATGAAGGTTATGTTATTACAGCCCTTGTCTGAGGAGGGTGGGAGGGAGGGACATCTGCCCTAGTTTCTCTTGCTTGGAAATGGAATTCTGGAGAAGAGAGAGCAGGAGCGTCTTCGGGTCGTTGGCCAACCAACCCCCAAAGGCAATGAACCACGCTCGCCCTGGCGAGTCACCACTCACTGGCCAACACTTCCCACCTGAGAGGGAAACCCATAACTCATGACCATCTTCCCCGGGGCCTCACAGTGCCGCAGGAAACGGAGCCAGGTGGGAGGAAAATGCTGACTCTTGTTCTTTTCCTTTTTTTTTTTTTTTAACAACACACTAAGGCTGGAAAATGTGAGCACAGCGCTTGGCATCCTCAGATTAGGGTTTGAGTCTGAGCCCCGGCCATGGAAAGCTGGGAGACTCCTTGGCATTTTCTGAGAACTTGCGTTCTCTTTGGGGCAAAATCAGAGTGGTCCAACCCCGTCGGTTGCCCCCAGCAGAGGGCTGTCCGGGAGGATGATGGAAGGGAAACAGCACTGGTGCTGATGAGAGGCTCACGGAGTCTGCCTGGGGCACTCCCAGTGGGGTGTGAAAACCGCCGTAGCAACAAGCATTCTCTAATGCATGCATTTCTTCATCCCCACGAGAGTTGTGCTCCCTCCTCTGTGCTCTGAAGCAAGCTCAGAAGGGCCTTTGTTAGAAAGATGGAGCACTGGAAGGTAGAGCAGTCCCCGTGGTCTTCCCACTCTCGCAGTGATTTGCCCCATCAAGGGAACTTCAGCTTAGGGCTGGAGCGACAGCATAGCGGGTAGGGAGTTTGCGTTGCACATGGCTGATCCGGGTTCGATTCCCAGCCTCCCATAGGATCCCCCGAGCACCTCCAGGAGTTATTCCTGAGTGCAGAGCCAGGAGTAACCCCTGTGCATCGCCGGGTGTGACCCCCTCAAAAAAGAAACTAAAAAAAAAGAGAACTCTGGCTGGGGGTGGCCAACTGTGGGGGCAGCTGGATCTTCCTCAGGCCTTCTGGGGTGGGGGGGGGGTCAGGGGGACCTTGTAGGCCCGAGGGGACGGCCAAGCTCCCTGGCCTCCCTGTTCCCCAGCCGCGAGGCCCAGGGGCAGGAGAAGCAAATTCCAACAAGTTGAGGTGCGGGCAGGTTTGACACCAGCCAGAAGAGGAACCTCAGGCCGGATGCCAAGTTTCATCCGAGAAGGAACATCTCTCCTGAGGTTTATAACCCTGCGAAGAGGGAGTCGGTAATGAAAAGCTGCACCCCGCCCTTAATGCCACGACATTACTCATGTTGCTGTTAATTAACAGGCCTAAATCTCTCGCTTGCTTCTTTCCCCGGCTTACCCTCTCGGGGAGGGACCCGGGGAAGCCAGTGGAGGGTGGGAGGATGGTGGGGACGCACGCAAATATCATCAAGGTTCTTGCGAAAAGGTAGGGCGTCCCCTCTCTCCCACTTTTAAAAAGAAAAATGGGTTCGTCCTCCAGGGGCAACCTGGGGTCCGGATTCGCTGGCCCCACGCGGGCACCCCTGTGAGGCGAGAGCTTGGCCGTGACTTCTCCGCAGAGTTCAAGTTGGAACCTGCTGATTTCTGAGCGCTCCGGCAAGTGCTTATTTGATATAAACAAGTCTCCAAATGCCTGTGAGCCTCCTTGCTTCCAGCGGGGGCCTCCCGAAAGCTGGCGCGCCTCTGCCCCGTGTTGACATCCATTAGCCACTGTTGGAAGCTCCAACGGCCTTTGCCCAATCGTCAAGAACACAGCCCCCTTGGGGGTTCCGATTCGCCACAGCGAGTTGCGACCTATGCCTCAGGCCAGTGAGGGTGCCTTCGTGTCCAAGCCTGGAGAGGCTGATGATGGAGATGAGACGGTGGCTGGTTAGGCAGGGGCCACCGTATCAGGTCCTTGGTACCACCCTGACTGGTATGACGGGTGGACAATCATCCTGTGGGGGAGCAGGCTGAGGGCTGTGATCAAGATTGGTTTCCAGGGGGCTGGAGCGATAGCACAGCAGGGAGGGCGTTTGCCTCGCATGCAGCCGACTGAGTGCGATTCCCAGCATCCCATGTGGTCCCCTGAGCACCGCCAGGAGTAATTCCTGAGTGCAGAGCCAGGAGGAACCCCTGTGTATTGCCAGGTGTGACCCCCCAAAAACAAACAAACAAAAAAAATTGGTTTCCAGGGTGAAAGGGAGTTTTCAGAGAAGGGAAGTTTCGATCTTCCAGGGAGAGAAGGTCAAGTGCAAAGAACTCAAGATAACTCAAAGGTGTGGTGGTCTCCAAGGGTGGGAGGAAGAAGGCAAGACATCGCCCTGGGGACACCTGGCACCACGTAGGGTCTCCAGAGGCCCCCTAGGAGTGATCCCTGAGCACAGAGCTAAGAGTAAGCCCTGAGAGTCGCCTGGGTCGAAAGCTTCCCGCCAAGCAGACAAAAAATAACCAAGGTGTCAGAGGTCGGATTTGGATGTGTTTCCTGCCTGCGCTGGTATGGGCAGGCCCGCATGCTCCGCGGCCTTAGAATATTCTAGCATGGCACTGCTATGTAACTGGGTCTTTCTCCCATTTCCTTTCTTCCTCCTCCTCCCCTCCAGCTTCCCACTCCAACCACACTGTCCCTCTTTCCCAGGTCCCTGGCTCCGAAGGCACTGCATTCCCATCCTCCTCTTTCCAAATTGCATGGAACTGCAGGAGGGGGGAACTGGGGTCGCCCTGCCCATGTCCCACAAACACAAGCCACTCTCCTCCCTGCACCCCTCTAGAGAGTACAGCTGCTGACCTGCTCTCTGTGGGCCTCCAATGAACACCCTGGCCTCCTTTCTTCACCTGAGTGCTCCCTGAGCACTGGGTGGGGGGGCTCAGTGAAATCAACGTGATGAGTGTGAAAAATAGGGAAGGGGCCTAGAACTCAGTTCCTCCCCCTTGACTTCATGGCCTTTGGTGGGGGGGGGGGGGCTCTGGATGGAAGAGCTTGAGGTTCCCATACTGGACAGGAACTGAACTGGAGCATGCCTTGAGGGCCTTCCCTTGTAAGGCTTGTAATTTGAAATAGTCTTCTGGTTGTCTCCATTGGGCACAAGTTTGGGGGGTCTGGGGTCCGTAGTACACAACCCCCTTCCAAGAAGGGCCATGTACACCCTGAACAGTCCAAGGCCCTCTCGTGTCTGTGCAAGGTGGGGCACGAAGAAGTCAAATTGGCCAGCAAGGGTACCCAAGTGGTGAACACAGTGCTGCAAGGCCCCGGGTTCGATCCCTGGCTGGCACGGTCACCGAGTTCACGATCATAGTCACCACCCTGGTTGGCCAGTGCCCCCAATACTAGCGAGGGGTCACGGACTCCAAGGAGCGGAGCTGTGGTGGATTAGGCGACCCACGGCATCGAGAGACCCAGAGATCTCAGTGGCACTTCCTGTGTCTGGGAACGAGGGATGCGTGCATTACACAAACTGGCTTCCTGCAGATGGGGGGAATTCTCATCTGGGGACCCCTCTCCTGTGATGGCGGCCCCGTGCCTGGGTGTCTCTGCCCTGACCCCTGTATCTGAGTTTCTGGGGGCTTGGCGGGGTGCAGGTTTCTGTCCGACCCGCTCCGGGCCACACCTCCGGGCTTGGCAGTGTGTGGCACTGTGAGGGCTCAGCGCGTTGTTGTGGCGTGAGTGCTGGAATGTTCCTTTTTACCCAGACACAACCACCCAGCTGCCAACACCTGGGAGAAGGCAGGCGCAGGGCTTGTTCTTCCCGGCTTAATAACAGTCTCAGGGACTGTTGTCTTTTATACGTCTGCTGAGCTCATTGTGAAGACCCAATAAATATTAATTGACAGACTGGAGTCACGGGGTTGGTCCCCGACTGCATCCAAGCACTGTATATGTATTTTTTTTCAGGGTGTTTTTATGAGCAGGAGAAGGTGGTGTGTGCTGCTGGCGTCTGAGGTCTCTCGAACCTGAACCCCCCTTTCTCTAAAGTCTGGGAAAAGAGGGTGGGGTCTCTGGGAAGACCCTAATTCTATTTATGGCTGATATAATTTTTTTTTGCATTTTTTTGCAACGATGTTCAGGGCCTACTCCTGGCTCATGCACTCAGGAACCACTCCTGGCGGTGCTCTGGGGGAGCATATGGGATGCTGGGAATCGAACCCGGGTTGGCCACGTGCAAGACAAACAAATGCCCTACCTGCTGTGCTATCGCTTCAGCCCGGTCAAGTATGATATCGTTTTGTTTGCAGGTTTGCCCTGATGCTGAAGTTTGGAAAAGAGCTTTGCTTGACTTCTCTTCGTGAAGGCTCAATCTTCTTGGGCTTGGTTATACTTGCTCTTTGCTTCTCATGGGGGAGCACTTTCCCGGGGCTTCCCATAGACCCTGAGGACTACTTAGAATCCCCGTTGAGTTTCTGCTAATGGGGACCCCATCTGCCAAGGGGTTAGAATGAAGACACGTCACCCAGGATGAAGGTTGGCATATGGCGGCCAGAAAGTCTTCTTCTCTGGTCCTTCACCGTGCACTGTCCTAGTGGTTCTCACTCTGGTTCGCCAATCCAGCAGCCTCAGCAACAGCTGGGAACTTGCTAGAAAGGCATTTTCTTGGGCCTCGCCCAGAACTCCCAGAAACACGAGGGTGTGTCCCAGGAACTCTGGGATTTAACGAGTGCCCCAGGGGGGTGAAGCAGGGCGCAAGGCGCAGAAATCAGTGTGGCTCTAAGATGCCTGGGTCTGGAGCGGCCAGCCGTTCCCAGGCCAGGGTGATGGGCAGGGACAATCACTGGCTAAGCCGCCACCCCAGACATCTGCAGTGGGAGCCTGAGAGCTTGGTCCAGAATCAACCATCGCTCAGTTCTTGCAGACGTCATCAAGTGGTAGCTGGGTACCACTTGGGTTGGACAAGCTGGAGTGGGGCCAGGAGTTGAGTGCTGGGAGGCGGTGGTGGGACCGAGACCGAGACTGACAGTAATTCCTTGTCCATTGGCCTCATGGTGCCCCCCAGGGCCAGCTTTAACCAGAAGGAAGTGGGGTGTAGGATGGGGGCATCCTGTGAGGGATTCACGAGCCCTTGACATGGTCCTCTGACATCTCTGTTGTGAGAGAGTCTGGTGTGGAGCTCCCAGGGTGGGGAGTTGAGTGACTGTAGGATAACATTGGTTTGTCCTTTCTGCCTTGCCACAGGGAGCTTAGGTTTATTAGGTTACTCCCATCACAGTGCTCCCATTCATTTGTGTTTTATCTGTAAGCTCTTTCTTTGTGCTCTGCTTCCCCAACCAGTCATCAGACTCTGTTAATTTATGACTATTGCTTTCTCTTCTCCTTAAGTTCTTTGCACAGTTAATTCAGAGCAATGTCCTTTTTGTATGGACACAGGAAGACAGTTAATGCTATGCTTGTTCTCTCAATTTAAGCCTCCGTTGCCTTTACTTCCTAGATCCCCCAAAGCAGGGTCCCAACGAGGGACTGGATGGACCCAGGGAAAGCTTGAGCTACCCTGACATCGAAATGGGCCAGGCCAAAGAGCCATAATAAAGGTAAAGGTAAAGGCCCTCCCGTTGATCGCCGATTTGCTCAAGCGGGCCCAGTAACGTCTCCATTGGAGACTTTGTTGTTACTGTGTTTGGCATATCGAATACTCTCGGTAGCTTGCCAGGCTCTCCGAGAGGGGTGGAGGAATCGAACTCGGGTCGGCCATGTTGGCCGCTTGTAAGGCGAACGCCCTACCTGCTGTGCTATTGCTCCAGCCCAAGAGCCATAATACTTAACTATAAATTAAGAGCATGGTCATGGATAAATTCCGTCATGATCCAAAAAGTAACAATTAGATTAGGACCTTGCTAGGGCTAGGAAAGATTAATCTGGCCTGAGCACTGTAGTCTGAGATCTATAGCGAGATGCTTCCAGGAGAGCCACCCTACAAGCTCAATGTATCTCTTACTGCGTCCATACAAAATAACTAACGTTAAGAAGTAGAATTAAGATGTTAATTAAGTTCTTGGACGAAAGAAAGGAGAAAAACCCCTAGGTGGTATTCCCGCCCTTGAACCTGAGTTGGCGAGAGACTAGAGAGAGACCGGGGAGCACGGAGAGGCTAGCAAGGGGGACAAGAGGAGATTGAGGGGCAGTGTGAGACTGGAAGGGGGAGCTTAGTGAGACTTGAACAGGCACGTGGGGAGAATGGAATAAACGGCAACTGATCACCAACCAGCTTGGTCCTTGCTTCCTCCTTCGTCTGCCAATGGATCAGCCATCACAGGTGGGGGAGTGGCACAAGACCACCGAACGCAGGTGGCAAGAGAGAGTCGTGGGATTTCCTAGTCGCTTGGGGGAATACACAAGTGACCTAGATATAAGCTGATTTAAATGAGCATGCAGAAGTCCCTGAGGAAGCACCAGCTCACTCGGGAGTGAGGCTTAAGTAGTGTCTCCTGGTCTTCCTATGGGCCAGACTCTGGGTGTCCAACTCTGGGGAGTAGCATGCAGCCCTGAAAGCTGATAAAGACTCCGAGACCCAGGTTCTGGGAGGAGGGAAACCCCAGGGCCTTTGCACCTTCATCAAATTCCTTGGGAATGCTGATACTCACCCGGGTCAGGCACTTTTCCGGTCCAGGATCAGCTTGTAAATTTAGCCTTTGCAGATGGCCTGGTCCTAGAAAGCTGCCGGGCACAGTAGGTAAATGAATAGAGGTTAGCTGCAAGTTTACTCGTAAGATGAAGGGTTTCATATTTATAGAACTTTACTTATGAACCATAAATGCTTTGGGACTTGCCAACCTGCGTTCTGGGCAATAGATCTTCATTCTAACTAGAATTGCTGGTTTGCTTTTTAAAACTTGATGCGTGGCCCCGGGGGAGACAGCTAAAAACATAGGTTTGGCCTGGGGGAGCCCGGTTCTGTCCCGGGGCCGACAGAATCCCTGAGCACCACCAGGCACTGCCCCTGGTCCCCCAGGACCCAACAGGGAGTTAATCACTCCCAAAACCAAACTGGAGATTTTACAGCCCAGGGTGAGATTCAGTGTCAGAGCACAAACCTTATTTATTTGTGACCCTTGAATTCAACCCTCACCACCTAAAAAAAAGCAAAAATAAATTGGTGGCTGTGTCCTGCATCGAATTATCCTGAGGTTGAGGATGAACTTCTTTGGGTGGGGGAGGGGTCTACACTTGGCCGTGCTCAGGGGTCACTCCTGGCCCTGAGCTCAAGAATCACTACTGGCAGACTCTGGGGACCCTCGTGGATGCCGGGGATCAAGCCTCCTGGGTCAGCTGCATGCAAGGCAGATGCCCTCCCCATGGTTTGATCGCTCCAATCCCAAACTTCTTTTTTTGTTTGTTTGTTTTGCATACGCTTCAATGTCCAGCCTGAGAGTCCCAGCTGTAAGTGTTCAGGAAAATGCTACTCACTGACCACATGCTTCCGAGTTTCAAGTATCCCAGAAGTGGTGTCTGCCGCCCCCACCCTCTGCGAGGCCGTGTGACCCACTCTGGCATGGGTTCGAATGCTGACCTCTCAGCATGGCTGTCTCTTCCTCGGCCCTGGCCCCCTTCGGCCCCATCTCCTGCTTTGCAGTTTCTTTGCCCTGCTCGACTCTTTGCTGTGTCCAGATGCTTCAAGCCCTCATCTGGCTGCAGGTCTCTGTCATCCCTGAAGCTCACCCAGTCCTCTCCAACACCTCCAGATGGGGAAACTGAGTTTTGGCTTGGCCTCTCCAGAACTGTACATTCGGGGCATGACGGAGAGTGGGCTTTTCCTCTGGGGTTCCCCCATCCCCATTCTTTGCCTTCAGTCCTGGTGCTTCCTCCGGGAGGTTAGATCCCCTCCACACCCCAAAGCCGGGCTGATGGCTCCCCTGCCTCCCTTCCCCACTGCCTCCTCTGTGTTAATCAGTGGCTCACTGCCCAGACAGCCGTGAGCAGAGGGACGTCATGTAGAGGGAGGTCACACATGTCAGCTCGGTCTCTGAGACCCAGGGTGTCCCTCTGAGGAGGCCCTGGAATTTAGTTGCTGTCCAGCCCCCCTCCCCCCCCTTGGAAAAGACAGACCGCCATCCAACTCCTCCCCTTAGCTTCTTGGACTAAAGAAAGGAGAAAAACCCCTAGGTGGTATTCCCGCCCTTGAACCTGAGTTGGCGAGAGACTAGAGAGAGACCGGGGAGCACGGAGAGACTAGCAAGGGGGACAAGAGGAGATTGAGGGGCAGTGTGAGATTGGAAGGGGGAGCTTAGTGAGACTTGAACAGGCACGTGGGGAGAATGGAATAAACGGCAACTGATCACCAACCAGCTTGGTCCTTGCTTCCTCCTTCGTCTGCCAATGGATCAGCCATCACAGGTGGTGGTTGGACCCTCCCTCCCCAAATCTGCTCCAGCCCCAGCTCCTCCCAGCCTTCCGGGGTCCAGAGCCCTTGTGCCACCCTCTGGGAATCATCTGTGGAAGGTCCTCAGGTCACTTTTTAATTTTTTTGTGTGTTGTTACTTAATTCTTTATTGGTGCTCCCAAGTGGTGCTCAGGGCCCCCGGAGGCACCTCCTGGTAATTCTCAATCAGTGAAAGAATCC
Organism: Sorex fumeus; assembly: GCF_029834395.1. Classification (NCBI taxonomy): domain Eukaryota; kingdom Metazoa; phylum Chordata; class Mammalia; order Eulipotyphla; family Soricidae; genus Sorex; species Sorex fumeus. The sequence goes on along the minus strand of NW_026606120.1, from coordinate 87,770,076 downwards.
CAGGATGTGCAAGGGCTCAGGCAGTGCTGGGGGCCCCAACTACCCGGTGGGTGCAAAGGGACCACGTGGTGCCAGAGATTGATCCTGGCATGACCCTAATCGCCACACTGTTTCCCAGTCCTGCTGTCCTAGTCTGACAAATGCTTTCCTGGGCCCCAGAGAGATCACTTGAGAATCAGGGGTACAAGCCTGCCACAAAGGTGCTCCTGGCACTACTTGGCCTCTGGAGCACTGCTGGGTGTGGGGTAGTGGGTGCCAGGCTCATCCTGCTCAGGTTGGTTGAGTATTGCTGGGAGCATAGCTGGGGAGGGGGTCCTTCCACCCAAATACTTTACTAGTAGGAAGTAGCCAAGTCAAGCTGTTGACCCAAGAGGTCAACTGAGAAGGAATGAGCCTGCTCCTCCCTCCCTCCCTTCCTCCTTCCTTCCCTCCCTCCCTCCTTCCCTCCCTCCCTCCCTCCCTCTTTCCCTCCCTCCCTTCCTTTTTTCCTTCCTTCCTTCCTTCCTTCCTTCCTTCCTTCCTTCCTTCCTTCCCTCCTTCCTTCCTCCCTCTCTCCCTCTCTCTCCCTCTCTATTTCTCTCTCTCTCTTTCTTTCTTTCTTTCTTTCTTTCTTTCTTTCTTTCTTTCTTTCTTTCTCTCTCTCTCTCTTTCTTTCTTTCTTTCTTTCTTTCTTTCTTTCTCTTTCTCTTTCTTTTTTTCTTTCTTTGGCCTCACCTATTAAAACTAAGTGCTGGGAAGGGGCTGGACCTCCATGGGCAGAGCTAGGACTGAGGCTGGTAGTTCTCAGGGGCTACCAGGGCCACCTGGAAGTGTTGGGGTACTGGGGGATGGTGCAGGGGATGGAACTCAGGGTCCTGAATATGCCTCCCCCTGAGCCATCCCTGGTTTCTACCTTACAGGTGGGTAGGACGAAGTCTTGGAAGTTAGCTGGTACCTACAGATCCCCCTGTTCATGCAAAGCCCTGTCTTCTCTGAGGGTCCCCAGTTCTCCTATCAGATATGCTATCTCCTGTCAGATCTTACCATCATTCTCAACCCCCCTGAAGGCTCAGGGCCCCCAGGACTTCTTAAAAGTCTTTCTGCTCCCACATCTAGACCTCAGTTGCCTTTCCTGACCTCTGGAGGTGATTGTTCAGTGTGTTGTGTGTTTTGGGGAGGGGGCGGTCACCTGTGTTGACCCCCTTAAATATACTGCAGGGAAGACAAGTTAACACATTCATTTGTTCTTGAAACAGCGTTCTCATATGCTTTCTGCTGAGAGAATTGAGTCAGGAAGCAAAAGACCATCAGAGGATGCTTTCACACCTGCGAGTCAAGAAAATAAAAGGGCAAGACGTGGAGAGAAGTCACAGCAGACTCACTGGTGCTACAAAAGGGAAGGGTCGAGGGGAGGGAGGGGGCCTTTCTGGGGCCTTTGGGGGCGGGGTGGTAGGCACTCCACAGAGATCAGTGTTGTGCACCCACCTGGAATGTTCTAGAACCTTGCAAACTCAGGATAAATGGATTTTAAATGGAGGCGAGGGGAACAATGAATAAGTACAGGCTTTTGGGGTGATCAGGCTGGGGTCACCAGGGGCTCCCCTTTGTCGTTCACTCTTGTGTCTGCGGTGTTCATGGTGGGTGGCCATAGCTTGAGGGGGTAAAAGGTAGAGAACTGTAACACAGAGGCCTTCTGGTGGGAAAACCTTGACCTACTGGGACATTTGCAGAGTCTGCACATGTTTCCTGATTGCCAGACTGGCTGTGGGGTGCTCTTGACATCATGTGAATAAAAGCCAGGCATGGTACCAGGGTGATGAAGCAGCCATAGAGTGTCTCCTGGCTTGTGAGAGGCCCTGAGACCTATCCCTGACACCACACACCACACACACACACACACACACACACACACACACACACACACACCAGGGACACTGTTGAGTGTTGAGCAGCCTGCAATGCATACACTCACACGGACACTCATGCTCACAACAGATTCACACATGAACACAGACACACACATTGAGTGTTGAATAATCTGCAATGCACACACTCATACAAACAGACACACACGCGTGCACACACACATACACAGCAGGGATGCTATTGAGTATTGAGCAATCTGCAATGCACATACCCACATAAATAGACATGTACATGCACGCACAGACACACACACACACACACACACCAGGGATACTGTTGAGTGTTGAGCAAGGCACAATGCACACACACACACACGAGATACTGTTGAGTGTTGAGCAAGGAGCAAATGCACACACACACACACACACACACACACACACACGCATGCATGCATGCATGCAAATGATGTAGCCCAGAGGTCTACATAGTGCAGCCTCAGTGGGAAGACATGAAGGAGGCAACTGGTTTTCACGTCCCAGACTGGCTCTTAGGGCCCAGCCAAACTGGGAACTCTGCAAATGGGCCCTCCTTCCCTTCTTCCTTCCCTCCCACAGACCCGGAGCTGCCAGCACCCGCCCCACGGCATCCCCCACCACAAGGCTGTCCCAGGTTCACTCCAGCGGCTTCCCAGCACAGAGCAGTGGTGGGGGTTGGCAGAGTCAGTCCTCTCCAGCTACCAGCCGCCTCCGGCCTGAGTGACACAGGCCTCCAGGGGCCCCTACTGCCTTGCCACGGCCCGGAATGTGAGGGGTTTGATTTCTTGACACCCCCTTTTCCTGGGTCCTGATGGGAAACGTCAAAGCCCCACATGCTGATGAACCTGGGGCTGGTGGTGGTCCCAGGTCCCTCTCCTTCCAGACCCCCACTCTCACCCTTGCCTTTCTAACTACCAGACAGGAGCCGTCAGAGACAGCATTAGTCCCCATGGGAGCTGGGGCTGGAAGGTCACCCCAGCCAAGGAGAATGACTCCCCACCACCCTACCCCACAGCTCACCCCTGCTTAGGCCTCAGTGCCTCAGTTTTCTCTGCATCCGGTAGTTTTTCTACCTCAACCTCTTGCCCACCTTCTGCCCCAGGCAGTAGAGAGGACACAAGATCTTGTCTTCTTCAACCTGCCCACCCGCCAAGGACAGAGACATTGAAAAGAGGAACCGCGGATAGGTTTGCTTCACTTGCGGTCTGCCCGGGTCTGCTCCCTGATACTGCAGAGGGTTCCCCGAGTACTGCCAGGAGGGATCCCTGAGCACAGAGCCAAGAGTCAGCCCTGTGCACTGTTGGGTGTGGCTCACCACAAAGACAAATGAACCCCACTAAAGACAAATGGACCCAGCCCCAAAGACAGAGATAAGAACTATCATGACAGTCTTTGTTTCCTGAGTCCAATTTTGTGACAGATAATATTGAACTGGGTACAAGAAAAAGTTCTCTTGGGTGTTTCGTTTTGTTTTGTTTTGTTGGTCTTTTTTTTTTTTTCCAGGGGTGGATAACACTCAGTGATATTCAGGGCTGACTCCTGGCTCTGCTCTCAGGGATCACTCCTGGCAGGGCTCAGGGAACCCTATGGGATGCTGGGGATCGCGCCTGGGTTGGCTGTGCACACGGTAAGTGCCTTCCCTGCCGTCCTATTGCTCAAGCCCTGGAAAGGTTTTCTTAAATTGTGGGCTCTCCTCCGCCCTGCCCAGGTCCCCGAGCGTGTCCCGGGGCAGCCAGCCCTAGCACTGTCCCCGTCCTCCCTCTTGCCTGTTGCGTTTCAGTGGCCAAACACCCCTCCCTGCCCCATCCCTCCCTCCCTGACCCCTGTCTGTCTGCCCCTCACTCGGGGCACCCTCCACCCCACCCTGCCCTAGCCAAAAGATTTATAGAGCAGAGTGGCTAGAGAACAAATGAGCAGACATTAGGCAACGCGTCCTGCATACTAATGACAAGATAGCGCTCCCGCACCTAAGGGGCAAAGCCAGGTCAGGCCCGTTTAACCATAAACTTTATTTATGGGCTTAGAACTTTGCAGCTGCAGCAGCTCACCCGCAGCCTGAGGTTGCCACTCTCCAACGCGGCCGACATATTTCCTTCAACAAATTGGGCCTGGGGGGTGGGGGGGGCCGCTGGGAGAGGGAACCTCCCCCACCCTCTGTAGCTTTGCCCCGCCAGAATTTCAGTCCGAAGTCTGAAGCCAACCGGAAGCCTGAATCGGAGAAGGAAACAGTTTCCTGAGAAGAGGAACAAAGGCAACGCCAACGTCACCAGCAATGGCAATAATTACGTGCCCGCCCCAGGATGGTGGTGGTGGTGGTGGTGGTGGTGGTGGTGTGTGTGTGTGTGTGTGTGTGTGTGTGTGTGTGTGTGTGTGTGTAAGGAATCCGTTCATCTCTTCCTTCTGAGGTTTTTTTTTTGGGGGGGGAGGTCACACCCAGCAATGCTCAGGGCTTACTTCCTGGCTCAACACTCAGGAATTACTCCTGGCGGTGCTTGGTAGACCATAAGGGTTGCCGGGGATTGAACCCAGGTCTTCCTTATGCCAGGGCAAATGCCCTCCCTGCTGTACTATCACTCCAGCCCCGCCTTCTGGGTTTTGACCTCCCAACTTGCCCTTGGTATGGGGGCAACGTGCAGTTCCAGTTCTGGCTTGTAAACATCTTCCACCTTAGTCTTGACCATGTGTTTTGTTCTCTGGACCACACCCGGCTGGGAGGACGCCCTACTTTGATGCTCCAGGGCTGCCCATGGAGGTGATTGTGGAGATCATGTGGACCTGGGGATCAAACCCAGAGCTCCTCTGTGCAGAGTCTGTGCCCCTTGATCTGGGATCCCTAGCCCCCAGCATGTGGCTGCAGGCTGGTTCTCTGTGCTCTGACAGGAAAGACCCTCCGAGGTCAGAGAGGCACACGGGCATCTTCCTGCTCCTTGTTGTTCTCAGGCACCCATGGTGGACCCCCGGTTAGCACGGCCTGGGGAAATAGCACAGAACACAGGGCTAGTGCATGGTGTTTGCTGGGCTGGGGTGTGCTTGTTTGGTCTCTATGTCATGGACTAAGGTCCCAGAAGACGCTGTTAGCTCCTGTCTTGCACCTGAAGGTGTCAATCTCCTGCTCCATGTCAGGCACTCTGTTTGGGGTCAGAGGCACCCCAGAGAACAAGTTCTGATAAGCCTCTGCCATTAAAATGCTCCATTTGGGAACCGGAAGAAGAGCCTGGGTGAGGAGGGGCAGTGGGGGAGGTGCTTCTCTGGCATGCAGCAGACCCCAGTTCAATCTCTGGCACCTCATAGGGTCCTTTGAGCCCCTCCAGAAGTGACCACTGAGGGCTGTGCCCTGATTACACTGGAGTGTGACTCTAACAATTTCATCTTGTTGTTTTAGATGACCATGAAACCATGGAAACCAGATACTGATGAGGATATGTAGTATAAGCATATGCATAAACAGCTGAAGACTTGATAGAGACTCTACCTCATGGGAACCCCAGGCTGACACTGTTCAGCCTGGCAGAAGGCACCTGCCATATTGGAGGGGTCACCAATGCTATGTCCAATGGGGGTTGCGCATGGTATGGCCTTGGGGATCAGACTCAGACCTTGGTACCGCCTGGTACATGCTATATCGTCTGGGTGAGCTCCCAGCCTCTCTTGGCCAGTGCCCAGGGTGTAACCCTCAGCATCCAGATCACTTGTCTAACCGCACTTAATGGATTTTTTGCTTCTCCCTGTGGACCTGGGGTCCCTGCATGCTCAACACCTCAGGAGAGTAGGAAGTTCCGTGTTGGCTGGGCTCCTTACTCTCGGGAGGGTGTACAGAGGGGAAGGCACTGTTCTCCGCTGGAAGTCCGGCCACTGGCTCATCTACCAATAGCACAGGAGGAAGGAAGAGCTTGCTCAGACCAAGACAGATGGAAATTAGGCTCCGATCTTCCATGACTAAGATGCTCCTGGAGTCCTCTGAGCTGGCATCTGTGAACAAAGACAGGGGAGCACCTGTGGTAGCTAGCATTAAGTATGGCTGGACGATTCCTTGCAAACTGAACTTCCATGGCCCCTCCATCATCCGACTGGGCTCTGATCTTCCAAGAAAAGAGATCTGAAAGGGTTCTCTTTGCTCTCTATTCGTGGCTGGCTACCCGGTGGGAAGGGCATTGCAACAGTTTGCTTGAAACTGCTGTGTGGATGGGAAATAGGCTGGGTCTTCGCACAGTGATCAGGGCAGATGACGCTTCATAAACTTCTTGTCCCGATTTGGTCAAGCCACTGACTTCATTCAAGAACCACACTGGCCACGTGTGGAAACCATGTCCTGGCTAGTCTGATGCCTTGCTTTGTTGGCAGCGGATGGGGCATCCTCTCCACATATCTCCCACTGGTTTTAGGATTCCTATCTCTGATTCTGCCTGCAACTTCATTGCTCCTGCTGATGGCACACCTGGATTTCAGTAAATGTCAGAATAACTGCATGGAGGTCTGTTTGTATGTGTGTGGTGAGTGCTCAGGTGCTACTTCTCGCTCTGTTCTTGGGCAGGAGGGGAGGTCACCTTTGGTGGTGCTCAGGGGACCATACAGTGCCAAGGATGGAACTCCATCCTCCTGCAGGCAAAAGCATGCGCACCAGTTCATTGAGCTCTCTCTCCAGCCTCCATGCTCGAAAACTTTTGTATTATACATCATTTTTTCCTTGCTTTGATCACCAGGCATTTGTTTAAACCCTCCTGTGTGCTGGGTGCTTTGATGGACATCCAAACACCTCTAACACAACAACCCTAAGCTCAAACATTAAAAAAAACCTGATAAGAACCACCACTTCCAAACTCAAGTCATATGATCTTGATAAAGCAGCAAGTTCCCACTGGTCCCGACCCCATCCATGGCCTGGTAAGAACAGTTTGTGTGTGCACTTGCTGAGGTTAAAGTTGTTGTCCTTCCTTTTGGAGAGCATGCCTTTTTGTGGTTTTTTTTTTTTTGCCCAGAGCTAGAGGAGAGAGGGAGAACAAAATAAATGGAATAAAGGAGAAGAATATCCCAAAGGAGCAAGAAATGTGAAGTGGAACAAGGAAAGCCTCTTCAACAAGTGGTGCTGGGGAAACTGGATAGTTACCTGCAAAAAATGAACTCTGACCTCTGTCTAATGCCAGGCACAAAAGTCAGATAAAAGTGGATTAAAGACCTCAATATCAGACATGAATCCATAAGGTACATAGAGGAAAATGTAGACAGAACTCTCTACGACATTGAAGCTGGAAACATCTTTAAGGATGAAACAGCACTGACCGTGCAAGTGGAAGCAAACATAAACAAATGGGACTACATCAAACTAAGAAGCTTCTGCACTTCAAAATAAACAGTGACCAAAATACAGAAAGAGCCTACAGAATGGGAAAGAATATTTACCCAATACCCATCTGATAAGGGAGTAATATCCAGGATATACAGGACACTAGTAGAATTGTACAAGAAAAAAAAAACTCCAACCCCATCAAAAAAGGGGAGAAGAAATGAACAGAATTTTCCTCAAAAAAGAAATACAAATGGCCAAAAGGCACTTGAAAAAAATGCTCGACATCACTAGCCATCAGGGAGATGCAAATCAAAACAACAATGAGATATCATCTCACACCACAGAGACTGGCACACATTCAAAAGAACAAAAGCAACCAGTGCTGGTGTGGATGTGGGGGAAAAGGGACACTCTTTCACTATTGGTGGGAATGCCCATTAGTCCAGCCTTTCTGGAAAACAATATGGACAGTCCTTCAAAAACTAGAAATTGAGCTTCCATATGACTCCACAACACCACTTCTGGGAATATATCCCGAGGATACAAAAAAGCACAGTAGAAATGACAGTTGAACCTATATGTTCATTGCAGCACTGTTCACAATAGCCCAAATCTGAAAACAACCCAAGTGCCTTAGAACAGATGACTGGTTAAAGAAACTTTGGTACATCTACACAGTGGAATACTATGCGGCTGTTATAAATGGATAGACATGGAGAGTATCATGCTAAGTGAAATGAGTCAGAAAGAGAGGGACAGACAGAGAAGGACTGCACTCATTTGTGGAGTATAAAACAACATAACATGAGGCTGACTCCTAAGGACAGTAGATACACGGGACAGATAGATTGCTCCATAGCTGGAAGCCTGCCTCATGAGCAAAGGGGAAAAGGCAGCTGAAATAGAGAAGGGATAACTAAGAAAAAATGGCTGGAGGAATCAGTAGGGATGGGGATGTGTGCAAAAAGTAAAGGACCAAACATGTTAACCTCTCATTGTCTGTATTGCAAACCATAATGCTCAAAAGTAGAGAGAGATTATGGGGAATCATATCTGCCATGGAGGCAGAGGGAGGGTGGGAAAGGGGCGTTATACTGGGGATATTGGTGGTGGGGAATGTGCACTGGTGGAGGGATGGATGTTTGATCATTGTGTGATTATAATCCAAACATGAAAGCTTATAACTATCTCACGGTGATTCAATGAAATTAATAAAAAAAAAGAAAGAGAAAGAGAAGAATATTCAACCTTTAAGCTTTAGATCAAGGGTCGCAAGACATTTGTGGTCATGGGTCAAGATGGTAAATATTTTTGGCTTTGCAGGTCTTAGACTTTTGTGGCAGAACTTAACTGGGACATGGTAGCTGAAAGACTCTATGAATGATGGATCAATGAGTGAACACGGCTCCACACCAACAACCTTCATAAGAGCATGCATGAAAGTGACAAAACCTTGGTTTAAAGGGGAAAGATTTATAATAAATGGAATGCTATTTCATGCTCATGGACTGGAGGACACAGCGCCACTGAGTGGTCAAGTCACTTGATCTGTAGATTCATCATGTTGGGCTAAATATTACTAAGTTATTTCATCCATACTGATTGTATGGTTTTTTATCAAAAGTCACAGGACCTTATTTCATTAGCACAATATATATGACCCCCACACCACCAAATTTCAAGAGTTACTAAGAGGCTACCATCCTCAAACAACATGGAATTAGTAGAAATATATAAAAATAAATCAAGAAAAGAGAATAGAGAGGCTAGGAAAGGACTCATACATATAGTGAGTTGAATTTACTGGGAAACGTCAGATGTGATTAAATTATTTTTTCAGTAAATCACTCTGGGATCATTAGTTGTTAATGTAAAAAGGAAGCAGAAAGAGAGGAGGAGGCTCAATTGACAAAAATCTGTACCAAATCAACTCTCAAAGACAACCTAAGAAAGACTGCATGATCTTGCTTCAGTGATAAATTCTATTTTTTAGTGAAAAAAGTTATGATACATTAATTGCTCTTTAAAATTAAAAAAATTGTATTAAATAACTGTGAGGTACAAAGTAATTGGTAGATGAGTTTTAGACATATAATATGCTGGTACCAATACCACAACCACCACCAACGTCCCTCCACCAGTGTCTGTCCGTTCCTTCTTCCTGTCACCTTGACAAGCACATTCATTTTTTAAAATTTTTTTAAAAAATTTTATTTCATAAGGTAGTTCACAATATTTGGTTACATTTAATATTCAAACACCAATCCCACCACCATTACACCTTTCCACCACCCTATTTCAGATGTTTTCATCCTGGACCCCAACCCCTTCCCTAAAGTCACGGTCACGGTCACGGTCCTCCCGTTGTTCATCGATTTGCTCGAGCGGACCCAGTAACGTCTCCATCATGAGACTTGTTGTTACTGTGTTTGGCATATCGAATACATCATGGGTAGCTTGCCAGGCTCTGCCATGCGGGCGAGATACTCTCGGTAGCTTGTCAGGCTCTCCGAGAGGAGCGGAGGAATCGAACTCGGGTCGGCCATGTTGGCTGCATGCAAGGCAAACGCCCTACCTCTGTGCTATCGCTCCAGTCCTCCCTAAAGTAGAAACGAAATAATATATTTTGTATTGTTCGTTATGAAAAACTGCTGACAATGCTACAAAAAAAAAGTATCCTTAGAGGAAAGAATGTGAAGATTGTTGTACTTCACCCACGGGCCATTAAGCCCTTCTATAAGAGATCACTAACATGTTGTTAAAAGTTGAGCCTTATGTGCATATATATATATATATATATATGTATGTGTGTATGTATGTATATATATCTGTACAAACAATGGTTCCTCCTAAGATTAATTGCCTCCTACCTTGACCCCCCATCAAATGTGGTGCAGTACTCGTGGAGTATGGGTAAGTTGTGTGGCATGAAGTGTTGCATGGCCTCATTTGCAGCCACGGGGTCCAGGAATAGGTTCACTGAAGGGTGAAGCTCAGTCCGAGCATGTGGAGAGCGTCCATGATCATGGCAGCAGTTGAGTTCTGGAGAGTTTCGGAGACAGGCACATTCCTAAGTTTGGCTGTCATAGTTTGGATCTCATGCGTTCAGCCGCTGACTCTGTGGTTTGGGCATACAGCTGTACAACCCCTCCTAATCACTGATGTACCCCAGTCCCTTGACCCCATCTCCTCCTCCTTGTTACTTTCCACCTGCCCCTTCCCTACCTTCTGGATTTCTTTCCCCTCTCTGGCCTTCTCCCTCCTATGCTCTGCAGCCAAGGATAATCTAGGCATCCCTTAGAAATAACATCAATACTTTGATCCATGAAAGAAAAAAACCGGTTAGTCACTACTAAGATGGAAGAATGTATGCTGTGGGAAATGCACTGTGAAGAGAAAGCCAGGACAAGCTAGAGTGGGAGAAATGACTTGTAAGGTCCAAATCTGCTAAAACCCTCATATCAAAGATATGCAGAGAGCTCACAAAACTCTACATGCAGGAAATAAATAAGGAAAGTTAAAAATAGCAAAAGAACCTTGAGGCAGGGAGGCTGATGACAGCGGAGCACATGCGAAGATCCTCTACGTCAGCTGGCATGAGGGAGAAGTCAATCCAAGCAGTGGATTTCTACCGTTTCACTAGTCCCAGATGGACATCACTGTGGGTGGATGCTGGGCCTCCAGGCTCGCTCATGGCTGATGGGAATGCAAAATGGCAGCCTTTCTTTATAAAGCGAAATAGAACCTGAAACAGCAAGTTGACAACTCCACACTAGGTGTTGATAGGGCTAGCTTGGAAAATCATCTCCATGTGGAAATATGCCTACGAACGCCAGGTGTATTTATAGTTCCCTACTACGGGAAGCAACCAAGATGTCCTTCAATGGGTAACTGGATTAAAACAAACAAACGACAACAACTACAGAAAACAACCTGCTAAAAATGTAGTACATTCATATTAGGAAATATTACTCAGCAATAGAAGGAAATGAGTCAGGAAGCTGTCTGAAAACATGGATAGGCTTAATTTTTTATTTATTGTAAATTTCTCTTTGGGAGGGTTCAGGGTACACCTGACAGTACCCAGGCTACTCCAAAGTTGTTGGTGTTGGGGTCCACGTAGTGGGCAGAATGGAACTCAGATCTTCTACGTACAAAGCAAATATTCAATCCAGCCCATCAAACCATTGCTCTGGCCCAAAGATATCATAGATTTTTTGTTCTCTCTCTCTCTCTCTCTGGCTTTTAAATGGCCATGCCCAGTGATGGCCATGCTCAGGGCTTACTCCTGGCTCTGTGCTCAGGGGATCACTAGTTTTGGGGCTCAGGGGACTCTCTGGAATTCCTGGGATCTAATCGGGGTTGGACATGTGCTAGGCAAATATCCTACCCCTTGGATATTTTGGACTATCTCTTTAGCCCCAAGACTTTAAATGTCCATTTTAAGTGAAAGAAGATAGACTGGAAAAGCCACAGGGTGTAAGAACTCGATAAGAATGACACTCTGGGAAAGGATTATATGTAATCCCCGTATGTCAAACAAGAGGAGAAAGGGGAAGGACGGTGAGTAGGTAAAGGACAGTTTGAAGTTGGAGGTTGGGACACACCTGGTGATGCTTAGGGGTTACTACTGGCTCTGAACTCAGGAATTTCTCTGGGGACATGCTTGAGGGACCATACGGGATGCTGGGGATCAAATCTGGGTCTACCGGTGCCCCATCCGTTGTACTATCACTCCATCCCAGGACATTTTTAGGAGGCAAAATTTTTTTTCTGGCACTGCAAAACAAAAGTCTTGTAAAACAAATACAAGACTTTCAACACTGAGCAGAATCCAAAGAACTTGACAGCAGAGAATAAGCCTGAAAGAGTTGGGAGGGGGGGTGGGATTTCAGGACATGATGCAGAATTAGGCAACAGGATCTCAAGATATTCTGAATGCAAGAACGTGGAGCTGGAGCAATAGTACAGTGGATAGGGTGTCTGCTTTGTATGCGGCTGACCTGGCTTCTATCTCTGGCATCCCATATAGTCAGTCCCCTGAGCACCACCAGGAGTAATTCCTGAGTGCAGATCCTAGAGTAACCCATGAGCATCACCAGGTGTGACCCAAAAAAGAAAAAAAAAGAATATGCATGAAAAGAGTCGAGACCCAGTATTCAGACCTAATTATCTCTGGAAATAGGCAGCATTTGGAAAAAGACAGGTGTATGATAAATAACTCTGAAACCTTTCTACAGGCACACAAGAATTAGAAAATCACATGGGCGCAGGCTATAGGGAATCCGATATCATTCCTTGGAGGAGAGCAGAGAGATGCGGGGGAGGTTCTTAGCAGTGTTCCTCAAACTGGGTGAGAGTGGCCCAGAGAAATTGTTTTGCTTTTTCTGAAAAGGTGGGTGTTAGGCTACAGAAGTTCGGGCACCTCTGTTCTAGAATGATCCATGTGTAAGAGGTGAGAGTTGGAAGCATGGGTATAGGACTCAGTTTGACTTCCGGCAGACTCCATCACTGGAACACAGAAATATGTCCAGAGCTATGTGCCCACACAGGCCCTATGCCACCACGTCTTCTTGCTGCGTCCGCTAAGCAAACCTAGAAGCCACGGAGCCCTGAGCACTCTGCGTCCCCAGACTTTGTTCTCTGATGATAAGATTTTCTTTGCTACTGCATTTAGGGTGCTTGCCTTGCATGTGGCTGGCCCCATATTCAATCCTCAATACCACATATGATCCCTAAAGTTCAGCCAGGACAATCCAAGAGTTAGCCCTGAGGATGGCTGGGTATGGTCCAAAATCCAAATAAACAAAAATACCCCCCCTCCCACCAAACCAAAACAATGCACATGCCAAAGAACCAAGATTTCCTTCAGGAAAAAGAACTAGAGAACTTTGGGGACAGCTCATTCTAGGATGAAATAAGACAGTAGGATCTGGGGTCACTACTCGTGCCAGAATGAAAATGCTTTTGCCACCAGCAACAGCATCAATAAGAGGCCTGATGCTCCTGTGATAATGCTGAGGGGAAACCAAGGGAAAGCTGGTTGACCAAGGACATTCTACAAAGTCACGTTCTGTTGTATAGAGTCACGTTCTATATAATCCCCGTACGTCAAACAAAAGTCCCCAGTAATGCTAAATAAATGACCGCATAAATAAATGGAGAATGCATAGACCTCTCCATCTTTGCAAAACAATTCTGAATATTAGATGTTTCCTCTCACTGCTTAGTGTTTCCTTCCAAAGACAGCGAAAGAAAGAGAGCCGAGGACCAGAGTAATAGTACAGTGGGGAGGATGTTTACCTGGCACGCGGCCAACCGGGGTTCAGTCCCTGGCATCCCATAGGGTCCCCCAAGCACCTCCAGGAGTAATTCCTGAGTACAGAGCCAGAAGTAACCCCTGAGCATCACTGGGTGTGACCCCCCCCCCAAAAAAGAGAGAGCTGTGGGCCACATGCATGCAAAGCAAGCATCCTGCCTGCTGTAGTGTGTCTCTGGCTCCAAATAGGAGGAACGCTTGTTGTTAGAGAGCTCAGCCTGGGGAATCAGGTGCTCAGGGCTCCTGGGGTCCCACGGCTTCTAGGTTTCTCAGCAGAGGGAGAAGAACTTGCCAGAGGTGAGGCTTGGGAAGTGTGAGGTGAGTCAGACCTTCCAGGTTCGCGCTAATGGAGGGCGTGTTGCCTAGATGGGAGGTACTGTGATCTTCCTCCCCAAAGCTTCCATCCCAGGCCCACCTTGAAAAGCACATCCCAAAGCAAACAAGTTTCATCGGAGGGTCATGCCACCCAATGCCCACACTAGCATCCCTTCACGCTCTCTCTCTCTCTTTCCTTCCTTCCTTCCTTCCTTCCTTCCTTCCTTCCTTCCTTTCTTTCTTTCTTTCTTTCTTTCTTTCTTTCTTTCTTTCTTTCTTTCTTTTTTTCTCCTCCCTCCCTTCCTTCCTTCCTCCCTTCCTTCCTTCCTTCCTTCCTTCCTTCCTTCCTTCCTTCCTTCCTTCCTTCCTTCCTTCCTTTCTCCTCCCTCCCTTCTCTCTCTCTTTCTTTCTTTCTTTCTTTCTTTCTTTCTTTCTTTCTTTCTCTTCTTCCTTCCTTCCTTCCTTCCTTCCTTCTTTCTCTCTCTCTCTCTCCCTCCCTCCCTCCCTCCCTCCCTTCCTCCCTCCCTTTCTCCCCTCCTCCCTCCCTTCCTCCCCTCCTCCCTCCCTTCCTCACCCTTCCTTCCTTCCTTCCTTCCTTCCTTCCTTCCTTCCCTCTCTCTCTCCCTCCCTCCCTCCCTTCCTCCCTCCCTTTCTCCCTCCCTTCCTCCCTCCCTTTCTCCCCTCCTCCCCCCTTCCTCCCCTCCTCCCTCCCTTCCTCACCCTTCCTTCCTTCCTTCCTTCCTTCCTTCCTTCCTTCCTTCCTTCCCTCTCTCTCTCTCCCTCCCTCCCTCCCTCCCTCCCTTCCTCCCTCCCTTCCTCCCTCCCTTTCTCCCTCCCTTCCTCCCTCCCTTTCTCCCCTCCTCCCTCCCTTCCTCCCCTCCTCCTCCCTTCCTCACCCTTCCTTCCTTCCTTCCTTCCTTCCTTCCTTCCTTCCTTCCTTCCTTCCTTCCTTCCTTCCATCCTCTCTTCCCTTTCTCTCCCTCCCTCTCTCCCTGTCTCTCTCCTTTACTCTCTCCCTTTCTCCCTCTATTCTTCTCTCTCTCTCTCTCTCTCTCTCTCTCTCTCTTTCCTCCCCCCCTCCTTCTGCCTGGCCCTACCATGTAGAATAATCATTTGGATGTGGATGGAGCGGAGGAGAGCCTGGGGTCACGGTGCTTGCCCACGAACATGAAGGGCAGGTCCCCTTGCGGGCAGTGCGCATCACTGCCCATCCATGAGGGCCAGATTAATATTTCTCCAGCCTTTGATGAACTTTCATTTCCTTCCGGCAGCCTCTTTCCCACCAGCAGAATGACGGGGAGTGTGAGGACAGGGGTATGCAAACAGAAACGCCTCTCTCCTCCTGTTTACCTGACTTTGGTGACTTGGCTTGACATCTAAGACAGGGCATACTTCGGGCATTGCTTCTGCATTGCGTCATGGGGGTGAACAAGGGGAAAGTCGTTATGAAAAGTGAAACCAAGAAAAATCCCCTAATAATTGAAATGTGTTGAGTGTCTACTCTTGGGACACTTGTCCCAGATGGATGATTTGGGTGGAGTGAGGGAGTCTGGGCCACACCAGCCATGATGGGGGCTTGCTCCTGGCTCTATACTTGGAGATCATGCTTGGTGGTCCTCTGTGGACCTTATGGGGTGGTTGGGATTAAGCCCAAGCCAGCTGCGTGAAAGGCAAGTGCCTTTCCCTCTTCTGCCCTTGTGGGAGGTGGAATTAGAGGGAAGTGAAAGGTGTGTCTGAAGTAACACAGTATGACACAGTGGGATACTATGCAGCTGCAAGCAACGATGAAATCATGCAATTTGCTGCAACATGGTTGGAACTGGAAGGTCTGTTGAGTGAAGGAAGCCAGAAGTAGAAAGACAAACGTAGGATGATCTCACTTATCTGTGGAATAGAGACTACTGGATGAGGAAACTTGTCGTGGTAAAAGGGGAATGCCTAGAACACCCTTGACCCAAGTGTTTCAGGAGGAGAAGAATGGAGAAGGAAAGAAATCAAGGTGGGGGATGGGTGGGAATAAGAGAACTGGAAGTAATGGATGAATAGGCATTAGGGCTTCAGTTATATCAGTGTGATATGGGAGAGGGTAGAGTCATATGTCCAAAACACAGACTCGACAACACTGAAAACGCAATCTAAACCCCAACCACTGAACCTTTGTAACGTCCCTGTGAAGTAGAGAGGCAAGGATGGGATGAGAGTTGGATGGGGAGGGAATCTGGGAACACTGGCGGAGGAAAGTTGACACTAGTTGGTGGAATTGGCGCTGAAATATTATATTCCCCAAACTCAACTATCAATAACTTTATAAACTACAGTGCTTTCACTAAGGAAAAGAAAAAGGCAACACGGTATGATAGTTTTAAAGCAATCAGATTACAAAATCAGGTCAACACTGTTCTCAACCCCCAGTGCCATGCTCCACTGCCTTCTCCCAAGAGGAGGTGGGAAATTTCTCCTACTCACTCTGCGCTACCTGAAGTCTGAAATATATTTGTATTTTGGGGGTGGGGGAAAAAGGCCTTCCAAGGAGTGCGCAGGACACTCAGGGACTCCATCTGCGATTCTGGACCAACGGGGCCACCGTTCAATGCTGCCTGGACTCTGGTGGAGGACACTTGAACATTGTATGACTGAAATGTAATCACGAGTTTGTAAGTCTATAACTGTATCTCACAGGTGATTCATTACAATTAAATAAAATAAAATAAATACTGCCTGGACCCTGCAGTGCCAGAGATACGGTGATGATCGGGGAGGGGGTGATTCCTAGAGCATTACTGGGGGACCATGTGGTGCCAGAAATCAAACCCAGGTTGGTGACATACTATGCATCTAGCCTCACTGTTGAAGTATATTATTGAAGGTCAGTGACCGCCTTTCATAGTGTGTTAAGACACGCCACAGACTTGGAGAGACAGCCCAAGACATTCTTATTCCAAGGGGTCAAAAGACCCCATGCATTATGTGCTGGGGGAATATGATAGGGATTTGGGCACCAAGCTGGGCCTGCACCAACTTGGTGCATCGCCAACTTTAGCCCTGAGGCTCCTGAGCACTGCTGGATGTGAACCGAGAGACCCTGCTTAAGCACCCCCTGGCTGGCTCCAGCCATCCCCACAGGACCTGAGCAGCACTCAGACCCTAGTACTGCCCTGCAGACCCTGTTGGCCAAATATATCAGAAGTGTCACTCGGTTCCCATGAGCACTGCTTGAGAGCACCTTCCCCAACAAAGCCCGTTGTGTTTCATGGCACTGCACCGGAAGTTCTTTGTGCAGTTCCCACTGAAGCAATACTACCATCCCATCCCCACCCCGACTAGGATTGAGGAAATCACAGAGCCCCCCACCCTTTACCCCTCCCTTTGATCCTCATTCTGCTTCTTAGGAAAGCCAGAGGGGTTTCCGGGAATTCAAGTCACAAAAACAGATTATTTAGGCACCAAGTCTCATGCCCAAGTTCAAGTCTCATGCCCAAGCCCGTCCAATGTGTTTTTCTGGGAAAATGTTCTTTCTGCGTCCTGTCTCATCTCCCTCCCTCAAACTCTCAGTCCTACAGACATTCCACCAATTCCAGTCTCTTTCTTCTACCCAAACCAGAGAGAATTCGGTCACAGGGGCTGGACTGACAAGCAGTTAACCCATCTCTGCCCCCAAACAGGACCCGAAGAAGTTCCAGACAGTAACATCAGGGCCCGGAGTTGAAGCGCGAGTCCAAGGGTTAATATTGCTCTAGTGGGAAAGTTATCTGCTTTGTTGTAAAACACAGCTTCCCAGCTCTACAGAAGGGGGCTATTAGCATGCAAATGTCCTTTGCCTCATGCTTTTTAATGTTTTACTTCTCTTAATTGCTGAAACCGGTTGTAATTTCTGAGCAAGCAGCCTGGCTCATCCGAGAAAGCAGTTTCCTCTAATAGGAATCAATCACATCTTAAATCTCGAAAGATTTTGAATTCGCATTTTATTTACCCCTTGGAGGAGGGCATCGAATCTCTGGTTTATGTTGGAAACCTTTGCGTTTTGGAAAAAGGAGCTCCCTTTCTTCAATCTGAAGCTTGAAGTGCAGAGTGATCAAAAATAGGGGAGAGAGAGAGAGAGAGAGAGAGAGAGATGGGGTGGGGGATGGCTTAAGGCACTTGCCTTGCACGTGGCCGACCCTGGTTTGATCCCCTGCATCAGATATCGTCCCCTCTCTTCCAGGACCACCACCAGGATTGACTCTTGAGAAAGAGCCTGGAATGGCCTCCGAGCAGGGCAGGGTGACTTGACCTCCAAACAAATAAAAAACAAAATAAAACAAAAAAGCCTCCAGAATCTCTGGTAAAGACTAGAGAGAGTTTCTGAAAGACCCCCAGACCCTGGCTAATGCATTCGTGGTGAAGAATGGCTGGGAAAACTCCCTGGGTTGGGGTAGAGGCCAGACTTTCCCTCCAGGAGATATTCTAGATGATTCCACACTTTCTACCAAGCCCCTTGATTCTATTTTCTTTCTGAAAAAATAGTATATTTATCATTTTTTTTGAGGGGGGTGATTCACACCTGGCAATATTCAGGGGCTGGAGCGATACCACAGCGATAGGGCATTTGCCTTGCACGTGGCTGGCCCAGCCGACCTGGGTTAAATTCCTCCACCCCTCTCAGAGAGCCTGGCAAGCTACCGAGAGTATCTCACCCACACAGCAACGCCTGGCAATCTACCTGTGACATATTCGATATGCCAAACACAGTAACAACAAGTCTCACAATGGAGACGTTACTGGGCCCACTTGAACAAATCGATGAAAAACGGGAGGACAGTGCCACAGTGCTGTGCTATTCAGGAATTACTCTAGGAGGTGCTCGGGGTACCATATGGGATGCCAGGGATTGAACCCAGGTTGGCTGCACGCAATGCGAAGTTCCTACCCCACTGTACTATGGCTCCGGCCCTTGATTCTACTTTCTAGGAAGCAGAAATAACAAGTTCTGAAGCAAGGTGAGATCAAGTTGCACCCCCAGCAAGACTTTCTAGTGCATTTGCCAGGTAATCTCTCTTGGACCCCTGTAGGAACTAACTGGGTTTTGTTTCATGTGAGTCATCATTGCAAGGAGATACTCCACAACCAGGCGTGGGCTCCAGAAAACCTTTTCTAGACTTTTCTTCTCTAGACCTTCTGCCGATACCACTCTCGGCCAGGTTTTATTGTTTTCCCAAAGGGTTCTTGTTTGTTTCACTTTTTGTTCTTTTGGGCCACACTCAGTGTTGTTTGCTCCTGGAGTGCTCAGGGACCTGGAGGAGCTCAGAGGTCCCTAGGTGGTGCTAGGGACTGAGCTTCATGCAAGGCCAGCACCTTCCCTGCTGAGCTACGACCCTGACTGTGAAAGGTGACCTGACCGTGACCTTCATGATGACAACTGGACCTTGAGCCACGCTGGGCCCTTACTTCAGTAGACAGAACCATTGGGCGGAGCTGGAAACAGCATTGGAGACCCCTCGTGGCTGCAGGAGCACTGTAGGTAGAGGCTTGAGACAGAGAGAGCAACTGTCCAGGTAGTGATGACCTGTGTTCTGAGAGGACGCCGACCCTGCCTGGACCTCTGCGCATGCGCCCATGACCTCCTCACCATGTCTTGTCAATCACTCCGTCCAAAGGGCGGCCTCAGCATCTCTCTGGCTGGGCTGGACCCACCAAGGGATGCGAGTTAGCTCTTGGAAATCCCAGGGGGTCGGGGAAAGGATGGGGAACCCCAGTCACGTGGCTGATTGCAAGTGCCCCCTCCCCATCCCTGTGACCGAAAGGTCGAGGCAATATTGCTGAGCCCTGGGGGGCTGGAGAGACAGCAGAGTTGGGGGAAGCACTTGCTTTGCTCTTTGCCCACCCAGACTGGCTCCCAGGCACCAGCTAGGGTCCCCGCTCCCCGCCCAGCACTCCAGGACTGATCCCTCCATAGGAAGTGGTCCCCACCCCTCTGAAAAATAACTACTCAGGGACTGGAGCAATAGTACAGCGGTAGGGTGTTTGCCTTGCACACAACCGACCAGAGTTCGATTTCCAGCATCCCATAGGGTCAACACTAGAACAACACTAGGAGTAATTCCTGAGTACAGAGCCAGGAGTAACCCCTGTGCATTGCCAGGTGTGACCCTCCGCAAAAAAAAAAAAAAAAAAAAAAAAGAAAAGAAAACCTACTCAAAGTAGCTCCTTTACTTATCTTCCCTTGCACCCTGGTGGGCTGGAGAAGCCCAGGATTGTGTCCATTCATGGTTATGTCCCTCTAAGAGAGCGTGCCCTCACCCCCGAGCCTGAGAGCCACCCAAGGGTGTTTGAGTCCCAGTGGTTCTGCTAGTTCTCCTGTGCACCCTGGAGTGTCAGAGGGCCCAGACTGCCTTGTAGGTGGTGAGTGAGAGCTTAGAGGCACAGCTGAGCAGCATTCACTCCCAGCAGGTGGGGATGGAAGTGTACATGACCCCCCTCCCCCCCGACACACACACACACACACACACACACACACACACACACACACACACACACCAGTTGAGCTCAGGGCTTGCTCCTGGATCTGCACTCAGGATGACTCCTGGTGGGACTTGGGGGACCCGATAGAGTGCTGGGGATGGAACCCGGGCGGACTGTGTGCAAGGCTGGTGCCCTTCCTGCTGGAGAGAGCTTCTCTCCTCCGGGATTCCCTCTTTTGTGCCACAGACTCTGGAAGGGCCTTGGCAGGGCTCTTGGGGACTGGAGATGCCTTGGTGGGGGGGTGTTCAAAAGGCACCAGTTCAGGAGGCCAGGGTGGCAGACCCAGTTGCCAACTCATTTTGCCCCTCTGAGTCCAAAACGCCCCTCTGAGGAGCTGGAGAGATAGTTCAGTGGGTCGACCACTTGCCTGGCACGCGGGCCACCTGGATTCGATCTCCGACATCCCTGATGGTGCTCTGAGCACCGCCAGGAGTCATTTCTGAGTGCAGAGCCAGGAGGAACCCCTGAGCATCGCCGGGCGTATTCCCCCGCCCCAAATGCCCCTCTGCTCCACAGCACCTCTCAAATCCTCGAGGGACTACTTCCAAACTTCAGAGGGGACCCCCCCCGCATTCTAGCCAGGAGGTGGCCTTAGCTGCCCCCCGTTGAGCTCTGTCCTCACCCCTCATCCTCCCAACAATACCAACTGTTCTTCCGAGAACAACGCACTGGAACTTCAGGATCAACAGAACACCCATTCCCCCCACCTGCCGCCCTCCTCCCCCCTCACTCTCTCTGGACCTGGCTTGAAGCATCCTCAGAGAAGGACAGACACAGGACAACCTCCCTCGTATGTGGCACATAAGAGACTTAAGAACGACAATAACCGCCCAAACACCTGAAATTGAGACTTGGTCTTTTGTGGGAAGCACACCATGACAGGAGGAGCTGAGAACTTGTTGGGGGTGGGGTGCGGGGTGCGGGCTACACAGGGACAATTGTAGAAGGTGTGTGCGGTGTGGGAATGTTTGATGCAGAAACCCTGCCAGGAGCAAAATTGTGAGTCACTGAGCCGACAATTATAAAGCAAATAAATAAAAACAATAAATAAAAGACAGGCTGTGTCCTCAGCCCCCACCCACCTGCCCTGACCATCCTTGGTGTTTGTGTGTGTCTGTGTGTGTCTCTGCGTATGTGTGTCTGTGTGTGCGTGTCTGTGTATTTGTCTGTATGTGTCTGTGAGTGCCTGTGTGTGTGTGTGTCTGTGTGTAGAGGGTAGGTAATGTCTGCATAACAATGTCCACTCCCTGCCTTGGGGGAGCTGACCGTTTAGCTTGTAGCCTGGACACCTAATGAAAATGTAGCCTTCCCGAGCCCCCCACGGCCAGAGATTAGCCGGGGAGAGTGTGGTTCCTTTGTATGCTAAGCAGCTCCGGGTGCCCTGCGTTGGCCCGTGGCCCCACCGGCAGAGCCTCCTTCTCCCCTCGTCCCCTCGTCCCCTTCTCCCCGTGCCCCTTCTCCCCTTGTCGCTGGAGAGGACTCAGCCTGCGCTGGCGAACTGGGACCTCTCAGCTGGCCCCGCACAATGGGGAAAGTATCTTTTGTGGCATTAAAGGCTTTGGGGAGGGGAGTGGGGAGGGGCCGGGCAGCCGGGGAGGGGGTGCCGCTGAAGAGGACGAGAACAATGTGTGAGAAGCCGGGGCTGTGGGTTTCCCACACGGACCACTCCGGCCCCCCCACCCCCCTCTGGGAGCCGGGGATCCGCAGGACCAGCTGATCTGGCCTTGATTGGTTTTTCTGCCCCCCCCCTCCACGGTGCCCTCAAGGGGTGAAAATCCTTTTGTGGTGTGAAAGGGGAGGCGTTCCTGCCGTCCCCTCCCTCGAACTGATTGGCTGTGTCACAAGATAATCAAATCCACCCGGATTAATGTGCGGGGCGACCCGGGCCTCCGAGTGGGGACGTCTGAGTCCGCCCCTTCGGGCCAGCGTGTCTGGTACCCTGGGAGCAAGGCCTGGGGACCCGCAAGGGCAGACCACCCCTCTCTTCATATTTATGATTAGCCCCCCCCCCCCCCCCAGCCCCGCGGGGATGTTTATTCATGGGCCACATCTGCTGGCTGGCAGGCGATGTGTCTCTTGTTCCAAAGCCTGAGGCCCCCAGGAGCCAGGAAAGTGGGGCACATTCCTCAGGACACATCTTTTTCCTTTTGGGGTCTGGGGGGAAGGTTATCTAGTCCCGGGTCTTCGCTCCACTGTCCAACTTCCTGCCCTCCTCCTGCCTGGAATGGTTGCGGAGGCTCTGGGTTCTCTTAGCTCCCCACTGTCCCTGGGATTCAGAGAGCACCTTTTCTCGATGCCCTTTGGCTTGTTGGCACACCTGCCAAATGTCCTGTGGCATCACAGCCTCTGCGTTTCTCTTGCTCTCTCACCTGGACACCTCTCTCTCTCTCTCTCTCTCTCTCTCTCTCTCTCTCTCTCTCTCTCTCTCTGCCCCATGCTTGGCAGGAAGTGACCAGCTCTAGGGCATGGCTTTGCCTTTGCCTTCCCCTCCCCTTTTCAACCTCTCATGTCCTCGGGACCGGCTGCAGTTAGCACTGGCCTGTGTCTCTGTCGGGAGCAGCTCAAGACTTGCGGATGCAAGGACAGTAGAGACAAGGGCCAGGAAGATTGCTCCATGCTTGGATGCCCGGCTGGGGGAGAAGGCAGCTGGGATGGAGAAGGGATCACTAAGTCAATGATGGTTGAAGAGATCGCTCGGGATGGGAGATGTGTGCTGAAAGTAGATAAATGACCAAACAGGATGGCCTCTCAGTCTCTGTATTTCAAACCATAATGCCCCAAAGTAGAGAGAATGTAAGAGGGCAATTGTCTGCCATGGAGGTAGGGGGAGGGTTGGGAAGGGGGAGGGTATACTGGGGACACTGGTGGTGGAGAACGTGCACTGGATGGGTGTTTGATCATTGTATGACTGAAACTCAATCATGATAGTTTTGTAACTGTAGCTCACAATGATATAATAATGATAATAATAATAGTGGGCTGGAGCCATAGCACAGCAGTAGGGCATTTGCCTTGCACACAGCCAACCCAGCCGAGCCAGGTTCGATTCCTCCGCCCCTCTCAGAGAGCCCGGCAAGCTATCGAGAGTATCTTTCCCACACAGCAAAGCCTGGCAAGCTACCCGTGATGTATTCAATATGCCAAACACAGTACCAACAATTCTCAAAATGGAGATGTTACTGGGCCCACTCGAGCAAATCGATGAACAACAGGAGGACAGTGACAGTGACAATAATAATAATAAAAATAATAATGAAGAGTTGAGTATGACACCTAAGGACTATCCACGGCTCAGGAGTCTTGGTTCTGCCTCTGGGATGGGTCTGGGTGCCCGGAGCAATCTACAGCTTTCTCCTTGCCTAAGCTTATACTACCTTCTGCCCTGGGAGTGATTTTTCATGTTACAATGTGTTTCTGAAGATTTGATGAAATCCAGAGGGGATGGAAAGATGTGCCCAGCTCAGGAGGGCTGGACGCTCCAGGGAATGCTCATGGATCATTCTTGGACTAGCTAAATACAATTTTGTATTGGCAGCTGGGAACATCTTTGCTGCTGTTTAGTAGAAGGGAATTGAATCAGGCAAAAGTGAAAGTCTCCTCTGGACTCAGGAAGATGGGCAAAGAGGAAAGCTGAGGGGAAAGGAAAGGAAGAGGAATTGCAGGGATTTAAAAAGTTTTTCTTTTTGGGTAATTCCCAGCGATGCTCAGGGGTTGCTCCTGGCTCTGCACTCAGGAATCACTCCTGAGTGCTTAGGGGACCATATGGGATGGCGGGAGTTGAACCAGGGTTGGCCGCATGCAAGGCAAATGCCTTCCCCTTCTCTACTACCACTCCTGAAGTTGCAGTTTTGAGCCAGGTCAAATCTGGCAGATTTTAATGAAGAAGCAACAGTTGACTAACTCATGTTGGAGCCATGGAAATTCTTGCAGTGCTATTGACAGTTAGGATTAGACCATGGTTCGATCTGTTCGTGAGTACTTAGTCGTTCATCAGGGAGTCTGGCTAGTGTTGGGTTGGGGCTGCTCAAGGAGGCCAAGAGAACAACTAAGGCCTCCTTCAGGCTCATTTTTCTAGGAGAAACCAGGGAATTGGAGCAGGAATCTCTCGCTTCTGAATGCCTCTTAAGTCCTGCTCAGTGGAGTGAGTCACTCACATTCTAGAATGAATTGTAGCACTGTAGCACTGTCCTCCCGTTGTTCATCAATTTTCTCGAGCGGGCACTAGTAACATGTCCATTGTGAGACTTGTTGTTACTGTGTTTGGCATATCGAATACGTCACAGGTAGCTCGCCAGGCTTTGCCATGCAGGCGGAATATTCTCGGTAGCTTGCTGGGCTCTCCGAGAGGGGCGGAGGAATCGAATCCAGGTTGGCCACATGCAAGGCAAACGCCCTACCCACTATTCCGTTGCTCCGGCCCCTAGAATGAATTAGTATCATCAAATTGATTTCCCTTCAGTTTTCCAGGGAATGGGAACTATATCACTAGGAATCCACCTAGGAAGATTGAATAAAGCCCAAACACCCTGAAATACAAAGCAGGGAAGGCTCCAAATCAAAACCCCCAGGAAAGGGGGAGAGTGTTAAGCAAATGTCTCTCCCTCCACTTCCACCTTGTCTTTCCTGACCTAAAAACATGAAGGTGACTTTTCACTGTTCTGCCCCTCTGCTCACAGGTAATCTGCAGATAATCGCTGTTCCTTTGCCCCCTTATATGTTAAATAAGGAGCTGAAAACCAAAAAACACCATTCAAAAGGAGAGAGCAAGCTCAGCCTTAGGGTTTTAAAAGTTCTTCGTTCCAATCAAGGTTGGGCAAATATAGTTTTTTTGTTTTCGTTTGTTCAATTTTTTTGTGTTTTTTAAATTTTTTTTTTGTGTGTGTGTGTATGTGTTTGTGTGTTTGCGTTTTGGGTCACACCCCTGATGCTTAGGGTTACTCATGTCTCTGCACTCAGGTATTACTTCTGGCAGTGCTCCGGGAACCATCAGGGATGCCGAAGATTGAACCCGGTTGGCCTTGTTGCAAGGCAAATGCTCTCCCAGCTGTACTGTAGTTCCTGCCCTAAACTACAGTGTGGAATACAACCCATTTCCCCAACTGGGATCCATTTGTAGATGGGACAGGGGGACAGCAGTGGGCAGGAACTTGGAGGAGGGGCCAGGCCCCTCAGAGTCACTGAGTCTCCTCGTTTTTTTTCATAGATGCTGAATTTGAGGAGTTCCATAGAGTACACCTCCCAGGTGTGAGTGGGGATTGTAGGGGTCACAGCAGCAATCATCCAGGGGTGGGGGGGTCATTTAAATAAAAATGCAGGGAGCCAGAGTGACAGCACAGCAAGAGGACACTCGCCTTGTACAAGGATAACGTGGGTTCGATCCCAGGCACCCCATAGGGTTCCCTGAGCACACCAGGAGTGAACCCAGAGCACAGAGCCAGGAGTAAGACCTGTGCACCGCTGGATGTGGCCCTAAAACAAAATGAAAAAATGCTGGCCTGGGTCTGTTGCAGGTTCTCTAGGGGAGAGCTCCAAGAATTTGCATTTTCCTAACCACCCAGGGGACCTCTCTTTACACTCCAGTTTGAGAATGGCTGGGTGGGGGTGCAAACTTTCTGTGCTTCCCCTTCTCCTAAAGCCCCCCCTGCAATATTCACTCCCCTCTGAGAAGGTGGGGTGCACAGAGCTGACATTGATTTCTGATGGATGCAGCTAGTGGGGAAGAAAAGACACTTTGAATTCAATTAATTAGCTTAAGAGTCTACTTGTTTCTCCTGAAGCCGACCAACCGGTTTTAATAGACCAAAGTTAGCGCGAGGCTGGGAGGCTGGGCTTCCAAGGCATCCGAGGTTAAAAGGTAGATTTGCGAAAGTGACGGGATAATGGGAATTCTGAGAAACTTTTCTTTTCAAAGAGAAAGTGCTTGTCTCTGAAATGGGAGTCCCCGGTTGCCATTAAGAGGTTGAGTGCTTCTCTCTAAATAGGCTCAGGGACGCTTTCAGGCATCTGGAATCTGCCTGTCTGCATCTATGCATAAATAATACTTCTCTTCATTCTCAGCGCTCTGAGGGCCCAGGCTTCCAGCCGTAGCCCTGAGTGGGAATTGTCCGCAGATTAGGATTACTAGGACCAGATTTGGGCCTGGCGATTGAAGCAAAGACAGCCGACCCCCCCAACCTCCCCCAATCCCCCCCCCCCCGCAGCGATGAGAAAAAGAAACCTTAATTCAGTTTGCAAAAAAAAAAAAAAAAAAAAAAAAAAGGAGCATTGCCTGGCTATTGTTTTTTGGCTCAGGTTAACCTGTGAGCTCTTTCATACTTTCAAACACACCTTTTCAAGTATAGTTAGGATAGAGAAGGGACCGCTATGACAATGAGAGTTGGAAACGGTCACTCTGGGATAAGGAACTGAGTTCTGAAAGGAGGTAAAGGGATAGCCAGAGAGCATGATAACATTTCAGTACCTGTACTCCAAACCACAATGGGGTGGGGGGGGTGGCGAAGAGAGAGAGAGAAAGAGAGAGACAGAGAGACAGAGAGACAGAGAGACAGAGACAGAGAGACAGAGACAGAGAGACCGACAGAGACAGAGAGACAGAGACAGAGAGTAAGACAGAGACAGAGACACAAAAAGACAAAGAGGCAGAGACAGAGAAACAGGAGAGTGAGAGAGACAGAGAGAGACAGAGAGAGAAGAAAAGTGCCTGCCATAGAAGCAGGCTGTGAGGGTTGCAGGACAGGAACTGGGGACATTGGTGGTGGGAAATGTACACTGGTGAAGGGAAGGGTGTTGGAACTTTGTATGACTGAAACTCAATCACGAACAACTTTGTGTCTCAATATGATTCAACAAAAATCTTTCTTTTTTCTTCTTTTCTTTTTCCTTCCTTTCTTTCTTTCTTTCTTTCTTTCTTTCTTTCTTTCTTTCTTGCTATTTGGGTCACACCTGGCAATGCACAGGGCTACTCCTGGCTCTGCACTCAGGAATCACTCCTGGCGATGCTCAGGGGACCATATGGGTTGCTGGGAATCGAACCTGGGTCATCCTCATGCAAGGCAAATGACCTACCCACTGTACTATCGCTCTAGCCCCCCAAAATCTTCTTAAACAATTTAAACGTCCATATTTTTGAGATTCAAGAGTCACAAGTCACTCCAGTAATGCTCAGGGGACTTTGCATGGTTGAGAATGAAACACATGCTCAGCCCAGGGCCAGTTCCCCATGCACTCAGCCCATCGGACTCTCTGTTCAGTTTACATTACACATTTTGTTTGTTTGGTTTGGGGGCCATACCCCAAATCCAAATGTGGTGCCTGGGAACAACTTGTGCAGAGCAAGAACCTTAATCCTTGAGCTATGTCCCCAGGACCTAAAACACACATTTATTAAAATCAGAAGTGAGCCGCCAAGGGGATAAAACAGCAGGTAGAGAGTTGGCCGTGCACGCAGCAAATCACTTCGGATTCCCTGAGTATCACCAGGAGTGAGCCCTGAGCACAGAGCCAAGAGTTCAGCCCTGAACACCGCTGGGTCTGGCTCAAAACAGCACAAAACAGAACAATCAGAAGAGGCTCCATATGCTCTGCCCCCGCCCCCCAGGCTCAGAAAAATCTGTGCCCTGTAGGAAACGGTCTATTTCTTAGTGCTGACCGGTGGGGCCAGAAGCAAGGCCCCGAGCCTCTCCTCCAGAGACAGTCGACACTCTGAAGAGCAAAAGCCACCATTTACTGGTGCAATTCTTCTAACGAAGTCATTTTTCTAGAACATTCTTTGTCTCCATCTTTCGGAACAGCGGGATGGCATCCTCCAAGTGTGTCATGATGGAAACTCAAGAGACGGGAAGCCTCCCTCCTGGATATTATAATTTAGAGTAGACATGGGGTGGAGGGAGGGCGGGATTGCGGCTCAGCTGCAGAGAATTTGCCTGCCATGCTCGAGGCCCTGGGTTCAATCCCTGGCACTGCCCAGCAAAATGAAGTAGACAAGAACAGAACAGGAGATGTGATGTAGGTGAGAGAGAAGTATGGAAGGATCCGGAAGAACGGCCGAAGGCTCACGATTAGAGTTAGGAATCAAGATGGAACAGGAGCCTTAGTCCTGTCCTGGTGTCAGGTTCGAGAAGGACCATGGGAGCTGCCAGTTTTCTGGAGAATCGAGGATTGAGGCTGGAAAGTTGATAGGTGTGGGGACCCCCTCTTCTGGCTCAGGACCCCCTGCAGTTGAGCTTTGATGCCCCCTTCTGTATCACTATCCCTTGGAAAGCGCCTTTGCTCTGATCACACCCAGTGGCTTTGCTTCCGACCGTACGTTTGGTTTTGGTTGCTCAGGGTTGGACCCATCTCTCTTCTTTCTTGCCTCTTTGCCCAACTCCATGGACTAACTGGCATCAACCTTTGCCTCTGTGTTCTAATCAGCAACCAAGTGGGGTCGGCCACAGTGTGACTGCCCGGCGAGTGTGAATGCCCCCCGCACCACCCTGCCTTCCGCCAGGCAGTCCGTCGCTTCCTGTGTGGTTGATCCTCACCCACCACCCACACCCCAGGCCAGGTTTCCTGCTCGCTGGACACTGATCATTGGTGGGAGTCTCAACAGAGATTGGAGTGGGGGGTGGGGGGGTTGTGAGATCTGATCTTCCCCACAGAGGAGAAGTGGCTCATCCCTACAGGTGCTCCTGGGGATTGGGGTTGTAACATCCTAGTGATGGAGTGATGGGAGGCGGGGTCCCATGGGGTCTCTAGGGACTCATCCCTGGCTCTGAAAGGAGCTACTGGAGGTTCCGGAATGTTCTGGAGTCTCCATGAGGCAGAGGAGACCCAGCAGACTTGTGTCTGGGGGCTATGCGACACTGGCCCACGGAGAAAGAGTTTGCCATTAGACTCACCCGTACCCCCTCCTACTGGATGGGGAGGGACTCTCAGGTGACACTGGAGAGTTGTCTCTGGGGCTGGACACCTGTCGCGTGTTCCTGGGGTCCCAGGAACTTCCTCCAAAGACAATGCTCACTTCAAGTCGAGAGACAAACATGACTGTGAAACACATGACTGTGAAACAGGTCGGGTCGCACTGAGCTCCCAAGGCAGCCAAGACACATGACACCACATCCTGACTCTGGTAGCAGGCTGGCAGGTGACTGGGACACAGACCTGGCTCCAGGGGTCCCTGGGGGAGGCAGGTGCAGGGTCCCAACCCTGGGCAGCCAATCTGGAAAGCCGGCTCTTTGGGCAGGGGGAGGAGCATCAAAGGGAGGGACGCCAGGTAGCTTGTGGGGTCCAGTGAGGCGCTGGAAGGGAGGACTGTGGCCGCGGGAAGGAAACAAATTAGAGGCTGAGGTTTTCCATGGTTGCCCCCTTCAGAGCAGCTCCGCTGGCTCAGAGGACGCCTGTGGTGGCACCATCAGGGTTCTGGGGATGAAGTGGGTTTACCCAAGCATGGTCAAGGGCCCACTTGGGACTGGATGCTCTGGACACCGAACAGGCTCCTGCACCTGAGTGCTCGAGAGCGGGACTGGGGGACCCGCGTGAGGCTCAACAGAGTTACTGGGGAGGCACCGGGCAGGAACCCAGACTAGAAGTCAGGACCTTGGTAAGAGGAAGTTTGGGGTTTGAGCTCGAGGAGTAGGAGTGGGGACACCTTATAAGGTGGGGAAACACAGGGATGTGTGTGCATTTCCCTACATTAACAGTGCTATTAAAAGGGATGTGACTGGGGAGCCCCTCAGGAGGCAAAGGCACCCACCCAATGTGGTGCCAGTTGGTCCTCTCAGAGCCAGGGATGAGCCCTAGAGTTGGAAATGGGGCTGAAAGCAGGGTGAGGGGCGCAAGAAATGCCAAGGAGGAGACAGAAATGAGAGACATTTAGGAGGTATGAAAAACAGTAAAGGAGTTGTTGGGGAAAGAGGTGAAATGTTGAGGGTGATCCTCAAATTTTCACTTGGAAAACTGTTTACAAGCAAGTATTATAGCGATATATCTTCAGTGCTTGTGTGTGATCAATTGGGGGGGTCAGGAAATTCCGACCTATTCCCATGGATATCTAAATTATTCCTCCCGGGGCTGGAGCGATAGCACAGCGGGTAGGGCGTTTGCCTTGCACGCAGCCAACATGGCCGACACAGGTTTGATTCCCAGCACCCCATATGGTCCCCTGAGCACCACCAGGAGCAATTCCTGAGTGCATGAGCCAGGAGTAACCCCTGAGCATTGCTGGGTGTGACCTAAAAAGCAAAAAATAAATAAATTAATTAATAAATAATTTCTCCCTTGTCATCTTCAGAGCACCTAGCCCAGACAAGATCAGACCTGAACACCTGAAGAACTTACCATCAGTACTCATCAATACATTGGCTCGACTCTTCACACGCTACCTGTCTGAATGCAAGGTTCCATCCCAATGGAAAACCAGCAAGACTGTACTACTATACAAGAAAGGAGACATCCACGACATTGGCAACTATCGCCCAATCTGCCTATTGTCTGTCATCTACAAACTATTCACTCGAGTCATCCTAAATAGGATTAGCAGAACACTAGATGAAGGACAACCATGTGAACAAGCTGGATTCCGAAAAGGATTCAGTACCATCGACCATATCCACACAGTAACCAAGCTCATTGAGGTATCTCGGGAGTTCAAGATGCCACTCTGTCTAACGTTCATTGATTTAAAGAAGGCCTTTGATTCTGTTGAGACGGAAGCGGTCATAGAAGCCCTAGCCAATCAGGGCGTACAAACTCAATATATCAGGATCCTTCGTGAGCTCTATTGCGGATTCACTACCAAGATCTCACCATTCTACAAAGAAGTAATCATCCATATCAAGAGAGGGGTTCGGCAGGGTGATACCATTTCACCAAAACTCTTCAATGCCACCCTCGAGAACATCATGCGACGGCTGGAATGGGAAAACATGGGAGTGAAGATAGATGGTCGGCAACTACACCACCTCCGCTTTGCTGATGACATCGTTCTAATAACACCAAACATCAACCAAGCGGCACAAATGCTGAACGACTTTGACCGTGAATGTGGAAAGGTCGGACTACAGCTGAATCTTGCGAAGACAATGTTTATGAGAAACAGCCTTGTTCCTGACGCTCCATTCGCTCTCAACGGAACCACCATCTCCGAATGCAACAGTTATATATACCTAGGTCGAGAAATCAACATGATGAATGACCTGGCACCTGAGTTGCGCAGGAGGAAGAGAGCGGCTTGGAATGCCTTCAAGAGCATTGAAGAAATAACTAAAAGGACAAAGAACCTCCAGCTACAAGCACATCTCTTTGATTCCACTATTCTTCCTGCATTAACATATGCCTCAGAGACCTGGACCCTACGAAAACAGGATGAGAACACTATTCGGGTCTCTCAAAGAGGAATCGAAAGAACTATGCTTGGAATATCACGATTCACTCAAATGAGAGATAGAATCCGGAGTTCTGATCTTCGTCAACACTCAAGAATCAGGGACGCTGTCTCATTTGCCAAGACATCAAAAATCAGATGGGCTGGACACGTAATGAGGTTTACAGACAACCGCTGGACTAGAGCCATTACTGATTGGATTCCACGAGACATCAAAAGATCACGTGGACGCCCACCTATAAGATGGTCAGACTTCTTCGTCAAGACCCTAAATGATCGGTTTGAGGCTCTACATGTTCCTAAAACGAACAGATACCATTGGGCTACGCTAGCACGCAACCGGGATGAATGGAGACGTTACTGGCACCTGCTCGAATAAATCGATGAATAACGGGGATTAAGTGATTAAGTGATTAAGTGATTGTCATCTTCCCTCCTATCTTTCTTCACTCCCTCTCCTTCCTTCCTTCCTTCCTTCCTTCCTTCCTTCCTTCCTTCCTTCCTTCCTTCATCTCTCCCTCCCTTCCTTCCTTCTGCCTGCCTATCTATCTATCTATCTATCTATCTATCTATCTATCTATCTATCTATCTATCTATCATCCTTGTTTTGGTCCCTAGAGATCGGGAGCAAGGTACACAAAAGGATGATGACAGTCCCTCACTTGTTCTTCTCAAAACCCAGCTGATTATCCAGACTCCATGACCTCTAGGACATACCATGGCATCCAGAATAAAAGGGAATACTTCCCATGACTTCAAGGCTTTATAAGTGGTCATTGACCAGGAAGGACAAAGTCCATATTTCTTGGACTCCTTGAAGTTCTGTGCTCTGTCTCCACTCTCCTTACCCCCTACCCCCTCTCACAAGCAGCTCTCTGCCAGAGGTACAGGTGCAGGTGCCGTGGGGTGGGGAGGGGGTTCAACAGTGGGTGCACTAGAGTTGCCACAGAGACTGTCCAATGGGTCTTACATCACTACCCTCCCACCACGTTCCTACAAACTATACCTTCTCCCAGTCTAAGGTGGGATTCCTTAAAAGGGGCAACTTTCCTTTGAAATATTTTATTATGGTTTAGGTATGTTTATGATAGGTAAGACGTAAAAGTGTGTGTGTGTGTGTATGTGTGTGTGTGTGTGTGTGTGTGTGTGTGTGTGTGTGTGTTGGGGGAAGACTGGAAATAAGGAAATCCACTTAGCAGCACTTGGTAATGTTTAAGTGATACATTAATGAGGATGCGACCGAGTGGATGGCAGTAGGAGAAGCAAGCTGGAAACCAATGAGATGGTGTCTGTGGCAGCCAAACAAGAGGAGAAGAACAATGGTGATATCCCGGTTGGAATCATATGTGAAGGAAATTGGCAGTTTTAACAACAAAGGAGTCAGCAAGAGAAGAGAGTTTGGGTCTAATTCAATGAGTCTCCTGGGATCAACACTCCTGGGATTATGTTTGTGACTGGCAACACCAAATCAGAGACTAGTTACTGCCTTTGGAAACAATGTTTAGAACAAAATTGTAAGTATGAAGTAGTGTTCTCTCTTGTAAAAGCTCCAACCGTCACCTGTTCTTCCATTCATGCACTCATGCACCCATGCACCCATACACCCATCAGTCCATGCTTAATACACTCAGGTATCCGTCCATTCGTGTTTCATCCATCCATGTACCTGTCTATCCACTCACCCATGTATTTTTCCATGAGTCCATCCATTCACGCACACATTCATCCTTGTACCCATCCATTCATTCATCCATCAATCCATGCTTCACTATCCATTCATCCATGCAGGAATGCATCCATCCATCTCTTCATTTGTCTATTCATCTGTCTGTTCATCTACCTATTCATACAGTCAACAATTCATGCTTCATCATCCATGCATCACTACACCCATGTTTTCATCCATCCATTAGTTCATCCATCCATCCATCCATGTACCTATGCATTCATTCACCAATACATCCATATACCCATCATTCATGCACCCATCCATCATCCATCCATCATCCACCCTTCATCCATCCATTGTCATCTATCATCTATCCATTGTCCATCCATCCTTCATCCATTCATCCATCCATATATCCATCTTTTCATTAGCCCATCTGTCTACTCATTCATCCATCTCCCTACCAATTCACTAATAATTATTTCTTGAGCTTGACATACTTACATGAAGAGCAGAGACAAACTTCAACCATTGAGTTATAGACAACCAGCAAATCACCAAATCTCAAAAAAAAACTATATTCAACTGTTCAGTATTTTCCTTATATTGATTCAGTGTAGCTGGGAGTAGGAGTGGGGTATCTTCTTGCAGACTGGTGATTGGTTAATAACTTTCAAACCATTTAATTCCAATGGAAGGCTTAAAAGCCCCAGCAACTGGTTTTGTTCTTATCTGCATCTTATAGTCTTCATGTCAACTTTTAATTCCTTATTCCCTGAAATGCTTGTTTACCTTCAGCATCTGTTCTTCACATTTTGTCATCAAATAGTGAAAATTTATTTTAATATCAGCTTTAGCTACATATAAAGATGATTCTGAATTTCTGAGCATGTACAGCAAAAATCTTCTCCATTCTTTTATTTTCCTTCTCCATTCTTTAATAATAACTAGTGAAGTGGATTATACCTTAAACACCATAACCTGATTAAGTGGTTTGCCAAACTTTTTTTTAATCTCACCCTTTGTGCTCCAGAGTCTGGGGATGATTCCCAGTGACTTATGATCCAGCAACATAGATCTGATGATTGAAAAATTGGGTCCAGTAGTGTATAGGGGCCACTGAGGCCATACCCAATTATTGGGTTTTTTGGGGGGGAACGGGGGTGTTGTCTGTGGGATTAGGGATCCAACTCTAGCACTCTAGCACTGTCCTCCCATTGTTCATCGATTTGCTCAAGAGGGCCCAGTAACATCTGCATTGCGAGACTTGTTACTGTTTTTGGCATATCGAATACACCACAGGGAGCTTGCCAAACTCTGCCGTGTGGGCGGGATACTCTCGGTAGCTTGTTAGGCTCTCCAAGAGGGGTGGAGGAATCAAACCTGGGTTAGCCATGTGCAAAAAAAAAAAAAAAGAAATCTTTCTGCGTTGCACTATTTGCCACGTGCAAGGCAAATGCTCTACTGTTGTGCTATGGCTCCAGCCCAGGATTCAGCTGGTATGTGTAAAAACATGCATTCCACCCCGTTGTACTGTTTTCCCAGCCTCAAGGATCCCCTAACTTCTACCTCTCCAAACAAGAGATTTTGTTTGCCAGTACAGTCTCCAACGGTCTCAGATGCATGCTTGCTGGTCATGAACAGCAATGCTCTCATATACATGAGGAGTTAGATAAATATATTGGTTATGATCTTTTATTATTAAAATTTTTTTAAAAAGTTAAGATTTTTCATTTTGGAAACAAAACGATCATCATCACGACCATCCTGTTGTTTGTCGATTGCCTCGAGCAGGCCCCAGTAACGTCTCCTTCATCCTAGCCCTGAGATTTTTTAAAAAGTGCCATATTAAAAGCTCTTCCGGGGTTAGGAGAATGAGATTCATCATTGTTACTGGTATTTGGCATATTGGGTACACCACGGGGAGTTTGCCAGACTCTGCGGTGCGGGCAGGTTATATTTGGTAGCCTGCCATTTTGGACAAAATGGACAAAAAGGAATAAAAGGTAAAAAACCCAGCGCTTCCGGGAGCTGGGTTTTATACATTTTATTCCTTTTTTATGGGTTTTATTCCTTTTGTTTTGGAAACAAGAGGAACAAAATAACTCCTGTCTAAGCAGATTCAACAACAGAGGAGATTTATTAATTTATTTTATTGCAAGAGGACGGAGCGATAGCACAGTGGGTAGGGTGTTTGCCTTGTACTGAGCTGACCCAGGTTAGATTCCTCTGTCCCTCTTGGAGAGCCTGGCAAGCTACCGAGAGCATCCCTCCCACACGGCAGAGCCTGGCAAGCTACCCATGGCGTATTCGATGTATCAAACACAGTAACAAGTTTCACAATGGAGACATTACTGGTCTCCACTCAAGTAAATAGATGAACAACGGAATGACGGTGCTACAGTGCAGTGCTATTTTATTGCAAGAATACTGGATAAAATGAAACTCAGGATTGGTGTGATCCAACCAATTACATCATCAGGGACCAGGTATCCTTATAGCTCAGGCTCCAGTGGTACCACCTTTGTCTTTGTCTTCTTGCACTTTCCATCTGCAAGAAGATGACAAAATATCCCAAGTCCAAGAATTGTTGTCTTCAAATCCCGCTGCCACCCAGAAGTTGAGGAGGTTGGTTTTTGGAATTCTCTCTGGCAAAGGTAAGAACGGTCTCAGAGGTCCACATAAACTTTCCTTAAAGACTCAGATGGGAGGGAAGCCGTCTGTTAATGATCACAGACTTCATTGGTCTGAACCGAGTGTGGGGACAGGAGGATCAAAATCCAATTTCTTCTTGATTCAACCTTGCAGTGAGTGAGGTCAATCTATGTTTAAACCCACACACGCTACATAAAAGAGGGAAGAAGACTTGTTAGGCATTCAGCTGTCATTTCTGCTAAGACTTCATAGCTTTTCAGTAGTCAACCAACCAGGATCTTTTGAGCACCTTCTGAAGCAGTGAACTCTTCCAGATGTAGTGCGATGACTGATTGAATCCTAGTCTTGACAGTTACTGCAGTGGCGCAGAGATGGCCTGAGAACAGAGAGTCAGAGTTGAGGGTGTAGAGTAACTTGATGTCAGACTCACGGTAGGTATCTAGACATGGAAGAGTTCCCATGACCAAGATTCAGAGCACTTCCAGAGGACCATGCTATTTGCATTCCTCTCCCCCACCCCCACCCCCAAAGCAGGAGGGATTGGGTAATTTCTTTCTCTCTTTCCTCCCGTGGTTATGTTTGATGATAGTTGTTGGGGGGAAATTATGTCCACTAGACCCAGTGAGCTGTGATAGAACTCCGGTTAATATTTGACTCTGGGCTTCCTGTTCCACAGAACACAAACAGCGAAGAGCAAACCACAATCTGAAAGAAGTTTCCTCTCTTTCTCTCCTGGGTGTCTCTACTTTCCCAGGCAGACACCTTTTGGATTGTCAAAGTATAGAGCAAGTTCTCTGCTTGTCCCCGCTTGAGAGAGTCCGAAGTACCCTGTGCTTGGATATTTGAGTATTTGGATATTTGGGGCTGTGTTCTATTTTTTCACTTTCCTTTGAGTGGTTCTTTATTTTCAAGGAGCTTCTGGTCAAGTCATCTTCTCTAGGGTCTGACTTATTTCTTGGGTTCTGGAGCATGAATTTAGGGTCTCACCCAAGAAGGCACCCAGGTCTATTAAGTAAAGGTGAACAGAGGAGAAGAAATGAAGGTGGAAACAAAAATAAAACCTGGAGGTCCAGTGTGAGATGATCAGATAACAACACCGAAGAGAAAAGAAGTGTGTGGTACCAGGCTAACCCCTATTAGCATCTCCAGTTCCCCATTTCC
Organism: Sorex fumeus; assembly: GCF_029834395.1. Taxonomy (NCBI): domain Eukaryota; kingdom Metazoa; phylum Chordata; class Mammalia; order Eulipotyphla; family Soricidae; genus Sorex; species Sorex fumeus. The sequence continues at coordinate 87,732,933 of NW_026606120.1, read as the reverse complement.
CATCCTTCCCTGCTCTGGCCCTACAAAGCTGGTTGGCTCATACTGACTCCCTGAACATCCATCATGGCCATTGGCCTGTCCACTGGGGCTAGTTCCTGAGCTTTCAGCTCAGTTGGCTGATGTCTCCATGGTGACAGGGAGCAGGGAGGGTAACTTGGGGGCTTCTCAGTCCATTTGTCACCACTTGTCACAGTTGTCTTCAGCCAGCTCTGCTCTTTGGCTGAGTCCCGGAAGAGGCAAAGCCGAGAAGGGGGTTTAGGCTGCAGGAGGCCTGGCCCTACCACCCTGAAGCCCTGGCGAAGAGACTCACCTGAAAAGTGCTCGTGGAGCTCTGAGCAGGATGCTCACCTGGTCTGCAAGAAACATCTTTTTTACAGGTGGCTCATGTATATGCTCAGAGGGAGGGTGTCATTCGTGTGTGAGCTCAAAGACTTTTCTTTCTCATTGACTTTGATGACTTTCATTTTTGTTAAGTACCAGCCTACAGAAGGGACGTTATTCTCTTTTTCGTTGGGGGGTTGAATTGTCCTTTTGGAAAGAAAGGCAAGTGTTTGGGCTCTCAGCACTCAAGCATAGGCGGTGCATCTCCTCTGGCTGTGCATTCAGAGGGGTCCCCAACGCTGCCCTGCCTCACATCCCAAAAGACCCCAAAGGGTCAAGCCATGCCAGTTGGCTCTCTTGGCTTCTTGTTTTATTTCCAGGCCACACCCAGTAGTGCTCAGGGCTTCCTTCTGGTTCTGTGCTCAGGGATCAGGCGGAGGACTCGGGGGACACTGTGTGATGCTGGGCATCTGAGCCTGCCTCTATAATCCTTGTGTTGCATAGTCATGTCTCCGGTCTTATGTTGGGTATTCTATTTTTTTCTGGCAGGGGGAGGGCATGCCTAGCAGAGCTCCAGGGTAATTCCTGGCTCTGCACTCAGGAATAACTCTGGGCAGTGTTCAGGGGACTATATGGGATCCCGGGGATTGAACTCATGTCAGGAGCATGCAGGGCGAGTGCCTTTACCTGTTGTGTTATCTCTCCAGCCCTGGCCCTGTTGGCTAGTCTTGGTCATCCTTCTCTGTTCCTTGGTTTCCATCTACTCTGAAAATGTTGATCTTGTGCAAGGATGTGTCCTTGATCCTTTCATCACACTGCTGTGTTCCTTGCTGCCCTCACAGCCTTCCCCCTGCCTCTCAAGCCATCCCTCCCTCTCCGTCGAGGCCCCTATCAGACTGAGTGGCAGGAATGATGCTGAATGAGGGCTGCACAAAAACTTTTGACTCGCTCTGAAAATCCCCTCCACTTCCTGGCCCCAGGAACTTCTCTTTCCTCCCTGTCCCACAGTCTCAAAAAACTTCTAATCATCTGTAATGATCCTCACGTATTTGCATGTCTTCTTTGTCCACCTCCTTCCTCCCTCCCTCCCTCCCTCTCTCCCTCCCTCCCTCCCTCCCTCCCTCCCTCCCTCCCTCCCTCCCTTCTTTCCTTCCTTCCTTCTTTCTTCCCAACCTTCATCCTTGCCCTCTCCCTTTCCTGCTCACCAGCTCTCCCTCTATCTCCCCCTCCACGGACACAGGCCCTTTGATTTGTTCTTCTTTGCTTTTTGATCCATGACCAGTTGTGTTCTGAGTTTACTCCTCCCTCCCTCCCTCCCTCCCTCCCTCCCTCCCTCCCTCCCTCCCTCCCTCCCTCCCTCCCTCCCTTCCTTCCTTCCTTCCTTCCTTCCTTCCTTCTTTCTTCCCAACCTTCATCCTTGCCCTCTCCCTTTCCTGCTCACCAGCTCTCCCTCTACCTCCCCCTCCACGGACACAGGCCCTTTGATTTGTTCTTCTTTGCTTTTTGATCCATGACCAGTTGTGTTCTGAGTTTACTCCTCCCTCCCTCCCTCCCTCCCTCCCTCCCTCCCTCCCTCCCTTCCTTCCTTCCTTCCTTCCTTCTTTCTTCCCAACCTTCATCCTTGCCCTCTCCCTTTCCTGCTCACCAGCTCTCCCTCTATCTCCCCCTCCACGGACACAGGCCCTTTGATTTGTTCTTCTTTGCTTTTTGATCCATGTCCAGTTGTGTTCTAAGTTTACTTATGGCTCAGTGCTCGGGGATCACTCCTGGTTGGACTCGGGGGATCTGATGGGATGTCAAGGTAAGCTCTGTGCAAGGTAAAAGACTTCTCCACTGTTGTAGCTCTCTAGACTCAATCCCGATGCCATCCACGTTTCTTCTACCTCCAACTTCCCTTCCTTCAGCTGTAGCAGGTCTAGCTACATCAGTATCTGCTGCAAAAACCTGAACAAAACGAGCAAGAACTCCCACAGCTGTTCTTCTGGTATCTGAGGTCCGTTGGCACGAGGGAAGTGCTCAGGAATCTCACAGTCGCTGATGGCCTCTCTCAGTCCACTAGTCATTTTGGTCAGTGCTCAGACTTGGCAATCCAGTCCTCGAGGGCACTAGGGGCCACTAGGACCCCACCTGTGGGTGCTCAGGTAGTTATATACAGCCATGTAAGGCACTGTGTATATTGACCGGCGTTCCAGCCTTTGAGCTATCTCCCCAGCTCCCTGAATACAATTTTTGTTTCAAGTCACACAAGGTTCCCCAACTATAGCTGGTCCTCTGACCCCACAGCTCTTGCTCCAACCAATATATCCTGGGAAGAGGCAACCTCTAAATCCGAGACACGACTGTAAGAAGTTAACAAGAGGGGCTGGAGTGAAGGACAGTGGGGAGTGCATTTGCCTTGCATGTGGCTGACTCGGGTTCGATTCCAGCATCCCCTAGGGTCCCCCTGGAGCACCGCCAGGAGTAATTACTGAGTGCAGAGCCAGGAGTAAGCTCTGAGCATTGGTGGGTGTGACCCAAAAAGCCAAAGAAAAATAACTCGACAAGACACAGTCTTTGGGAAAGATTGCTTGGAAACCTTAAGGGGAGTTTTGTCCAAGTCCATCCACTTCCAGAAATTTAGCTTCAGGAAATTATCAGTCATAAGCTCAAAGATAGTCTCGCTGAAGGCTCATGTGCAATCAAGAAGAAAAGAATAATCAGAAGTCAATGATAGCAGTACAATGGAATAGGGGCAATCTTGCAAATAGCATGGGACCCGTCCTTTTACTGACCTGGAAAGGTATTTTTCTAGGTTTCTAAGGAAAAATGAATCTCTGAGTGATTTATGTTTGTATCATTGGTAATGCATGATTGCAGAATGAATATAATTGTATATTACTTGAAATCACTGCATGGATATTTGTCAGCCTAAAGATATTGACAAACTCTCAAAGATCTGTGCCTATACACATTCGCTGCAGCTGGAATTGTAGCTTATGGCTCATGGTTTTCCTTTTTCTTACCAGAATATTTATTCTTTGGTCCTGGGACCCCATTCTGCAGTCCTCAGGGCTGACTCTTGGCTCTGTGCTCAGGGATAAATCCAGGGAACTGTAGATGATGCCAGGGATAGAATCGGATTGGCTGCCTGCAAAACAAACACATTAGGGGCTGGAGCAATAGCACAGTGGGTAGGACGTTTGCCTTGCACGCGGTTGACCCAGGTTCGATTCCCAGCATCCCATATGGTCCCCTGAGCACTGCCAGGAGTAATTCCTGAGTGCATGAGCCAGGAGTAAGCCCTGTGCAATGCCGGGTGTGACCCAAAAAGCAAAAACAAAACAAAACAAAACAAAAAAACCCAAAAAAAACCCAACACATTAAAACCCCATCCACTATCTTCCTTCCAGTGTTTTCCCCCTTTCTTTTCAGTCTTTAAGATCACTTGGGGACAGAGAGGTCATTTCATGGACGATAGAAGCAGTTGCTTTGTGTGAAGCCACCCTGACTTTGCTTTTTTTTGGTGGGGGGGTTACTCCTGGCTCTGCACTATGCACAGGGGTTACTCCTGGCTCTGCACTCAGGAATTACTCCTGGTGGTGTTCGGGGAACCCTATGAGATGCTGGGGATCGAACCCCGGTTGGCCACGTGCAAGGCAAACGCCCTACCTGCTGTGCTATCTCTCCAGCCTCGGCACCCTGGCTTTGATTTCCGGTTCCACATAGTCCCCTGAGTACCATCAGGAACAACCCCCAAGTTAGGGGGAGCCCCTGAGCATTGCTGGGCATCTTTCCCCCACCCCCTGCCGCCCCCCCCCCCCAAATAAAGCCAACTTGAAACTGGAGAGATATACAAAGGGTTGGGTGCATGCTTTACATGCCAGAGGCCTAGGTTCAATGCTTGGCTTAACATGGTTCCCTGAGCATGGCCAGCAGTGAGCCCTGAGCACTGTTGGGAGTGGGCCCTGAGCGTGGAAGTGGGAGCAGTCTCTCAGTGCTGTTGGGTGGGGTCCAAAACAAACAAACAAACAAACGAAAAAACAAGATCTCCTGGGCTGGAGTGATAGGACAGTGAGAAGGGCATTTGCCTTGCATGCAGCCAACCCAGGTTTTATCCCCGACACCCCATATGGTTCCCTGAGCACCACTAGGAATGATTCCTGAGAGCAGAGCCAGGACTAACCCCGGAGCATTGCCGGGTGTGACCCCAAAAGGAAAAAAAATCTATAAAAATCATGGATGAGCTGCTTAAGGTAACAAACAGTTAAACTGACAGTGGGCTGAAGAAATCAAGCATTTTGAAACAAATTCTTAGAATAAATATGTCCTTGGGGCCAGGGAGATGGATCAGAGGTAGATGCAAGGAGGCAGGCTGCTGACTCCCAGTTTGACCCAAGCGCCACCGAGCACTGTCCTGGAAGTCCCAGAGCACAGCTGGTCTGCGTGGAGCCAGGTCGTCCCTAGATCAGGAAGAAGAGAAAAGTGTCCGCCATCTTTTGGCTCCTTGCCTTTGTTCATTGCGCCCTAGAGTTCCAGACAAGTCTCCTTGTCTCCATTCTGGGGGGCGGGGGGGGCCATGATCCTGTCCCCCGGGCAGGGAAACGCCTCCCGCAGGAGTCAGAGTGCAGTCGGTGTGTCCTCCTCTCCTCCACATCCTTAGGAAGTTAAGGGTGGTGACACGTGTGTGCGCGACCAGCCCTCAGCCTGCCTGGGTGGAAGGGATGAGTCACTGTGGGTACTGGGGGCAGCTCTGTGGATGACGATGCCATGCAGCTGAAGTTTTTCCTGCCCACCTGGAGCCCCAGGGTGGACAAGGCCCATGTGGCCCTGCAGTCTGACCCCCAAGACTTGCAGTGTGGCCAAAAGCCCAGGGTGATTCTCCCCCACACTGCCCTCCCCCACACTGGGTGTCCCCAGTGCTTCTCCAAAGAGAAACATGAACCCGGGGCTCTACTGTGCCCGCCTGCAGCCTAACAGCACCCCCCAGCCACATGCCGCAGTGCCATGGGGGGCGGTGGTGGGACTGAGGGAGCCACCTCTTTGCAGCCTGGACCTGTGTGGGGTCAGCTAGTGGGAGATGGTGTGTCTCTGATGATGTGTGAGGTCCAGAGGGAGGGAGGGGGGCGTCTGTGACCTGCACCCGAGGGTGGCCGAGGGAGGGAGAGTGTGGTCATGTGTCCACGGGCCTCCGTGTTACAGTGAGTGTGAGGGCAGTGTCTTGTGTGTGGCATGTACGTGAGGCCTGTGAGACATAGTGAATGATTTGTGTGTGTGTGTGTGTGTGTGTGTGTGTGATACAGTAGGTCTGAGCGTGTCTTGTTACAGTGAGTGTGTAAATGTGTGAATGTGTCTGAGCATGAATCTGTGTACCGTGCATCTGTGTGTGTGTGAGAGAGAGAGAGAGAGAGAGAGAGAGAGAGAGGGAGAGAGAGAGAGAGAGTGAGAGAGAGAGGAGAGTGTGAATCTGCGTATGTGCATCTGTGTGTGTGAGAGAGTAAATATAAGTTTTTGCAAGCATGTGTGTTAGGGCAAGTGTATTTGTGTGAGAGTTTGTATGTGTGTGTGTAAGTGAACCTGGACCTGTGTTTAGTTATAGTGAGAGTGTGTGTGTGTGTGTGTGTGTGTATGTGCATGAAAGAGTGTCTGTGTTTGTGAATTTGTGTGTCTGTGTTGCAATGTGCAAGTGTGTGTGTGTGTGTGTGTGTGTTCCTTGTCTGGCTAATCCGATACACAGGAGGACTAAGTTTGTGTAAGGGTGTGTGTGTGGGGGGGAGGTTGGACCATACCCGGATGTGCTCATGGATCACTCCCGGTGGTGCTCAAGGGACCTTAGCAGCACTGGGTGACTGGGGACCAAATCCAGGTCACCCAGCACCTTTACCCTGGCTGCTATCTCTCCAACTCCTGCCACATGATTTTAATTTTTTCTTTTTTCGGTGTGGGGGGCGGGGCACACACCCAGCAGTACTCAGGGGTTACTCCTAGCTCTGTGCTCAAGGATCACTTCTGGAGGGGCTTGGGGGAACCATATGAGGTGCTGGTGATTGTGCAAGGGAAATACCTATTATACTATTGCTCTGGCCCCAAGAGACTACAAAAGCCCTTCCTCGGCCCGCAGGGTGGAGACGGGGTGGCAGAGGGTGTGGAGAGCAAGCTGAGTAATGCCCACGGAGCCGGCCTCGGGTTCAACTGTCCACAGACTGGTGTAAGAAGAGGCAGCCTGGAGGGGGGGAGTCTGGGAGGTGGAAGGGAGCCAGGAGGGGAGCTGGGAGCCCTGGCGTGTTCTAGAAGGAGCTCATCTGTCTCTGCTCAGTGGGGACTGCACTTGGCCAGCCCGGTGGAACCTGTCAACAGTCCTGGGTGAGGTCAGCCGGGGGGCCCCACCCCACCCCCCGCCCAGGCCTTTGCTATCTTGAGGGTTTGCATCGCGACCCCCTGATTCATCCATGATGAAACTCAGTGCTATCGGGAGGCTGCCCCGGGGACTTGGAATCCTGTGTGTGTGTGGGTTTGGGGGGGAGACAGCCCCCCGGAAGGATGGCCAAGAGGAGTTGGGGGATCCACATGCCAAGAAATCACTCAGAGAAGGGAGTCCCACAGCCTTCCCACTTGGGAGGAGCAGGGGGGGGGGGGCAGGAATTCATGTTCTTTTTCTTCCCCAGTTAACCCTGGCAGTGCCAGGCAGCGACCCCACCTTCTGGCGTTCAGTCTCCTTCTCTTCCTGGCTGTCTGCCTGGGTGGATTCCAAGGGGGCAGCAGTAGAGGCTGGAGGGGGGCTGGGGAGGTGCTGGGGGGTGGCGTGGAAGCTGGTTGTCTGTAGCAAGATAGGCATTCTGGGTGGTGGGGAGTGATAACACCAGTCAGAGTCAGGCGTTTGGTCCAAGATAGTCTGCCTGAAAAAAACACTTGTGATTCTCGGCTGCTCTGTGGGGCGAGAGGAGGGAGGAAGAACGTCCTGTTCCTCCTTTGTCTCCTAAAGCGCCAAGGCCACCCCTCAGAAGCACGGGTTTGGGGGAGAGGCGCCATCCATCCGGCGAGCGGCAGAGAGGAGGGCCCGAAGGGGGCCGAGATGTCCCAGGGAGGCTGGCATGCGGAGTCCAGCCTTGAAGGACAATGCTGCAAACTAGCAAAATAAACACAATCTTTTGTCTGCCTGGGGCGACTGACGCGGCCCAGTGAAGAGGCTGTCCTAGACTCACTGGCCATCTCTTCCTCCTGGAGTGCCATATCCCAGGGATTCTAGAAGATTCTAGAAGATTCCCCATGGGAGCCATGGAGAGAGAGCTCTAAGAAGAGTGAGATTGGGAAATGGGTGGGATTTGGGGCCCCTCACACACTCACGCCTTGAACTTACTCCGGGGGAGTCCACGTATGGGGGAAACTGGCTGGTCAGCTCTACGCTAACATAGGCTGTTGGACACCCCCACCTGCAAATCTGCCCGGGAACCCAGATCTGTGCCCCCCCCCCCCCAGAAGGAGAAAAGGCCCCACCACGATGTTTCCCTTGTTCTCCTCTGTCAGCCCTTTGGCCAAAACTCAGCCTCATGAAACTCAGTTTTCACCGAAGGGTTTTGAGGGGATTGGAATGAGACCCCTGGAACTTGAAGTTGGGGTGCTCTTCCATACTCTTCTTAAGTTGCCTTCACCAGGGGATGGGGGAGATGGCTGAGGAAGACCCCGTGTCCTGTGTTTGTCACCCTGCCCCCAGGGGAGCACCCCCCCCCCCCAAGGCCGCTGTGCTTCCGAGGACCATAAATCTCCTTAGAAAGTCATGACGTGTTCCTGATGAGACAACGCATATGACTCCTGGACAGTCCCCAGGGTGCCTCCTGCCGGGCCTGCCTGGCCCAGGATTGATGAAGGTGCAGGCACATGTGGCAACAGAGGGACACCCAGGTGGCGGCTGAGATGGGTGGTCTTCGCTGGGAGGGACCCTGAGGAAGGGCGCCTCCTACAGTGGCCGGCATGAGACCAGACAGAACTTGAGACCCAGCCAGAGGACCTGCAAACGCGTCTGCTGTGAACGGGAAGTTGGTGACTGGCCCGTTTGCTCTCTCTGGTGTCTATTCCCAGGGCCTCGGCTGGGCCGGAGATGCAGCTGGTCGGCTGCTGGGGCTGGAGTCCTGCAGGGGCGGCTGCTGCTCGCGGACAGGGAGGAGGGTTGGGGGGTGGTCAGAGGGAGAGGAGGCCAGAGGCAGAGGACCTTGGGGAGAGGACATCACTGCTTGGTCAGCCTCCACCCGGAGACTCTGCTTCCAGTTGGAAAAGCCCCGGGGACTCTGTGTTTTGTTGAAATAAGGAAAGCTGTTTCCCTTGCATCCTTTCAACAATAAATAAATAGAAGGCCGCTGGATCATCTTACAGATGCTGCTGACGACAAACAAAGGTTCAAGACCGGTCATTTTTCACAGAAGCAAAAGATCAGAGGGGGCAAGGGAGGACGAGAGAGAGAGAGAGAGAGAGAGAGAGAGAGAGAGAGAGAGAGAGAGAGAACAAGTGAACCAATGAACTGCTTTATCTGTGTCTTATGTTATTCTCTGCACCACCGCTAAAAAAATAAGAACCTGTTACTGTCATTATTATCACCAAGCACCACACCTAATAATTGATCATCACCACCACCACCATCTCCACCACCATCACCACCATCACCACCACCATCACCACCACCACCACCATCACTGCCATCACCACCACCATCACCACCACCATCTCCACCACCACCACCACCACCACCACCACCATCTCCACCACCATCACTACCATCATCACCACCATCACAACCATCACTACCACCACCACCAACACCACCATAGTGTTGATACCGTCACTTGCCATCACCACTACCACAGTGACAATCATCCACCATTTCCAGCTCTACTGTCACTGCCCTCCTCTTCCCCACTACCATCATTGCCACCACCAAGTAAATCTTAACAACACCCAAGCCAGGAACTGTCCATCTTAGCCAAAATGCTGCCTGGGTTTTGGGGCCAGGCTCGGTGGTGCTCAGGGCTTACTCCTGGCCGCACTCAGAGATCACTCCTGGCAGTGCTCCGGGGACCATGTGGGATGCTGCGAATTGAACTCAGGTCAGCTGCGTGCAAGGTGAGCACCTGACCCACTGTGTTCTCTTTCTGACCCCACCCTGTTTGATTTTTGAATCACCCGAGATCCCCTAAGCTCACAGGGACATTACCTAGCAGTTGAACGAACTGAGAAAGCAAAATGTAAGGATCATCCCAAATCTACTGGCCAACAACCAGCAACTCCAGTCTACGTTTCTGGCCTCAGACGCTGAAGACTTGAGCCACGTACCAACTGAGTGACCTGGGACATGTCATTGTTTTTGTGGCTTGATGTCCTGCCTGAATAGGGGAATCCCTAGATCTATGCCCTTCTAGAGTCTAAAGGGGAAAAAAACATGGAGTCAGAGTGATAGTACAGCAGGTAGGGCACTTGCCTCGCATACGGCTAACCAGGTTTGATCCTCGGCACCCCATAGAGTCCCCCAAGCCCGCCAGGTGTGATTCCTGAATGCAGAGCCAGGAGTAACCTCTGTGCATCACTGGGTATAGCCCCCAAACCAAACAAGCCAAAAAAAAATGAGAGGAAAACGCACACCTAACCCCAACAAGATGCCCCAAGATTCCCCCCTCCCCGCTTCCTCTCCCCCCTTTATCCAGTCCCCCCCTTCTTATTACTTCTAGATTTGAGACCTTCCCCCCCACCTCCAAGTCTCAACCTCAGAGGAGCATGAACGTGGGACAAGAGTAAACTTGCCCTCACACACGCCTCTTCTCCTGTCCTTTGAGCCACAGGATCTGTTCCGGGTCTGCTCGCTCTCTCTCTCTCTCTCTCTTTCTCTCTCTCTCTCTCTCTCTCTCTCTCTCTCTTTGTTTTTTCTCCGGAAGGCAGAATAGAACCCCAGTTCGCAGGCACCCCACCACAGGCAAGACGGATGAGGCCATCAGCCAGGGAGCTGAGGGGGAGGTCTGGGCCCTCCCGAGAATGAGGTCAGGCTGTGCGCGAGGGCTAATTGAAAGGGTGAATCTCATCCCCCCTGTCTTCCCGGGAGGCTGCAGCGGGGAGGGGGGGGGGGTGGGGGGGTGGGGGGGCACGGGGGAGCCGGGGCTTCCTGAAACAGCCTGCCAACTTCGCTCTGCAGCTGCTCGCTGGATGGCCACTCGGGAGGGCTGTTTGCTTTGGCCAGATGCGTGACACGGTAACAGTAGTAGGAGGATGTTGGGGGAGTGGCAGGGACCGGGCTGGGGGCGGGGAAGGGGCTGTGTGTTTTCCACATGGGAACTTTCGAGGTGGTGTCAGGCCAGAGGCTGTCCCCGCTCCTCCAGGAACCTGCAATGACTTGGATTGAAGATGCTGACATACAGGGACCCTACGCCCCCCTCCCCAGATTGGGATGTGTGTGTGTGTGTGTGTGTGTGTGTGTGTGTGTGTGTGTGTAGGGGGGGGTGTAGAACTGGAAAGACTTGGAGCAAGACTTGGCTGTTGTGTTTCTTCTGTTGCTGCTTGGGTTGAGCTGGCTGGTGGCGTGGGAGCATGTGGCCCCCAAACAAGGAGAAGGTGACCTTGAAAGCTGAAGATGGCAGCAAAATGGCCGAGAGGTGGCCTCTCCAGTGGGAGCCTGGCCGAGCTTCTGGGTTTCATACTTCCTGTCACTGTCATTAAATCCGGATCATTCTTGGAGGAACACGTGCCCTCCAACCCCCTGCAATGGATTTTGCCAGTACAATCAATCTCAAGTCTTTCGGAGAGAAAATTTGCGATGGTTTCCCTGACGCTCAGGATGCTCCGGGAAGTGGTTCCACGGTTGATGAGGAGAGGACAAAGTTGACTGTGAGGATTCTTGGAAGCCCTGCTGTGCTCTGGAGTGCCAGAGGTGCCAGTGGGTGCCAGTGGGAAGCAGAGAGGTTGGGTGGGGGCAAAGGCACACTTGTTAGGGCTGGTTCTTGATGCTAAGGAAAAGCTCATACCTCCTTCAGCACCTCAGAGCAGTAGCAGTGACGCTGAGACCCGTCCTTGATCTGCAAAGAACACTGGAGTTCTTGCATGTGGGTGGGAGAAGACCGCCTCGTGCCTCAAGGAAAACTTGCTCTCACCAGCACCCCTGAGTTGGTCCTTTGGGGCACATGGTCTGAGGAGAATAGATAAAACTCACTTGAATCTCAATTCTGACTCTAAGGGTCCAACCGGAGAGGCAAGACTTTCCTTCCCATGAGGACACAGCCTTGGGGGTTCTTGGACCCCTGAGTGAGACTGTCCTGTGCACCACCCCACCCTTGAAAGTGAACCAGTATTCCTGGTTACTTGAGCAGGTGAAATAAACACGAAATCAACAACCCGGAAGGAGCTTTCTACTTCCTCTTCTGCCTAAGAAGAATTCAAAACAACAGGGAGGGGATTTTTAGGGGGGGAGGGAAGGAAGGGCGCTTCAGAATGAGCGAAGAAGAGAGGGAAAACCTCCTTGCTACACCACTTAAGGAGAACTCCGACAGAGGAGGTGCAGCCCCTTCACTTCCGGTCATCCCAGTGAGTCCCTTCTGCCTGCCCTGGCCACTCGCTGATCCCTGCAGAAGAGCTGACCTCCCCCCATTCTGCGTCTGGGAGGAAAAATTCGGGCCTGCTGGGCCTGACCCCGACCTGCGCCACCAGCAGCATCTCCTCCCCCTCCTTCCTCTGGCTGTCTCCAGGTCTCGGAGAGGGGCCTGCAATCACGCCCTTGGCAAGTGCTGGGAAGCGGGAAATGTGTTTGACACATGCTCACCCCAGTGCACGAGTGCACGGGAGGGCTCCCAGCAGGAGACAATTAATGATCAAGGAGGAGGAGGGATTGCAACAATATGGGAATTTTTTTTTTTTTTTTGCTTGCTTCCCATAGCCTGAGTTCTGGACTTAGGCCTCCGCCTACTTGGTGGACAGGGGAGCGTCCCAAGACTGGGGACATAAAGAGCGGGCACACACGGTGGCAGGTGCCTCTGGCTTGACACACCTGGACAAGGACGCTCCAGTCACAAGTGGTCTAGAGGGCCTGGGGAAATGGCTCCCAAGATGGATCTTTTCAGCTTCTAGATGTAGAGCGGGGGTAGGGCAGAGAGAGGGAAGGGGGAGAGGGAGGGAGAGAGCAAGAGAGTGGGAGACAGGAGAGAGAGATAGAAAAGGAGAGAGGAAAAGAGAAAGAGGGAGAGAAAAAGGGAGGAAGAGGGCAAGAGAGTGGGAGAGAGGAAGAGAGAAAAGGAGATAGCGAGAGAGAGGAGAGAGAGAGCGAGAGAGAGAGAGAGAGAGAGAGAGAGAGCGCACACTGGAGCAGGTATAGGGCATTTGCCTTGCATGTGGCCGACCCGGGTTCAATTCCTCCATACCTCTCAGAGAGCCTGGCAAGCTACTGAGAGTATCCCATCCACACAGCAGAGCCTGGCAAGTTCCCCGTAGAGTATTCGATATGCCAAAAGCAGTAACAACAAGTCTCACAATGGAGATGTTACTGGTGCCCGCTCGAGAAAATTGATGAACGTTGGGAGGACAGTGCAGTAATACAGAGCAAATGAAAACAATTGAAAACTGTTCTGAAAGCGAGACACGTGTATCAAACTTGGGGGGGGGGTGTCAGATTCTGATCCTACAATTTGAAAGGTGAAAGGGGTTCCTGGCATCCGGAACCCTAGAAGACCAAATCCCCACTTCATTTGAAAATGGACTCTCTGTATTATTACTATTATTATTATTATTATTATTATTGTCAGAACCACTTCGGTGGTACTGGGTGTGGGAAACACCAGGATGAGTCGTTTGGAGGGTCCCGTGCTGGGCTAAGCTCTGCTAAGAGGCTGCCAGAGTCACCCCTGGCAGTGCTGGGGCCTCAGGATGGTGTCGCGCATCGCAGGGAATCCAGTTCAGGGGCTCACACTAGCCAGGCCTGCGCATGCGCTGCTCCTCAGGAGGGGCTCCGCCCATCGGTGCCCCCTCTGCGGTCACCAACCACCCAAAAGTCTCCTCCAGCCCTTCCCGACGGGGCTATGCCTTTGCTCGGCTGCCCGGCTGCACGACCCCCCCCCCCCCCCCCACTGCTGCCTCAGTTTCTCTGGTCTCTGCTTCCTCGCTGGCCACCGCTGAGGCCAGCAAAGCCAGGAGGAAATGAGACAATGAGATGGATCAAAAAATAATTCAGGGGAAGGCAGATTTGGGATGATCCGAATCATTCAACTTGTGGCTAAATTGGAAAAAAAAAAAAACATCGAGGAAAGTTTGTTTTTCCGGAGATGCTGCTGGCCCCTCCCCCAGCTCCAACCCCAGTCTCCCACCCCATCCCGGGCTCAAATATCTCAGTCGAAGGAGGACTAGGAGATAGAGAAAAGGCAACATTAACCAAGCTAAAGGCCTGAAGAGCCAGACCCATGGCAGGAAACGTGGGCGAGCATTTGGGTTTGGTTGCTGTGTCTTTGTTCTCCAGCCCCGTTTTTTTGTTTTGTTTTGTTGTGTTTTGTTGTGTTTTGCCACTTTCATCTTGAGGCCTCTGGACTGGGCCAATGACCTCTGTGAATCTGCAGAGAGGACCAGAGCCATAGCACAACGGGTAGGGCGTTTGCCTTGCACGCCACCAACCCGGGTTCCATTCCCAGCATCCCATATGGTCCCCTGAGCACCGCCAGGAGTAATTCCTGAGTGCAGAGCCAGGAGGAACCCCTGTGCATCCCAGGGGTGTGAATCAACAAGCAAAAAAAAAAAAATCTGCAAAGGAAGAGTGGGTGGTACTTGGAGGAAGCTAAGGCAGGGAGGGTTTAGGGTCTCCATCCTTTCCCTCACTCTTCCCCACCGCCTCTTCTTGTGGAGAAGCTCTCCATGATGGGTGCTTATGGAATCATTAGCCACAGACAGTTTGGGGGCCCCAATCAGGAAAGTTGGGAAGAAAGCAACAGAGACATGGACCTTCTCTCCCCGAATCCCGCCCCAGAGTCTTCTTCATCTGCTTCAGGAAGACGCATAGCTGTGGCTCATATTGTCTAGAACATCCCTCTAGCCCCTACCCTATGGGTCCAGGATCCTCTTGGGCACAACGCATAAAGCTAAAATTACTGCGTCTGGGTGTGTGTACTCTGGAGGGCTTGGCCAAGACGATTTCCTCCTCTAAACACCCACACATCCTCAAGGACATTGGCTTTGTCGTTGTCAAAGATAGCGACGATGGACTTTTTCATGGCATCTACCACAGTCTTTTTTCCTTTTCCTTTTTTTAATTTAATTTTTTAATTTTTTATTAGTGAATCTCCGTGAGGTATAGTTACAGACTTACAAACTTTCGGGCTTGTGTTTCAGTCATACAATGCTCGAGTACCCATCCCTCCACCAGTGCCCATTCTCCACCACTGATGATCACAGTATCCCTCCCACCCCCCTTCCCCAATCCCCCCCCCCCCACCCCACCCTGCCTCTGTGGCAGGGCATTCCCTTTTTCTCTCTCTTTCCTTTAGGGTGTTATACCACAGGTTTTTTTTTATTAATGACATTTCTGCTTATAATTTTCTTATTTCTGCTCTCATATCCGCCCATGTTTGATTGGATTTGCGTTCCACTGTTTCTTTGAGCTCACTAGGGAAGGGATGGGTGTTGGAACACTGTATGCCAAAAACCCAACCGTAAACAACTTTGGAACTGTGTATCTCATGGTGGTTCAATTAAAACAAACAATCAAAAACAAAAGATATTGACAATGGAGAATCACTGGTGGGTGAATGGACCCATGTGGAATCCCATTCCTCATCCTCACCCCCACCCTTACGACCCCCCATCCTTACGCCCCCCTGCCCCCTATCCCCCACCTTTACTGTCTAGCTTGACTTTGAGTGTCAGAAACTGACTCTTGATCATTAGCCACCAACTCTGTATCCTTGCTCCTGCTTCAAGGTCAAGGCCGCACGGGCTGCTGGGAGTGGAGAGAGATTTGCGAGCCCCCCTCGGAGAGGCTAGCGGACAGGCCAGCGGAGTGCTGGAAGGCGTCCACATTCCTTCTTGCCCATCCCTTCCCTTGTCTGATCTCGTCACATCTCCTCCCTTCGCCCATGTGACACTGGCTGTCCCAGAAAAGCCTTCCACAAATATTAGCTCAGCCCGACTCTGGGACATCTTGCTCCCAGTATCACCCTGTGGGTGGTGAAGCCAGCCCTTTGGCGCATAGCACCCTGTAGAGCTTTGGAGAATTCCAGAACTGGAGGCCGCCACGTTACTGCCAACAGTTTTACCTCCTCTCCAGGGAGACAGAAGAAGTTGGAGGGGTGGAGGAGGGGAACCTTTTCGGGTCCTCCTGCAATTGCCCAGTCCTCTGTCTCCTTTTCACCCCTGCCAGTGTATAAAGAGCTGTCTGAGGGGTCCCCCAGCCTCTAAACAGTGGAAGGGGAACAAAACTGTGGGTGGGACAAATCCTCACCCTTAATCTTGGCTCTTGGAGGGAGAGCCGCTTGAATGCAACGTGCTGTTTATGCAAATCCCATGCAAATCGGGGCGACTGGATTAACGGGGGTGGGGGGGTGGGGGGGTAGGGGGGAGGCTCCCAGGGGCTTTGCAGGCCTTCCTAGCTCTCTGCTTGGCCTCAGGAAAGATGATTCTTTCCCCCCACCCCCCACCCCCACCCCCACCCAAGTGTGGTTTGCTGTGAGAAGCTTCTCTTGGGGGTGGCTCAGCTCTTTCTGAGGACTTCCTCTGCTCCGTTCTGCCCATCTCCTGGGGTCCAGAGTACACAGAAAGATTCGGTTTCCGCTCAGTCCACAGAAGATTTTTGGAGGTGACCCCATCTTCCGGAAGGCATTCCAAGCTCCCTTTGTGCATACCAAGGTGGCTGGGGATTTGGTGGCAAGCAGGGCATAGGGAAAACCCAATCGAGGCACGGGTGCCTCACCAAAATCGGGGTATCTCATCCCAACCAGGATATCTGCAAAATCTTCTTTTGGTGGGAATCTTATTAAGATCCTCAATCTCCTTCTTAGAAACGCAGTGGGTCGCTCCTGGACACCCTTAGAGACACTTGCTCAGCCTCTCAGCTTGCATATTTATGCAAAACAAAATGCAAATGAGCCCATTGAACCCTTTGTCTGGCTGAGAACCTGGGTCTCCTGACAACCCCCTCCTCCAGGCCTTTATCCTCTCCAGAAGCGTTTTTTTCTAATTAGGACATGGAGCCTCAGCAAACTGGGCTTGCAATGTGACTCAGCCCTGTAGGCTGGCCTACCTCCTCCTGAGCGTGAAGCCCTGGGGTTGGCTTTTGGTCTGGTTGGGCGGGTGGAAGAAAACCCTACTCTGACCCGGAACAGCTTGCAGTCTGTATTCAACGATTTCCGGTCCCTGGTGTCATTTTCGAATGCTTTTGCCCACACACAGGGCTTGAGAAACACCTACAGACCTGGCTTCAGCAGTAGTAGCACTGTGTGGGTAGGAGGGCGGTGCCCTTGTGAACTTAGATCAGAAAATCCAAGCGACGAACCCACGGACTGAAGACAAGTAGAATCAAAGCTAAAAGCACTAATACACTTTTGCGAGAAAATGAACTGGGTCGCGTTTGAGTGTGACAGAGGGAACTGAGGTTAGCTGGGTTAGACTTGGTCAAGGTTATGCCCCATTCGAAAATAAATTGGGGTATCACTGTATCACCGTCATTCCATTGGTTGTCGAATTACTCGAGCGGCTGCCAGTAACGTCTCTACTCCCGGCTCTGAGATTTTAGCAGCTTCTTCTTACTACTCATCCTTTCAAAATGACTGGAGGCTCTTTCAAGGTCAGGGGAAAGAAACCTATTGTCGTTACTGTATTTGGCATATAGAATAGAATATGCCACGGGGAGCTTGCTAGGCTCTGCCCATGCGGCAGAGATCTGTCTGTCCTCCCATTGTTCATCGATTTGCTCAAGCGGGCCCAGTAACGTCTCCATTGTGAGACTTCTTGTTACTGTGTTTGGCATAGATAAAGGTAAGCAATTTCAGAAATTGGGGTAAGAAATGCAAAATAAATTATTTAGGATCCACCTTTGGGGCAGGCGAGGGTGGTGATGAAAAACTTTGAAATAATGATGGTGGGAAGGTGTAATGGTAGTGGGTTGGTGTTGGCATATTTGATATAATAAATTCTTGTGAACAACCTTATAAAAATAAAATTTAAAAAGTTAGAAAATAAGTAATAAATTGGTGTGGAGGGGGTGTCTCCCAAGTCATTCTCTCATGGCCAATGTTTAATGGTTCAGTGTGGCTTGGGTCCAGTGGTGCTATGGACCCCCAGGACCATTCTGGCCATGCTTGGGGATGCCTTCAGGGTCATGACTGGTCCAGGTTCTATCTCTGACACTTGAACACTGTTGCAACAACCCCTGAGCACAGAGTCAGGAGTCAACCCCAAGAACCATCAGGTATGGCCCCCCAAATCCAACAATAAAAACAAATAAATAAAGTTGAGATGCTCTTAAGCAGAAAGGTTTCTCTGTCGGTTGTTTTGTTTTGGTATTTTTTGGTACTTTTTTGTTATTGTTGTTTGGGTGAGGGCACTCCTTGACTCTGTTTGGGGCACACTCCTGGCTTTGTGCTCAAGGATGACTCCTTGCAATATTCAGGGGCCCCTAGGGGGGTACCAAACCTAGAACCCAGATCAGCTGCATGCAAGGCAAGTGCCTTCCCTATAGTATTATCCATCAGCCCCCTTTAAAGGACAGTTTCTGCCTGAGAGCTGTCAGTTCATCTTTCTTGTCACCATCCCATAGTCAAGGGAGCTCGGAGGGAAGTCACACGATCACACTTGAGTAAGCCAAGACCTGTTCATATTTTTCATCGGAAGTGATGGTACTTAAGCCACACCTGTAGCCCTAAAGAAGACAAACAGGAGAGAAGCTAGGGGATTCCAGCCACAGAGGACACACTTGGGATGGGAAGAATGTCTCTTGGCCCTATGCAACAGGCAGGGAACACAACAGGCTGATTCCCTCAGGGGAAGAGGCTCCTCACACTCTTCCCCTGAGACAGGAAGGAAATGGAAGGGAAATAGAACCTGCACAGCAGGAGGGCTGGGTACGGGTAGGGTAGGGTGAGTTCCCAGGAAACAACCTATAATCAGACTATTTTTAAAAATTTGAATCAGGGACTGGAGAGATAGCACAGCGGGTAGGGCGTTTGCCTTGAATGCCACCAATCCGGGTTCCATTCCCAGTATCCCATATGGTCCCCTGAGCACCGCCAGGAGTAACTCCTGAGTGCAGAGCCAGGAGTAACCCCTGCACATCGCCAGGTGTGACCCAAAAAGCAAAATAAAATAAAATAAAATAAAAGTAAAAAAAAATAAAAATTTGAATCACCATTCAAATTTACAGTTACAGTTATCCATGATTGAGCTATAGACATGCAATGTTCCAACGCCAATCCCTCCACCAGTGTTCACTTCCCTCCACCAATGTCCCCAGTGTCCCTCCCAACCCCCGCCCGCCTCTATGGCAGGGACTGGTTTCTTTTTTCCTTTTTTTTCCTTTGAGGTACTGTGGTTTGGGTGGGGGACAGGTCTAGGAAGGGACCACTGCAACAATCAGAGAGGGAAGGGGTCACTCTCATGAGGTCCTATCAATCACACTTTAAAAGCAAATCCAATGCTCTTAACCCCTGGTACTTAAAAGGGAATAGAAATGTATCATTAAAACATTGCATGAAGCTGACCCTAGCCTCAGACAGGAGAGAGAGGTGGGATTGGCATTGCAGGTCCTAGAATTGCAGAGGAAGTTACTTTGTTGATTTGGTTCTGGTTTTGGCTTTTGGGCCTCAGCCAAGGGGTAACTTGCTCAGGGGTAACTCTTGGCTCTGAGCTCAGAAGTTACTCTTGGGGATTGCTGGGGATCGAACCTGGGTCGGCCACATGCAAGGCAAGAACCCTACCCGCTGTACTATCTCTCCTTCTTAGCAGCTCCTAGTCCCAAAGTGAGACCTATCAGAGACTGAGAAATTCAACATTAGTAGAAAGGTCACCAAATAAGTGATGGACATTTGGGTATTTCTTTAAAAAGATGGACTCAATCCCGTATCATTCTTTAGACGTGTTGAATAAACGTTTGAACTTAATATTCAGAAGCGATCAAAAGAAACTATGATCTTGGGATTCTTCAACCTCCTAGTGGTAGGGCTCGAATCTGGAGCTTTCTTCGCTCAATACAAATGCTCTGCCAAGGCTCCACCTCCCTGGCCAGTTTTAAAGTTCAAATCAAGAGGGCTTCCGGGTAAACCTGGGGTTGGTTTTTCTGGGCTGTGGACTGTGTAGGCAAGAAGATATCAGAGCAGCCTAGATCTGCAACTTTGCAGAGAAATCAAAGAGGGGCAGCAGATGGATTTGGTTGAGAAGCCAAGTTCACAATCAGAAAGGGATTTGCTTGTGGCTTGGGCCATTGTGAACTACTCAACCCTTCTGAGTTTGACTCTTCATCGTGGAACGCAGAGGAGGATGACTCTGAAGGCTCCGGGCAGCTCAGAAAAGTCAGCACTGGCTGGAGAAATTGGCATCCTGTCTAAAACAGAGCCAGCTTCCAACAAATGGCATCAAGGCCAACGCCACTCACTGCTCATTCAAACACACAGAGGTCTGACACGCTGGACACATACCCTCAACCCTACATCCCTCTAAGAAACAGTGTCACCATGCAGAAGAGAAGTAATCCCCCAACTCTCTCCTAAGAGCGCTTCCTTAGTCCCTGCTGCACCCTTGGGGGACCAGCCCTTGTTTCAATATTTAATCTTACCACACAGAAAAATAAATGTTTTTCCCCCTTCTTTCCCTGCCACCTCAAACTCTTCCTTTAGAAGGACTTGAAAATGTGCAGAGTTTTGGAATTGAGGTTAAGTCCTGGAGATGGGGGGAGACGAGAAAGTAGGATTGTAGTGGGAGGCATTGGGAAGTTTGGTGGTGTTTGCGGGGGGGGGGGGGGGTGGGGGGGAGGAGCTGTGGAATAAGAAAAACAGTTGAGATTCTTCTGCAGCAGCTCACGATTACCTGGCCCCCACCCCCACTGCACCAGGTGATGGGGACAGGGGCGCGGGGACACTTTATGGTGCATAATAACGGCTGCAGCTGTGCAAGCAGAGATCAAAGATCAAATCAAATTTCAAGCTGCGGGGGGACCTCGGTCCGATCACCTGCAGAGGTCAGGGAAAGGAATTTCTCTTCCCCAAGATTGGCTGAATTCCCAACAGGGTGGGGGGTGGGGTGGGGTTGGCGCTGCCTGGATGGATCACATTACTGGCTACTGCCCAGAAGCCAGGGGATGTGGCCGGGGGTGAGGGACGGGGGTGGTCCCCTGGATTGTTCCTGGCCGGAGCATCTGCCTAGCAGAGTGGAGAAAGAAGGAGAGTCCCAGGGCTCCCGCGCCTGGCAGAACCCTAGAATGCTGAAGGCCCAGCAGTGGATGTCATGTGGCCCCCTGCTTTCTCCTCTGGAAGGATAAAGCAACCCATGGGGGTCTAGGGGGGACCCGGGGCTCCCTTGGGGGAGGTGGAGCTGTTGACTTCCTGCGGAGTTCGTCTGTCTACCATCTTTGCAGCTCCACACTGCACAAGGGGAAGTAGGTGAAGCCAGAAAGCCCCCCGGCTTGTGTCCAGCATGGAGGGGGCATGCTTGGGGACACCCTCCCATTGACTAGGTCACCTGGTTAAGGACCCCTTGGGGCTCCCTCGTACAGTGACAGAGAGACACAGGTGGGCCCCCAGGACAACTGCCCAAGGTGCCTTAGATCTTTCTAGATGCCCACCTACCTGACCATCTGTGCCAACCCTCTCTTCCCTTCCTCTGGAGGGCATCCCACTAGGAGGGGAAGCTAGGAAGATGCTGGCAGGGGGGATGAGAAGGTCTGCATCGCAGGCGGCCTCCAGAGAGAGCAAGACGGAGTTCTGGAGAGATTTGGCAAGCGGTGGGTGAAATCCCACTTCCCCACCCCCACCCCGTGGTGGTCTTGATCCGGGTGACCGGGAGGCCAGGGTGGGGGAGGGGCTGGGCGTGCAGCAGACCCTGGACCCTCTAGGGGAGGGTGGGGATGAGTCCCTCGGCTGCTCTGACTGCGGCTGTCCATCAAACAGCAAATGCCAGGGCCGGGGGAGGCGGGGAGGATGTTTGTCACCCGTTTTAATATCAGACATTCCTTGACGTGGGTGGTAACTGGGGACCAGCTGCAGGTAGCTGAATCCCGGCCTCGATCCAGCAAACACGCCGTGGGGGAGCAGCCAGAAATCAAGCTGGCTTTCCGAGCTGGGCGGGAGGGAGACGGGCAGGCTCAGCGGGGCTCCGCGGAGCAAGATTTTTTTTTTTTAAAGCCGAGTGGGGAAGCGGGTGCATATTTAATGGGATTAGAACACGTGAGTTAGAAGCTGAAAATTCTCCACCGGCCTCGTTAAACAGCCAGCCCCGCAGGAAAGGGGGCCGGGAGGGAAGCCAAGCACCTGGGGTTCTTCCAGTGGGGGCGTCTGAGGCTGGAGGAGAGACTCGGGGGCTGCTTTGGCTCTGCTCTCCGGGTGCCATCTGCCCCCCTCCGAGCCCCGGCTCGCTCTCACCCTGGTGCACACACCCAGTTTGTCAATAGCGCCTGATCCTATTTGTCTTGGCCTGGCCACAGCTCCCAGCCCAGCCCCCTGCAATTCATTCGCCTCCTCTGGGGGAGACTGGGTCCGGCTGACCTCCAAGGGGTGTGTCCCCGAGATCTGGAGTGGACACTGGGAGGGGAGTCTTAGAGGAGCTGGACCCGGCTCCCCCTCGGAGGCCCTGATGTCCAGCGCAGCGGGATTCTCTCTGCCTTCATGCAGACTCTCTCTCCTGGCCGGTGACTTCCTCCCAGACCTCCCCGCTGACCTTCTGGGTTCCCCCGCTTTCCCACAGAGACCGCAGGGGGTTCTGACCTTGCTTCTTCCCCTGCCGCTGAAACAAGACCCTGACCCCCGGCTGGCTGGCTGGCCGCGGAGTCTTCATCCGGCACTAGGCTGCTCTCTGAGGGAGCGAGGCTGCGGGGAGCCGGGCCCTGAGCTTCCGGGCCTGTCTGCGTCCTTGGTTTCTGCAGCCAACAGGAACCTTTGCCTCTTTGGGAGAGAAGCAGCCATGTGGGGACCCGGGGTGCTACTGGCATTGTGGCCCAGGGGTCTACCGGTGAGGGTGGGGGTGCATTCTGCTTAAGGGGGACTGAACCTCTTACCTCCTCCTTGTTTTCATTCTAAAATAGGCTTTCTTCAAAAAAAAAAAAGAGGGCATGGGGGGAGCCCAGTGACCTCAAACTACTGGGAAGTCCCCCGGCACCTCACCCCTCCAAAGTAAAATAAAATAGGCCAATGAGGGGCAGGAGTGATAGCACAGCGGTTAGAGCGTTTGCCTTGCACGTGGCCGACCCGGGTTCGATTCCCAGCATCCCATATGGTCCCCCGAGCACCACCAGGAGTAATTCCTCAGTGCAGAGCCAGGAGGAACCCCTGAGCATCGCTGGGTATGACCCAAAAAGCAAAAAAAAAAAAAAAATGC
Organism: Sorex fumeus; assembly: GCF_029834395.1. Taxonomy (NCBI): domain Eukaryota; kingdom Metazoa; phylum Chordata; class Mammalia; order Eulipotyphla; family Soricidae; genus Sorex; species Sorex fumeus. The sequence continues at coordinate 87,710,118 of NW_026606120.1, read as the reverse complement.
CAATGAGAGAAAGAGTGTGTGCAAAGGAAAGGGCGCAAAATCCACATGGCCAATAAGCGGTTCTGCCCTCCAGGCCCTGCCCAGACGCTGGCCAGGAGTTCCCCAAGTACTGGCCAGCTTGACCCATCATTGGCTTCTTGGACCCAGTGGTCACTGTGGGGAAGCCCCTCTCCTGCTCCAGCCGGTGGTCTTCTGAGCCCCCCTGTCCAGCTCGGCACTGCAACTAGGATTGTGAAGGGCTCCCTCTTGGGAAAGGTCCAAGAGGATTCTTTTTTTTTTTGCTTTTTGAGTCACACCTGGCGATGCTCAGGGGTTACTCTTGGCTCTGCACTCAGGAATTACTCATGGCAGTGCTTAGGGGACCATATGGGATGCCGGGGATTGAACCTGGGTCAGCTGCATGCAAGGCAAATGCCCTACCTGCTGTACTATCGGTTCGACTCAGTCTGAGGGGATTCTTGTGCTTTTTTGTTGATTTAGTTTGGGGACTGCACCTGGTGGTGCTCAGGCCTTATCCCCGGCTCTGTACTCCGGGATACTCCTGGCTCTGTGCTCAGGGACACTCCTGGCCGGGCTGGGGACACCAAGGACCAGTTTCTGCTGCATATAAGGCTAGTGCCATCCCCCTATAGTGTCTCTTTGGACCCTACGGGAATTTTTTTTAATTTTTAATTTTTTAATTAAAGTTTTATTTTGAATTGAATCACGTGAGATACACAGTTATGAAGTTGGTCATGATTGGGTTTCGGTCATAAAATATTCTGACACCCGTCCCTTCACCAGTGTATGTTTCCCACTACCAGCATCCTTGTTTCCCTCCACACACTTCCTCCCTTGCCTGCCTCTATGGTGGGCACTTTTCCTCTCTCTCTCTCTCTCTCTCTCTCTCTCTCTCTCTCTCCCTCCCCACTTTTGGGCATAATGGTTTGCAATACAGATACTGAGAGGTTATCAGGTCTATCCCTTTACCGACTTCTAACACTCAGTCCTGTCCAAAATGATCACTTCCATCTATTATTGTCATACTGGTTCCTTCTCTATCTCTCAGGGGAGATCTTGACCCTCCCATCCCCCTCTGCAGGGTGGAGCCCAGTCCAGGAGGGCAGATTCACCCCCACAGCTCTGCTAACCCCCTCAGATGGCAGCAAGGATTGTGGGAGGGACACGTGAAAGAGGGCTCAGTGCTCCTGGCGGGCACGCAGCCCCAAGCACCCCAGCTCCTCTTGCCCTTACCCGAGAAAGGAGATGCTGCCCCTGACTGGCCCCCACCCTGGTCCCAGATCCCGGCTAGATTGCTGCACCATCCTCCCTCAGAGCTGGCTTTCTGCTGTTTTTATGTTTTCCGCTTCCGGTTCCTCTCCTCTCTCATGGTCCCTCGAGCCTCTGGGTCGATTGGAGATTGGGATGCTCAGGAAGGTTGGGAGGACCTCAAAATCTTTGCCAAAGGGATGCTCTCACGTGGCCCTTCATGTCGCCTCCCCCAAACGGCAGTGTGGGAGTAAACAATCCACATTTCCTGCCCAGGCCCCTTCTCAAGGTCCCATCTCAACAGAAAGAAGGTCCCAGGGATCAGCCTTGGGATGCCCTGGCCCACCACAGGAGCCGGGTATGTCTCTGTGCAAGAATTTCTAGACCCATGGGGCTGGAGTGATAGCACAGCGGGGAGGGTGTTTGCCTTGCACGCGGCTGACCCGGGTTCGATTCCCAGCATCCCATAGGATCCCCTGAGTACCGTCAGGAGTAATTCCTGAGTGCAGAGTCAGGAGTCAGCCCTGAGCATCACCGAGTGTGACCCAAAAAGCCAATAAATAAATAAATAAATAAATAAATAAATGGATTTCTAGACCCCCTCCTGTGCCCCAGGGCAGTCTGAAATGGGGTCTTGCCGAAATCTCTTCTGGAGTCCTAGGGTTGGCACAAACCCCATATCCAGGCCTTTCGGGGAGACAAAGCAGAGATCTTTGCCTTTGGCTTCCCAGGGAGAGAGAGCTCTGGGCCCCGGTCCCCCCGGCAACGGTAAGAGGGCTCAGTGCTCCTGGCGGGCACGCAGCCCCAAGCACCCCAGCTCCTCTTGCCCTTAGCTGGAGACAGGAGATGCTGCCCCTGACTGGCCCCCACCTCAGCCCCATTCCCGGCTAGGTTGCTGCGCCATCCTCCCTCAGAGCGGGCTTTCTGCTGTTTTTATGTTTTTCGGGAGGGCCAGTGCTGGCCACAGTAGGGGCTGGTGTCCCTGGACATCCACCAACACTTTGTATTCCTCCTGAGCTCCACACTCAGCGTGAGCTCATCAAGAAAACAGCAAAGCAAAGGAAATTGCTAATGGGACAGATGGGGTCACTTACCAGGAAGACTGGGAGAGCAAGGAGGGGAGGGGTGGGGAGAGGAGAGCAGGGGGGAGGGGAGGAGGGGGTGGAGGAGGGAAAGAGGAGAGGGGAGGAAGGAGGAGGAGGAGAGGGAAAAGAAGGGAGAAGAGAAGAGGAGGAAGAAGAGGAGGAGGAGGAGAGGAGAGAGCTGGAAAGAGGAGTGGAAAAGAGAAGAGGGGAAGAGAGACAAGGAGGAGAGGGAAGGAGAGGAGAGGAGGGGAGAGGAAAGAGGAGTGAAAGAAGGCTGGAGAGAGGGAGAGGAGAGGGAGGAGGGAGAAGCAAGAGAGAAAGAGGGGAGAAGAAAGGAGGGGAGAGGAGGGAGAGAAAGAGGGAGAGGACAGGAAGGACGGAGGGTGGAAGCAGGGGTTCCTAGTTCCCGGCCTGTGCCTTCCTGGGCATGCTGACCCGCACGCTCTGCCCGGTGGGTGCCGGCCGGGCCGGCCGTTATGTAACCCATGTGTCGGGGAACACCAGGCCAGGGTTGTTTTGCTTTTTCTTCCCACTTGGCTGAAAAATCCACCCCTCGCGCTTGCTCCCTACTCTCCTCTTCCCCCTGATGCGTTCCGGATCTTTCCCTGGGAGTGGAGGTGAGGGCAGGGAAGCGTGACGGCCCTCTTCTCGTCCATGGCTTTAGGGAACCCGCAATCCGGAAAGGGGGGACCTTTCAATCCCCGGCCCTGCATGGCGTGTCTGTGTGCCAGAGCTGGGGACAGAGATGCTCCCGCTCTAGACAGCGTGAGGAGGCAGGGGAGAGGTCAGCCAGCCACCTGGCTCTCCTCAGGCTTCCCCTGGGCCAGGTTGGCAGCAGGGACATCTGAGGGGGTGGGCACTGGGCAGGAGGGCAGGGATGGCCACCCCACCTTCTGCGCTTCTGGAGGACATGGGCTCGGGTAGGCTGAGGACATGGGCTCGGGTAGGCTGAGAATTTGGGTCCTGGAAAGGCCTGGTGCGCTGGTGACCGAGTAGGAGGTAGTGTGGGAAGTGGCTCTGCAGCTGCCGTGGTGACTCGGGGCCCCTCCTCTCCCGGGGCACTGGCGGGCAGAGGAACCAAACCATGGAGCCGGGTCAAACCAGGGCGTGGACCACGCTTCGTCTCGTTGGTGCTTCTGATGGAGGATGCAGAGCACAGATGGGAGGATGCGGGGGCAGGTGGGTTCTCGGGGTGTAGCGCTGTATGCATGGATACTGTGCCTCTGTGGATGTGTAAAACACATGCAGGTGGTGTGTGTCCACACATGTGCATGTCTGTGCACATGTGTGTAATGCATGTATGTGATGTGTGTACAAGCATTTGCGTAAGTGTATATGTGCATGTGTGTATGTGTATATATGCATAAGTATATATGTGTATAATATGTGCATGTGATATGTATATGTATTTGTACGTACATACTATGCATATGTGTATATATGTATGTGTGTGGTGTGTGTGCATGTATATATGCATTATGCATATGTGTGAATATGTACATGAGTACATATGTTTATGTGTGTATATGTATATGCACATGCATAAGAGTGTATGCATGGTGAGTCACTGTCACTGTCACTATCACTGTCCTCCCATTGTTCATCGATTTGCTCGAGCGGGCCCAGTAACATCTCCATTGTGAGACTTGTTGTTACCGTGTTTAGCATGTCGAATATGTCACGGGTAGCTTGCCAGGCTTTGCTGTGTGGGAAAGATACTCTCGGTAGCTTGCTGGGCTCTCCGAGAAGGGCAGAGGAATCGAACCTGGGTCGGCCGCGTGCAAGGCAAACGTCCTATCCGCTGTGCTATCGCTCCAGCCCTATGCATGTGAGTATGTATGGATACATACATTGGTGCATATGTGCATGCATGTATCTGTAGGTAGATGTATTGTGCATGTGTGTGCATGTATGTGTGTGCACATGCACACATATGCATCTTGTGCAAGCGCCTGTGAGCATGTGTGTCAAAACAGGAGTCAGAGCCCACATGTGAGTCAGTCTCCCGAGGGTCCCAGGTCCTGGTGGCAGGACCCAGCAACGCGCTAGCTGGGGTGCAGGGGGGAGGCAGCGGCGCTCTGGCCCCTGGCACGGCTGCCTGGGGTGCTCCATTAGCATCGCCACCTGGGGTTGCAAGCCCGTGTAAGTGCATGTGGCTAGCAGCTTACCCCCGGTCTTGACCGGGCAGGGGGTGTCCCCGGGAGGGCGCATCTGCTGAGTTCCCAGGAGCGGCAGTGGGCAGTGCCATCCTCCTTCTTCTTCCAACCTTCACTAGGTGCTGAGCGGGGGCGGGCGAACTTGAGGGCACTCGTGGCACTATGCTGCCTGTTCACTGCGGCCAGCTCAGCAGCTCCGGCCTTGGCGGAGCCAGAATCCCTGAATTAAAGGCTGTTACCGAAGCCAGAAGGTTGCAATCAGCAGTTGGCTGGCGAGGCTACGGGTCACCAGAAGGGTCAGCCCTGACTTATTTCCATGTCCCCCAGTCCCATCAGGAGGTCCGTGGGGGCACAGAAAGCAAACACCGTGGAGGGCTCCAATCAGAGCAGCCCGTGACCTCCTGTGGCCCAGCGCAGTGGGGACGGTCAGCCCTGCCCTCGTCCCCAGCCTCGCAGTGGCCGCCCCTGCATCCTGGGGCTCTACAGATGCTGCTGCAGAAGTGGTGCGGAGTCCGCATGCTCAGGGCCAGTAGCAAGCCCCTCGGGGCTCCCCAAAGCAGTTCAGGTCTCGGAGGATGGTGCTGACCAGTGCTAGGGCACCAGCCACGCCGGTCAGCTGAGTTTTCCCTTCTCATTTGTTGGGGGCACTGGACAGAGCCCCCCCTGAGCCACACAGCTCACAGACAAGCAGAGTGGACAGCTTCCTGTCCCTCAGGGCACTCGACTGAGCCCTCACTGGCAGGTGTGCTGAGCAGGGGACGCGGGTGAAGAACTTGGAGAGGGTGGAGACAGCTAACCGCCACCCTGTCCCCGTTCCTCTCTGTAACTCTTTCTATCCCTGTGTCATTCTTGGTGACATTAGGCAGCAATGTTTCCTCTCTGGATATCCACTTCTTTTTGAAATGAAGGTGCGAGGGATGACGGGGTGCTCTTAAGGGTCTGGGGGCACTGAGGTGGGGGGGTCTTATCCTGTACTTGTAATATGCAAGAACCTCACCTATTCCCTCCTGAGACTGGTTCCAATTTGCATCTGCTTTGCATGGAATTTGCATGACAGTAGGTCTAGTTCTTCGCAGATGAATATTTATCCTCAGTCCCGCCTACGAAAGATGCTCTAGAATGAGCAAGAAGATGAAGATACTAAATCTTCCTCTCTAACTCTTTGGCGCTTCTCACCAGTAGCCTCAGTGTTTTTTTTAGTGTCCCGACTCATGTGTTCTACTCATTTTCTTTGACCATTTTGAAATAAAAATCCATCTTCTAGGGACCATCACTAGTTTAGCTCCTCAGGACTTAGCCCAGCCTGGACAACATACCTTAAAAGCCTGTCATACTGGAGTTGATGCTTTTTTTTTTTAAATCTTATCTTTTCAACCAGGGTGACAATGGATGTTGGACTCCTTTTCATTTAGATCTGCTATGCTTCAAAAATGTGGCCAACAAGAGCCCAGGGCTTTATCCCACTTATATACAGAAAGAAAAAAGCTTGAAGAAACAGCAATGACCCTCAAATCTAGGCCTCCTTCCATCTCTCTGACCCTCCGCCCTGAGCTGAGCTGGTAGATCTTTCCTCCTCATGAATATTGCCTTCTGCTCACAAAACAGCTGCTGTAGTTCAAGTCATCACAGCTGCAGTCAAGTCAAGAAGAGACAAGAAATATATCAGACTAGCAAGATCTGTTCTGCTTATCGGGATAGCAAAAGCCCTTCTTAAAAATATAGTGCAGGACATGCAAATTTTTTTTTTAATTTAACTCAAGTCAAGCCCATCAAATTTTAATTCTGAATTTGGGTCCATGAGTGTTTCTGGAATCTTTTCCTTTCCCCTTACTTTCCAATCATCAACCTTTAGAGAAATTTGCCACATTAAAGTTCAGCTTGCAGCTTGATTAGGGTCAACATGTGTTTTGGTCATTCGGTCATGTTGGAGTCCTATAATCATTAGAAGCACACAAAAACTATGTCCGGGGAAGCTTCCCATCCATTGACCCTGCTTACACAATTCTCCTTTGAGTTCATTCTGTGCTGATGAACTGGACATGGTGGGCCTGCATCAGAGTTCAGTCCCATGACTGCCAAGATCTTATTGCACCTTGGGGGAACTGTGGAGAGGTCAGATCAGTATGGCTCATGATTCCTCCTCATGGATATTGCCTCCTTCTCACAAAACAGCTGCCATGGCTCAAGGCATCACATCTGCATTCACAGCAAGAAGAGGCAGGACATGTATCAGACTAGCTAGATCTGTTTCTCTTATCAAGATAGCAAAAGCCTCTTAAAACATACCTCCTTGTGCACCATTGGATCAAATAAATGATCCACGCCCCCTTTCAGTGACAACTCAAGAGCTCTGGGTCCTTGATCCTGGGTACAGCCTTCTGGGTGTCTTTTGCTTCCAGTTAGGAATGTGAAAAACAATTCTGGGGTCCAGGTGAAAGGGAAGGGCTTCTTCTTCTTCTTCTGCTTCTGCTTCTGCTTCTGCTTCTTCTTCTTCTTCTTCTTTTTCTTCTTCTTCTTCTTCTTCTTCTTCTTCTTCTTCTTCTTCTTCTTCTTCTTCTTCTTCTTCTTCTTCTTCTTCTATCACACTTGGCTTCTTCTTCTTCTTCTTCACACTTGGCTTCTTGTTCTTGTTCTTGTTCTTGTTCTTGTTCTTGTTCTTCTTCTTCTTCTTCTTCTTCTTCTTCTTCTTCTTCTTCTTTTCTTCATCACACTTGGCATTGCACAGGGATTACTCCTGGCTCTGCACTCAGAAATTACTCCTGACGGTGCTCAGGGGACCATATGGGATGCTGGGAATCGAACTCGGGTTGGCTGCATGCAAGACAAATGCCGCACCTGCTGTGCTATCGCTCCAGCCTCGGTTGCTGGGATTCTTGTGAGGATTAGACACTTAGGAAACTGCTTCCCCACCTGGCTGCAAGCACAGCGCAGAGGCTGTAGAAATGCTTCCCTCTCCTTGCCCTCTCTTCCCCTTCTTCCTTCTAGCTGTCTCTGAGGGCACAGAGACACAGTGGTTCTGGGAGAGTCTCAGTTGGCCCCATCGGGGATGTGAGGAGCTCCTGCAGGCCTCCCCTCGGCCTGTCCCAGGCAGCTGCGGGGGCCTCTTGTTCCCTAGGAAGGATAGAACTAACGGGGTTCTCTTGTTCATACCCACGGTGCGGACTCCTCGGGTTTGCCGGCAAGGTTCAAGATGCAGCACGACGCCATCTGCAAAACAAGGGACGCTGACCTTGAAAGGCATCACGGCTGGCTGGGGCGTCGGGGCGGGCAGTGACGAGAGGCTGGCTGGGCGCCCTCCGGATTATTAACCAGGTGTCGGGAGAAGCTGACTCAGTCCTCTGCTCCCTGGAGAAGCTGGAGGTGGGCGGAGGTTACACACAGGCCTGGCTCCCTCCCGGACTCAAGTCCCCAGGGCATTGCCACCCAGGGGAACCAGGAAACGCTTTCCCTAGAACTGCCCGGCCAGAAGCCTCCATGCCTTAGCATCTGCACAGAGTTTTTCGATCTTTTTTTCCCCCACTGGGCCCTCCATTCGATCTAGTTTCCTTCCTGTGACCCCATCCTATGAGCGGCCTCCTTGTCTCATGCCACCTCCCCTCCCCTCCCCTCCCCTCCCCACCACCGCAGCTGCAATTGTTTCCTGTGTCCCTCTTGCCATGTCCTGGGAGCTCACAGGGACTGAAGCCATATGGTCCTCGGGTGAGAAGCAGCGATCTGGAATATGTCAGGAAAGTCGAACAAATGGGACCCCCAGCCTTCCTCACTTAGAGTCTCACCTTCCTTTCCCCCAGACAGACCCATTTAGACTAGCTGCCATGTCTCCGGCTTTCTCTAGGACACAGGGGCAATTCTGATTTCTCTCTCTAATATTGCAGTGAGTGAGGACCAATCTTCAAGCAGGTATTTTTAAGATGCCTTAAAAATGCCCAACTGAGGGGCTGGAGTGATAGCACAGTGGGTAGGGCATTTGCATTGCATGCGGCTGACCTGGGTTCAATTCCCAGCATCCCATAGGGTCCCCTGAGCACCGCCAGGAGTGATTCCTGAGTGCACGAGCCAGAAGTAACCCCTGTGCATCGCCAGGTGTGACCAAACAGGAAAAAAAAACCCGCCCAACTGAGAGTGTTAAAGTGTTGTATAGAGAGCTGAGAATAATTAAACTTTAACAGGGTGGTGTAAAATGAAAGGTATTGTATCGCTTCACAGAGAGAGCCTGCTATGCTGTGTCACTAATCAAAGAGGGCCTGAATCTTTCTCCCATCTTCTACTCTTCTGCCTGACTTGAATTTGTGGGCAATCCCCATGCCCCTCGTCCCCCCAGCATGGATTCTGGTGACTCCTGATCACAAAATAGCTGCCGTGGCTCAAGGCGTCACATATGCATGCAGTCAAGGCAAGAAGATGGGAGAAATGCACCGAACTAGCTAGATCTATTCCTCTTTATCAGGATAACAAAAACCTTTCTACAAATATAGCTTGGGACATATTAATGATTATTTTTTAATCAAGTCAAGGACATCTAGTTATAATTCTAAATGCTGGCTTCTTGTATGTTTCTTGAATCTCTGCCTTATTTTTCTTGTTTCCTTGTTAAGGGAACCCTAGGTTATAGTTGGGGGTTAGAGTCTCTTCCATTCTCCTGGAGCATCTGAAAAGCAGAAAAGGAGGAGTTCCATAAATGTATGTACAGGCATGTTCATGTATATGTGTACATTAGGTATATGTATACATGTATGTGTGTGCGTGTATATGTGCATGTGTATGTATATGTATATGTATTTGCATGTGTATGTGTTTGATGTGAATGGCATTCAGGACACAGGTATTTTGATCTATTTCAGTCAATCCAAACCAATATTATTTCTTCCCACCCCCTCCCCCCCATCACTGCTGCTACTTGGTGAGGACCCATATCTGTTTCCCCACAGGATTTCTGCATTGCAAAGCCTGACACCTGGTGAATGAACCCATATGGCGCTGGGCTGAAGGAACCCGGAATTCCACTTGGAGGTGGGAAGGAGGAATCTGGCGACAAGGGAGTTCGAAGAGATGCTAAGTCCATCAGCAGCCAGGGCAGACAATTAAACTGACTTGATCGACTAATTATAGAGTCGGTGGATGCTTCCAGTGACCTCGTGGAATAAAGAAGGTCCTTAAATTGGCTAATGCCCCTTGAGCGGTGTCATCATTGGCTTTCCCTGGGCGGCTCCCAAACTTGGAAAGTGGTTGGGGTCTAGACACCTCAGGTCTGAACCCCTGTGCATTGCTAGGTGTGACCAAAAAAGCAAAAAAAAAAAAGAGGTCTCATTCTTACCTGACCTAGCTTCCCTGGCTGTGGAGGAGAGATTTCTTTCAGAAAGGAGAAATCCTGCTTCCCGGTGTCCCTGATGTGTGTTTTCTGCGCCTTGGCTGACAGGAGAGGGAACCCCCAACCATTGCCACCATCATCAACCAGTTCTTTGTCATGGTCCGGTTCCTGGTTCCACTTCCTGCTCAGTTTCACTGGGCATGAACATTCCAAGAGTAGCAAAAGAAACACACACACACACACACACACACACACACACACACACACACACACCAGAAGCTCAAGGGTGGGTGCCCCAGTGGTTGTTGCTTTTCAACTTCCTTTGATCCTCTTCTGCGGTTGGCTTGGCGGAAGTCCACATCTGTCACCAATGGGCAGCTCCAAGTCCACATCCGATGTGACCTTTGGGTACCCAGTTGGTTCCCTCTGTTTCCTCTGGGGACAGGAGGATGCTCTCCCCTCTTCCCCCGCCTTGCCCCCTGGGGTCTCTCTCTTGCTCCTCCTGTGCCAGGCAGCCATCTGGGTTCCTCCCTCTCAGCTCCTGCTCTGGAGCAGTTGGCCCCAAGCGTGTGTGTGTCTCTACTGGCCGGGCCGGGCCGCCCGCCGGCCTGTGTTTGCTGTAGGTATGGCGCTTCTCCAAGACAAATTACTGGTGTTGTTGAGGAGGTCGCAGGGGCCAGTGGGGAGGGAGATGTCTTCACTGATACCCTCCCAGGGCTGCCTCCGCCTCCTGGCCTGTTTGGGGCTTGTTGGATGACTCGGGGTGGGGGGGGGCTGAACCCTGGGACCCCAAGCTGGGAGCTAGAAGAAGGGGGAGGAAGGGCAGTCGGGAAAACACACAGGGCGGATCTCGGCAACAGATGTTGGAGCGGGACCTGCCAAAAGCGGGGGGGGGGGGGGGGGAGCAGGGGGGCACATATGCTACTTGACACGGGGAAGGGGGTGAGGGGAGCCCTGAGGAAGCTCATCTTGGCGCTGGGCTCTGTGACACTGAGGGGAGTGAATGATGAGACCAGGGGGAAGCGTGGGGTGCACACTCACAGCCAGTGAGGGGCCCGGGCGGGCAAGCAGCCTGAGTGATGTCTGGGTTCTTCCTTTCCCCCCTCACCTCCCCTGCTGGGGAGATTGGCAGGCGTGGGGAGATGTTTTGTGCAGGTTGTGAAGGGCAGGCAGGAGGGAGTCCGTTTGATGGAGGAGCTGCCTCCAGGCTGTCTTCCAGGCTTTTGCCAGGAGCATGGGCAATTGCTCCCTCCTGATATAGGATGCCAGATCAAGCCCCGTCCTTTCCTTAGGACCTCTGTTCCCCTCCTGCCAATCCCCACCTTCCCCCATATATTCCTATCTGTCTATGGTGGGGAGAGGGGCTGACCCCTGGAAATGAGCTCCATTGCACGGGGGTCAGCCCATTTCCACAAGAGAAGGGCTCGATTCTCCGGGACCTCTCTCCTTTTCAAGAGGAGAACATGAAACCCAGAAAAGTCAAGCCTCTCTCCCCAGGTCACACAGCCATGAAGTGTCCACACGGGCATTTGAACTCAAAAACGGAGGCTCAGCCCAGAGGTTAGGTTCCCTGGGCCTCCACGGACTCTGCGGCATGAGAGAACAGATTCATGCAGGAGTTCGGTTTGTGCTGGGTGGCCTGCGTTTCTCTCACAGAGGCACTGTTATGCAGCCAAAGTGCAGAGAGAGGCAGAACACCGCCCCCCACCCTCATTGCAATCTCCCCCTTTGTTCCTCTTGGTGGGGAACGAAACCTCATTCCATCCTCCAGATCCATGGTAAAAGCTGGAGGGTCCCGGCCGTGTCCCCCCAAACCCTTCCTCATCCCGGGGACCCTCCATCTTTCAAAGCTGGCCTGGTGTTCAGTTGCCAGACACTTGTCCTGTGCGACTGTTTCAAGGACATGAACATGACACCACATGCAGGTGTCCTTCCTGGGCTCCTGTAGCCACCAAACAGCTGGCATGCCAATAGCGTTTCCATCCTCGAGGAAAGATTCGAAAGCATGTCCTCCATGGACGTGTCCCTGACGTGAACCCTGTGGCGCCCTCCAACCAGGACAACCAGAACTCACTCCTGGGGGCACCTGCTGCAGAACAGGAATGTTCCAGGCTCAGAAAAGAGTCCGGGTGGGGAGGGGTGGGGCGGAGTGATGAGATAGTGGGGGAAGGCATTCGTCTTGCACGCTGCTGACTCAGGTTCTATCCTGGGCATCCCATAGGGTCCCCTGAACACTGCCAATAATAATAATAATAATAATAATTATTATTATTATTATATTATTATTTTGCTTTTTGGATCACACCCAGCATTGCACATGGATTACTCCTGGCTCATGCACTCAAGAATTACTCCTGGTGGTGCTCAGGGGACCCTATGGGATTCTGGGAATCAAACCCGGGTCTGCCACGTGTAAGGCAAATGCCCTACCTGCTGTGCTATCGCTTCAGCCCTCATCAATAGAAATTCTTGAGTGCAGAACGAGGAGTGACCTCTGAGTGTTGGCTAGGGGTGATCCCATCATCAAAACAAAACAAACAAAACAAAACAGAGAGAGATAGCACAGGGCTGGAGAATCCATGTGGCCAGGAGAGGCATTAACCCTGCAAGTGGCCGAACCCAGGTCTGACCCTCGGCACCACGTATGGTCTTGGAACCTCTGAACCCTGTTAGGAGTGATCCCTGAGTTCAGAGACAGGAATCAGCCCTGAGCATTGCCCCAACCCACCCCTCCATTCTGGAAGAGCTAGTATAGCCCTTAGGCATGTTAGACACACATTGACACCCATCTTTGGTTCCTGGCACCACATGGTCCCCTGAGCTGAGTGTGTTGGAGCTCTGAAGCTCCTTGTGTCACTTCCTCAGGAACTTGCATGAAAGTGCCTATCCAGCTGGCCAAGAATCACAGGTGTCTCCTGCCTGGCACCACTTGGGAGGCAAACAAACAACCCAACTAACCATCCAACCAACAAAGCACCCCCAAACCAACAGTGCTGGAATGTTCCAGATTCCTAGTAGAGGCCTCCCCGTTGCGGAGGTAGCCCCTACCCAGCAGTGCTCACGGCATCCTCCTAGCTCTGTACTCAGGGAACCCTCTGCAGCAGTGTGGGGATCAAGCCTGCTCAGCCTTGTGCAAGGCAAGCACCTGCCCCCTGCTTCTCCCTGGCTCCTGGGTTGTATGAGGGGCCAGGGTGATGGAGCATGTCGCCTGCACGAGCCACAGGTGCGGTGCCACCTCTGGTCCCACATGGTCCCTGGGGTCAGCAGTAGCCCCATGTGGCTCAAAAACCAAAAAGAAGGGGCTAGAGCCATAGCACAGCAGGTAGGGCGTTTGCCTTGCACGTGGCCAACCCAGGTTCGATTCCCACCATTCCATATGGTCCCCCGAGCACTGTCAGGGATGATTCCTGAGTGCAGAGCCAGGAGTCACCCCTGAGCACTGCTGGGTGTCACCCCCCCCCAAAAAAAAGAAGCATTTGATGAGGAAGAAAATGCTGAGGGGCTGTCTCTGGGGTGCCCCAATCCAGGAAGGGCAGCTTGATCTGGGGGGCGTGGGGCAGCCTTCCCCAGTCCAGTCATCCCTGATGTTTGCAGTTTCATTATTCTGGGTATTGCATTTCTGGGGTGGGGGTGGGGGGTTGTTGTCCACCCCCCTCCCTGCAGGAATGTGCTTTCCTCAGTCCAGACCCTGACAGGCAGGGAAGAGAATTTCTGGGCCTAGGACCTGCCCCCTCCACCCTTTCTTATGCACCTCCTCCCAGCCCCTCAGAAAGGAAACTCCACTTGGGAAGTGGGACAGAGAGAGTGGGGGAAATCTCCTCCAGGGCCTCCCCCCAGGGGCTGAAGAATTTACATTCAGATTTGCATGCGATTTGCATGTAATTTGCGTCCTGCTCCAACCTGCCTGCCTTTGAGAGAATTTCTAGAATGTCGTCTGCTTCTGCCTTTGCTTGACCCCAGCCCCACTCAGAGGTCTGCTAGGGGTTGCGGGGTGGGTGCTCTACTGGTGACCCCTGCTGCCTGGTGGTGCAAAGGAAGAGCTGGAAAGGAGAGCTCAGCCGAGAAGCCTTCTAAAGAAAGTGGGGGCTGGGGGGAATGAATTCAGAGCAGCAGCTCACGTTTGTGGGGAAAAAAAAAAAACGCTTATCAAGCCCCTGGCATCGTTTTCCATGCTTTGCAATGGGTGTTTCAGGAGCTGAGGGGGTGGAGGCAGGGAGGGAGAACGGTTGCACCCCCACTTCACAGAGAAAGAAACTGAGGCAGGTAGAGGGGCCAGACTGGTCTCTGCCCAGGGCCAGGCAGCCCGGCTCTGGCCTGCTAAGTCCACAAAGGAGAGGAACAAAGTGCTCAGAGGAGGAGGAGGAAGAGGAGGAGGAGGAGGAGGAGGAGGAGGAGCAGGAAGAGGAGGAGGAGGAGGAGCAGGAGCAGGAGCAGGAGGAGGAGGAGGTTGGCAGTGCCAGCAGCGGGGGGGATGGGAGGCCCCCACTTGGAGTCGGATTCTAAGCACCCCTCTTCCCAGCCCGAGAGAAGGACCATGGGAGAGGGCCGGCGCGCTCCGGGCTGCCCCGGTCCCCTGGTCCCTGCCGCCCTTCCTCCCCTCGCCCATCCCTCTCCCCTCTGAGTTCCTCTCCTCGCCTTTCCCCCGGGTTCCCGGGGAGGACGCTGTCAACTGCTCTAGAATGGAAAGTAGGCGGCGGCAGCAGCTGGGAAGTGCAGGGGTCCGAGCTGAAAACCCGGCCTTGCAGGGGTGAAGGGGGGAAAATAATTAATGAAAGATGGTGCAGAGGCCGCGGGCGCCCATTGGCTGCGGCAGTGTGAGAAACTTCCTCGGCCGCGAGTCGCCCAGGAGAGAGTGTTGGCAACTGAATGCATTTGCATGACAATGGGCCGGTCCCCCTCATTATGCAGCGGGATGCTAATGGGCACCAGCCACGGCGCATTTCCATGGGAAAAGCATCTTCCCCTTTAGAGGAGGCCTCTTCCTCCTCCCCCTCCTCCCGCTCCGCGTCCCCTGCCGGCCCGGCCCCTCCCCTCCCTTCTCTCCTCCCCCTGCACCTCCGCCCCTCCCTCCCCCTTGCCCCATCTCCTCTCCTTGGCCTCTTTTCTTCCTCTAGCCTCTCTCCCCTCCTCCTCCCTCTTTCCTTCTCTTTTTCTACCCTCCCTCCCAGACCTCAATGGCAAAACCCCTGCTCTCTTGCTATATCCTGGGGGGTGGGGGGTGTTGTTAATGCTCCCCACTGGGGGGGGGGGTGTCCCAGCCCAGACCCACCTCTGGCCCTTTCCAGCCCTTGGCAGATGCCCCAGAAGGTGGGATGAGTGTGGGGATTAATGGAACCCACGTTTCCTCATTCTCCTGCCAACCTCGGAACTGGGGGTTAGGCTGGCTTCGGGGAGCAGGTGGGCTAGAAGGTTGCATGTTTGCGGGGGAGAGAGGCACCGGGGGAAGATGGAGACCAGCGTCTCCGCAGGACTGTGCTTTCCAGAACCCTCCAGCTCTGCATGCAAGCCTGTGGTTCCCGGGAACTTCCCATCCCTGCGTCCTTGGCTGAAACTGGGCCACGAGCTGTCTCGACCCTAGCTGCTCCCTAGCCAGGCTGTCGAGGGGGACTGGGGGGCTGAAGGGAAGGATTTGGAGGTGCACAATTGGGGTTCCCACTCCATCTGCTGCAGTTTTCCATCTCTCCATGGTGCTTTGGGGTTTACCTGCTGCCCCACGGTCCTAAGAGAAAAAGTTGGGGTGTGCGTGCCTTTCTGCATGAGGCAAAATGCTCAGAGCACTGCCAGAGTGAGACACACCCCCTCCTCCTATGGGGTAGGTATCATTGAGTATCCTTCTCCCTCTCGTGGTTCCCACTGTGCCCGTGGTCCTCTGGGGCTTAGATAGTGGGGTGACCAGCAGCCCACCCCCTTCCTCCCAAAGGTTCCCATCTGGAGAGGCTGGAGGATGAGCAGGACAGTTCAGGACAAAGACTTGATTTATCCCGTTACATTGTTCCGAAGCAATCTGCCAGGCGATTTCTCTGTGAGCACAGAGAGTTCTAGAAGGCTTATCCATCACTGGCTCACACGGTGTCATATCTTCTTGTCCCTGGAACAAAGTTGATGGCCAGAATGACCTAATTGCAGGGACGTGTTATTTGAAATGGCTTCTCTTTCGCTCACTGACCGGCCTGCAGTGTTGTTGGCCGTGTGTGTGGGGGGGGGTGGGGGGTGGGGGGGTGTGTGGGGGGGGGGGGTTGAGGTACGCCCATCCCTTCCCCTGAAATTCTCCTGCGTGTTTTGCATTCCCAAACAGGTTACCAGCATGGTCCCCTGAGCACCCCTGACCGCTGGCCAGCCTGAAGTGGTAGGGGTGTGGGGAGGTGCGTTGCGGTCCCTTGTGCTACAATTCTCATGTGCTTTGAATGTGTAGACTTGGTTGGAAGTCTCTTTCTTGGAGCACAGAGTCTCATTTTAGAAGGAAGGAAGTACCGGCTGACCCTCTGTTTAATTCCGGGAGCTTTGGCAGGGGCCTGGCAGTGAGTGTGAGGTGGCAGAGGAGAGGGGAAGAATGCACAGCTCCGGACCCCTGAGTGGGCTGTAGGTGCACGGAAGCCCCCGTAGCCTGTCAATGCCCAGAAGCTGCTGTGGACCGGAGGTGCATAGAAGTCACTGCTCAATACCACCTTCGTATCCACAAAACAAAAAAAGCTTCAAAGTGGGTCCTTGGTATGTAGTTGGCCATGGTTCCATTCAACGTCTTCATCAGTGGAACTCAGAAGCGGGCACCCAATGGATGCCTGTGAAATGTGGTTTGGATCCATCATGGAAGGGACCGCTCACATTCATGACATAGCCCATAAACATCCAGAGTTTATGGGTATTCTAGGGCCAGAGAGATAACATAGTGTGGTGGTGGAGTGCCGTACACCTGGATTCTATCCCCAGCATCTCTAAAATTGACTGATTCCTGAGCACAGAGTCAGGAGTAAGCCCTGAACACCGCTGGGTGTGACTCCATGCACTGGGCCCCTCCCCCTCCCCAATAAAAATAAAATCCAGAATGTTCTGAATGGAGAGCCACAGACAGCCATAAGACAGTGAATAAATGGACAACACCAGATAAGTGGATTCACGATGAATTCAATAGAAATTGAAAGCGCAAAGAAAATAGCCAAAACAATTAACTCCAGGGTATAGAGAATTCCATTTTTTTTTGTGGGGGTCACACTCAGTGATACTCGGGCTTTGCTCCTGACTTTGCACGCAGGAATCCTGGCCATGCTGGGGGCCATATAGGATGCTGAGGATCGAACCCAGGTTGGCTGCGTGCAAGGCAAATGCCCTACCTGCTCTACTATATCTCTCCTGCCCAAGAATATTCCTGAAGCTACATAATGTTTTCGTTTCCAGAATGGAACACCTCCCACACGTTCCCCGGGCACCTGTTTGGGAATGCAAAATGCTTTTTTTTCATTCATTTTGTTTTGTTTCGGGGGCCTCACTCAGCAGTACTCAGGGATCACTCCTGTCAGGCTGAGTGTGTGCACGGCAAGTACCTTACCCTCTGGACTGTCATGCCAGCCCCGTGCCATTTATTTTTGCCTCCCGGGTACACTCTTACAAGTTCACCAGGCTTTGATATTGCTTCAACTAAAATCGAGTCCAGTTGTGGTCTTAAATAACTTTCCTGTTTTGTTCTGGGGCCTCCCTGGCGGTGGCCACTCTGGGCTTACTCCCGGCTTGGTGTGCAGGGGTCACTCCTGGTAGGGCTCAGGAGATTGCATGGGTGCTGGGGATCAGAGCTGGGTTGGCTGTGTGCAAGGCAGCTGCTCTCCGCATTGTACATACTCTCTCTTGGGCCCCTGTGGCATGTGATTCCCATCTGCGGACACAGTGACAGCCCTGGCCCAGTTTCCTGCAGCCACTGTGCGTGTCTGGCTCTTCCTCCTTCTCCCCTGCCTCCCCCTTCACTGCACCTGCAGTCCTTTCTCATCTTGCACCCCACTTGGATCTGCATGGGGTGTGGGCGGGTGCGGGGGGGGAGGCTGTGGACAGGAGCAAAGATGGTCTGAGAGCCTCCAACTGGAAGAAAGAGGTGGAGGAGGAGGCAAGAGAGGTGGGCCTCGGGGATCCCTGAGGCCAGCCTGGTTTGGTAGCTCCAACGGACTCCAAACTCCCCAGAGAAAGACTCACTCTGCCTTGCAGGAGAGTTTTCCTCTCAAGGCGCAGCCTCCTTCGGGCTGGAAGCTGGCATCTTGAGCTGGGGATTATGGAGGTGCTCTCGCTTCGTGTCAACACGGTCACCTCTAAGGCCCGGGAGAGAGAGATAGGTCCAGAGAGTGGAAAATACCTTCTTAATCAGAAGAAAGCTCAGTCTGACAACCCCCTCCCCCTCCCTCCATTTTTTGTTTGTTAGTTTGTTTAGGGTCACTCCCCACACCCGGTGATGTTCAGGGGTTACTCCTGGCTCTGAACTCAGGAATTACTCCTGGCAGTGCTCAGGGGACCCTATGGGATTCCGGGTATTGAACCTGGGTCAGCCGTGTGCAAGGCAAACGCCCTACCCGCTCTGCTATGGCTCCAGCCCCTCATCTTTTAAAAATTTAATTTAGTTTAATTTTTTTTCATTTTGGGGTGACACCCAGTGATGCTCAGGGGTTCTGCCCGGCTCTGCACTCAGGAATCACTCCTGGTGGTGCTCAGGGGACCATAAGGAATGCTGGGGATCAAACCTGGGTCGATCTTGTGCAAGACAAGTGACCTCCCTGCTGTACTATCAGTTCCCTTTTAAAAAGATATACTCACGTTTTCCCCTTAATCTGTGACTTTCTCCAGTTTGAATGGGGTTCTGGGAACAACGCTGAGGCCTTGGTCTCGTCACACTGTGTTTCCCAGTCCCTCCCCAGCCCCCAATTTCTATCTTGGAATTCTACCCGGCCTTCGGAGCTGGGGCATCTCTGGGAGGTGAGTAGGCTTTGAGGTCAGGTGGGACTAATCATCTTAGGGATACCCCAGAGGCCTTGCAGTTGCTCAGGAAGTGGGTCGAGAATCTGAAACGCCCCCCCGCCCCAGCTCTCCTCGGCCAGCAGCACTGCAGCACTGCCGATCGGGGTGCTGACACGCAGCATGGAGTGTGACGGATGTGAGTGAGCAGCAGCGCTTGTGTGAGCCCCACCCCAGTGTGCAGGTATCGTATCAACTGAGTATGTGAGCACTGTGTGAGCACTGAGTATGAGCACCACAACCGCTTGTGTGACCACTGAGTGTGAGCACTGCAAAGGAGTTGTGTGAGCTCTGAGTGTCAGCACTGAAAAGAAGTGTGTGAGCCCCACCCCAGTGTGCAGGTATCAATGGAGTATGCGAGCACTGTGTGAGCACCAAGTATGAGCACCGCAACCGAGTGTGTGAACACTGAGTGTGAGCACTTTCCTGAAGGAGTGTGTAAGCCCTGAATGTGGGCACTGCAGAGGAGTGTGTGGGCCCCCTCCTAGGCGTGCGACCCTTATGGTGAGCACTGCAATTGAGTGTTATATGGTGGGTCAGGGCCACCACAGAGGGCAGGCTGAAAATCAGTAAATAATGAAAACACTGCTGGGGAGCTTCCCAGGAAAGTCTGCAGTAGCTAACAGGTGACCCTGAGGGTCTGCTGCGAGGACACGGCAGGAAGAGGGGGGTCTCCCCCGCTCCAAGAATGCGCTGGAAAGGGGAGGGTGACCCAGGCTGCAGTCACCATTGGTGAGCGGGAGCTCACAGCCCCCCACCCCAGGTTCTGCCTCTGCTCGAGTGGCCGGGCAGCCAGCCAGTCTCCCTGACCAGCCCCAATCAGGCCCGCGGGAGCCCAGGGCACATGCAAGAGCGGCCCCGGCGTGTCCCTTCCTGGGCCTCAGTTTCCATTTGAGTCCTCTGGGGGAGCCCGAGTCATGAGGGAACATCCCAGCAGGACTCAGCAGGACCCTGAAACTCCAGCCGGGGCTCCTGTGGGGCAGGGGACGGTGGCTGTCGAGGGTGGTCAAAGTCAGGACAGAGGTGAGAGAAGAGGAGGGGGAGGAGGGGTTGGGGAGGAGGGAGGAGGAGGAGGGGGAGCAGGAGGAGGAAAAGGGGGGGGAAGGAAAGGGAGGAGAGGGGAGGGGAAGGGAGAGGGGAAGTAAGAGGAGGGGGAGGGGAAGGGACGTAAGGAGGAGGAAGAGGAGGGAGAGGTGGAGGAGGGGGAGTGGGAGGGGAAGGAGAGGAGGAGGGGGAGTTGGGGGAGGAGAAAGGGGGGAGGAGGAAGGGGGGAGGAGAAGGGGGAGGGGGAGAAAAGTAGTGGGAGAGGAGGGGAAGGGGCAGTGGAGGAAGGGAGGGGTGGGGGAGGGGCAGGAGGGGCAGGAGAAGGAGGGGAGGAGGAGAGGGGAGAGCGGGAGGAAACATAAGTTCCTCCTGGGGACAACAAGAATCACATGTGCAAAGCAAACCGGGTCTGCAGGGCCAATCGATCGGGTCTCTGCTGCCTGCGGGGCCCCCTGGCATCTGGGCTCACACAGGCCCAGCCTGCCGCATGGCCCTTGGCTCTGGGCGCAACTCCCCAAGGTCCCTGAGCGTCCCAGGGGCCCCCCTCTGGAGCCAGTGTCCAGGCCCAGACACAAGAGCCCGGGTTGCCTGCAACTTTCAGGATCACACACAAACTTTGCATCCTGGTCTCTCTGCTTGGGACTTGTCCAGCACACCCATGGGGTCCCTCAGCCTGGACACTTGCAGGTGTATTTTTGAGGACAGAGAACGCTGGTTTTAAAAAATAATGATGATGATAATAATAATAAGCTCCCGGAAGCTTGTCTAGTTCAAGCTTATTGTCTAGTTCTCACTCTCAGAGAACCCGGCAGGCTACCGCGAGTATCCTGCCTGCAAGACAGAGTCTGGCAAACTTCTTGTGGTGCATTTGATATGCCAAAACCTAGTAACAATGATGGGTCTCATTCCCCTGACCCTGAAAGAGCCTCCAATGTGGCACTTGCTAAAATCTCAGGGCTAGAATGAATGGAGGCATTACTGGTGTCTGCTCAAGGAAATCGATGAACAATGGGATGACAGTGATACAGTGAATAATAATAATAATAATAATAATAATAATAATAATAAGTTGTGATCATGTAGAACTTCCTTGGAGGCTTCATTGGTTTGGGTTGAACGCGCAATCTCCAGGCACAAACAGGTCACCCAACCCCCTCTGGGGCCCAGCCCCTCTTCCTCTGACTCCGGGAATCTTTCGAGGTGCACCTTGACGGCCAGGAATTTGTACAGAACTGAAATGGCCATGGAGTGGGTTTTCCAGACAACAGGAGACGGTTCACTGCATGCTGTCCGGAGGAGTGTGCAGATTCTGTCTGGCCTTGTTCATAGCTGCTTGAGGTTGATGACTTGAGACCATGGAGGGAGAGAAGGAAGTAATCCAGTGCCTCATGCAATGTTGATCCTGCGGGCAGCACGCACGAGGTGGGCAGGGGCTGTCAGAAGTGAGCCTCCTCTGTGTGGTCGTACTCCAGCACGTCCAGGGGCCGGCAGCTGGCTGCGTTCATGTCAAACATTCCTTCAGCCACGGGGCCCGGGCTTGCTGATGTCCGTTTGTCTTTCCCACAAATGCAGGTCCAAAGGAAACGAAGCAGATAGTTGTTGCAGGGTGGAAGTCTGTTGTTTTTTTTTGGCGGGGGGGCAGAGGATGGTGGTGGTGCTGGCCTCTCACGGTGACTGGAAGGCCTCGGCCCCTCCTCTCCCCTGTGTGTGGTTCCCGACTCCTAGGGGGCTCAGGGGTGGGGACTCTTGTCCTCAGGTTTCCGCTCTGTCCCCCCAAGGAGCTGGCGGGGGCCTGGCGAGGGGTGTGTGTGCACACGTGTGTGTGCGTGTGCTGTGCTTTTGGGAGCAGGGGAAAGGGCAAACAGGGAACAGATGGGCACCCCCACCCCCCTCTCCCAGCTCCTCTTTGGCCTGAGAAATGAAAGGCGGAGAGAATCGTAATAAAAAACGGAAACAGCTGCAGTCGAAGTTCAGCAGCTTGGTGTGCGTGGGGGCAGGGCGGGGGGTGCCGGCTAGAGGGGAGGGGGCCGTCTGTCAAGATTCTGGTCCCAGGCTGAGTGGGTGTTTCCCTCCCCGCCCCCCCCCCCCCCCCCCCAGCAAATTGCACATTATAGGTGATGTCTTCTTTGCCTGCTCTGTCCCTGGGAATTACCCCTCCACCTCATGGACCGAATCCTTTAATAGATGGTCACAAATAGTGCCCCCCCAATGCTGCCCCACAGTCAACTATTGTGGTTACTCTTTTCTCAGTGGCCTTGAAACCCTGCCACCCCCCACTCTGTGCAAACCTGTTTTTTCTGTCCGGGTTCTGGCCTGCATGGTCACAGCAGGTCACCTCCACGTGATGAGGGCCAGCAGAACGCAGCTCTGAGTAAGCAGACAGCCGCCCGGCCAGGATCTCGGACTCTCTTCCAAGAACCGTTGGGTCCCGTCTCTAAAGGGACTTTTGGGCTGGTGGTTCTGAGAATTTCAGAGAGTGGAGGTGACTGTCGGGGTAGGGGGGTATTGGATCAGGACAGGAAAAGGGTTTCTGGGAAAGTGAGGCACTTGTCAGAACGCTTGTCTCCCACACCCGTTGTTAGGGATGAGTGAGAAGCTGAAGCACGCAAAGCCTGAGAAGCTTACTCCCATGTAGAGTGTTCTGTCAAAGTATTATCAGTGCCAGTGCACCACCCAGAGCTGGTCCCTCATTGATTCCTTCGTGTCATTGTTAAGTTTTTCATAGACAATGCACACTCAGGCTTTCGAGGTCGGGCAACTACCCACTATAATTAATTGACTTACTGAAGTTCCTTGATGACAATCAACCTGGGAACAGACATAGTATCTGTGTTTTTGTTGGGTGGAGAGGCACACCCAGGGGTGCTCAGGGCTCACTACTGACTCCGCACTCAGGGATCACTCCTGGAGAGCTCAGGGGACTTCATGGTATGCTGGGGATTTTGAACCCAGGTTGGCTGTGTGCAAGGCAAATGCCCCACCTGCTGTATATCCTTCTGGATTCCAGTCACAGCCACGATCACGACCATCCTGTTGTTCGTCGATTGCCTCGAGCAGGCCCCAGTAACGTCTCCTTCGTCCTAGCCCTGAGATTTTTTTAAAAAGTGCCATATTAAAGGCTCTTTCAGGATTAGGAGAATGAGACCCATCATTGTTACTGGCATTTGGTATATTGGGTACGCCACAGGGAGTTTGCCAGACTCTGCCACGTGGGCAGGTTACATTCGGTAGCCTGCCAGGTTGTCCAAAGTAAGAATGAGATAATAAGATGTTGGGAGCTGGGTTTTATAGTCTCTGGGTCTTGGCCGTTGATGGGATTACACGGCGCCAGGGGGCCAGTTGGTGAGTGTGACCCCTGCTACTGCAATATGGAGGATCTGGACGGAGGATGCTCAGCCCCGATCTGAGCAGGCTTGGAGATCTCAGCTCTGGGACCCACATGCCTTTGTTCCTCTGCCGGTACCTTCATGCATGTGGAGAGTGGTCTCGGCATGGTGGTGGCTGGTTCTGGAGGTCTTCAGCTGCCAGAGCCCTGGTCGGGGCGGGGAGGGAAACTCAACCCTCTCCCCTCCAAGGGGCCCCGGGCGAGGACAGCCAGGCGTGGGGGCAGGAGACTCTGCTGGATTCCATAGTATTGAAAATGTATTGAGATACTTTATTTTTTTTCCTTCTATGATCCTGTTGGTATTTACTATTTATGGTGCCAATTTTAATTTAGATTCCTGCGATTAATAATATTCCTAATGATTATTTTAGGCCTACAGTGTTCCAACTTCATACCCAATACCATTGCCAACATCTCTCCATTGATCTCTCCCACCCTGCACCCACCTCCTTGGCAATAAGATAATTTGTTGAGTGCTAATTTCTCTTTACTAGGTATGAGGTTCCCTGGTCCTCCTCTGTAGCCATCCCCTCTAGCAGTGTGTGTGTGTGTGTGTAAGAATCACTTCTTTGGTTGACTCATTTGTTGGGTTTGTTGGAGGCTCTAGAGGCTGAACTAACCAGCACAGCTAGTTCTGTCTTTATTCTGTGCCTTTGAGGATCTGTTGGATTACTGGAGATGTGCAGAACTGGACAGCTCCACTTCACTGGCCTCATGTCCACTAGGGAGGTGGTATAGCTCTTGACTGACTTCTGACTCTCTGGCCATAAGTGACCACCTGCTATCAAGATGGCATCTTGATGTTGGCGTCCTGACTTTGTCATCTGATGTGGGGTACTGGCTTGGTTTATAGGCTATGATTTACCTCATGATTGGATGGAAAGTACTGGGTACCATAGAGGTAAACTAGAAGCAAGGGCATCTTGATGAGACTAGAAGATCAAGGAGCAGAGGCACTGGGGAGACTTAAAAATACCATATCATTTTTTTAAAATCCCAGAAAACAGCTGCAGGTGGAGAATAGGACGGATTTCAAGAATTCTCCATGGAAGCGGGGGTTCAGACAGGGGCCAGCTGGGTGATGAAATCAACTCAGAGGTCAGATGTGTGCTCATGCTCCGTGAAACCTCCAAAAAATTTCAGGGACTTTCAAAACTGAGTCTGGAGAGGGGCAGATCTGTGTCCTGGGGAGAGCTGGACAAATGCATGACCAGCTGGGATGTGGGGGCCTCAAGAATGAGGGGGGATGAGGCTCCGGGTTCCCCCTTCACCTCTGCTTGATGGAAGCCCCTCATTAAAAAAAAATGAACTCACAGAATGAAAGACAGCAGAATCATGGGAGCAAATTTTTCCTCTTCTAAGGGCTGTCAGTTCTAAAGGGTATGTTTTTCCAATGACTTTCTAGCAAGTTCTTTGCTTTGTCTCCCTGTAGGCCAGTTCCCCACAGGCCTGAAAATTGAAGATAATTTTGCCTAGAAGTTTGACTGTTTATTTGGGCTTTAACACGTCCCTACATTATCCCTTTACTTCCTCCATCTCCCAAGCTGTCTAAAGTGGATCCAGAGTTCCACTTTATTTATTTATTTATTTATTTATTTATTGCTTTTTGGGTCACACCCGGTGATGCTCAGGGGTTACTCTTGGCTCATGCACTCAGGAATTGCTCCTGGCGGTGCTCAGGGGACCATATGGGGTGCTAGGAATCGAATCTGTGTCGGCCATGTTGGCTGCGTGCAAGGCAAATGCCCTACCCGCTGTGCTATC
This sequence comes from Sorex fumeus, assembly GCF_029834395.1. Taxonomy (NCBI): domain Eukaryota; kingdom Metazoa; phylum Chordata; class Mammalia; order Eulipotyphla; family Soricidae; genus Sorex; species Sorex fumeus. The sequence continues at coordinate 87,685,143 of NW_026606120.1, read as the reverse complement.
GCTCCAGCCCCAGAGTTCCACTTTAAATACTCCTGAACCCCCTGACACACTGGTCAGCAGCTGGACTCGAGGGGTTAGTGACACCAATTCCCTAATTGATGGACAACCTCCTGGGTATCTTAATGGATCTGCACAGTGTCAAGGTGGCCACAAAAAACAAAAAACCAAAGAAAAATGGATGGCCACATGGCCCCCAAAGAAAGTGAATCAACATGGGGTTCTGGAAGATGATAGGACAGTGGGCATGGGCTGTCACTTGAATCCAATCATGCCAACATGTGAGGTATGGAGGGGACATGAGGAAAAGGGCCTCTGGACTTGCAGATTACAGACATGGAACCGTATCTACCCACAGAAGTGAAGATTTGAAATCTGATGATAAGGGTTGGGTACAGATGGAGAAGAACTGGGACTATCATTCATGGCTGAGGCAGCACACAGCAATTGATGCTCTGTGGAAAGATTTGGAAGAAGCTTCCAAAGTTGAACGTTTCCCTGTTCTCTGCTCCTGCAGTAACAGGAGGCATTTTCACCAGGAGAAATTCATATTGGTTTCCTTCGCTGTAGATCCAACTAGAACTAGCCTAATTCCCACAAGAAGAGGGACAGAAAAGAATTTTGGTGTGTAGAGAGAATATAACAGGGCACCCACATCATGGAATATTACATAGCACTTACACCAGGGGACCATACTCAAACAAAATGACTACTGACACAGTGAACTTAGGGTCCAGCACTTATCCAGGGGAGTACTACACAGCAAAAGAGAAGAGCTCATGGTTCCAAACAGCAAAATTGACTAAAAAAAAGTTAGAAATCATGTTGATGAAGGGGCTAGTGATGGAATATTATGATTCCATTTGTATGAAGCCCATCCACCCATGAGCAAATCTCATCCCCAGCCCTAGACATCAAACCCCTTGTTGTCAGCGGGGGGATGGAGATGGGCTGAAATTGAGAAGGAGGGAATTTTCTGATGAGATTTTGTATTCTTTAACTCAATGGGGGATGGATTTTGCTCAGCTGTACAACTTCTCAAAAAAAAAATCCCTCTTAGCCCTAAGATCAATGTATTTCCCAGGATAGATCAGGATCTATCCTGACAAAATAAAGTAACGGTGAGAGAAGTGGAGGAAATCTGTGAAGGGAGGTGCTGCTGACTTTGAATTCCCCATTTCCACCTGCGAAGGGGAGGAGGAATTATTCATGCAACCCAAATGGGCAAATGGGCTTTGAGAGAAGTCTCCGAAAGGAGCTTTCCCCATTGACCCACGAGCTCAGCTCCTAGACCACAAGGGAGAAGTATGATCTGAGAGAACTGCTTTCCCGGAAGGGAGCATAACATGAAACCCTCATAGCCATGCCACAGGACTCCATGCCAGGCTGTTTTCACTCAGGGCGCCCCAGAGGGTGGCGGATGAGAGCCCTCCCTACCCCAAGGGACCCAGCCTCGGCAGCCAAAAACCTCCACAATGCAACCGCCGCCACACTCAAGGCTGCTCCTCACATGCTTGGACCAAGCCTCACATATGAGTGAACATATTCCTGGATTGCACAGCTGCAAATGTGGCCGCACCACACATCATAAGACACTCCCTACCCATTCTCCATAATTGTCCTGTCAAACACTGTCCTCCCGTTGTTCATCGAGTTGCTCGAGCGGGCCCAGTAACGTCTCCATTTTGAGACTTGTCGTTTGGCATATTGAATATGTCACGGGTAGCTTGGCAGGCTTTGCTGTGCAGGCGAGATTTTCTCGGTAGCTTGCTGGGCTCTCCGAGAGGGGTGGAGGAATCGAACCTGGCTCGGCGGGCTGGCTGCGTGCAAGGCAAATACCCTACCACTCTACTATCGCTCCAGCCCTATAATAGACAATGCAAAATATATTCCTTTGGTTGTGTTTTGGGACAGGCATTGGGGCTTGGGATGGAAACATCCTGAATTTGGTGATGGGAAGGTGTAAGGTGTAACAGTGGTGGGATTGGTGTTTGAATATTAACTGTAATCAAATATTGTGAACTAATTTATAAAATAAAAAAAAATTAAAAAAAAATAGAGATATGTAAGACAGCCTGGTGTCTCTGGGATGTGTTTACAGGAGGCCAAAGTGCTTCGCCAGAAAAGAGGGAGCATGGGTCCCCTTGGAGAATGTGGAGTCGAGTCCCTGCAGGACCAGCAGAAGAAGTTGGAGCTGTCTAGAACAGGAAAGGGGTTGGAAACTACCAGAAGGAAAATCCAGGGAGAGCACACACACGAGGGGCGGAGAAAGTACCCTTGGGAGAAAGGACAGCTCAGGGAAACCAGCTCTCACCATATAGCAAGGACCTGAGTGGGGATACTGAGCAGTGGTAGCAACGGTCCTTGTGGGAAATCCAAAACCCCAAGGTTAGGGTGACCCTCTGGGGAAAACACGTTTAGCTAGTTTAGACAGGAGGGCAGCAAATGTGTGCCAAGGCAAAAATAGAATCGAATGGGTTTAGGGTAGTTTACAACAAATTGTGCCCAGGCAAGACTAGACTAGGAAATGATCCTGGCGTTCTATGAGACTTTAAAGGTGTGAGTTGATAGGACATGGAAGTAACCCAACTTTTGCTCTTAAAACACACCTGTGAAACCGGAAGTGTCTGCTGGCTGTCCTTTAATGTATCTGTCAACTGAAACAATGGCCCACGTGTCTGGAGCCTGAGAGCTAGGCTTTTGGAGCAGAGATTATATTCAGTGCATGACAGCTTATCCCCTTGCACAGGACTGATGACTAGCCTGCCACCCATACACACCATGGGGCACATGTGGCTCTTTCTTTGCCACCCACCCTGCTGGATGAAGGTCACAGGGGCCAACCCAACTGGCTTGATGGTAGTGAATCTCCACAGTCCTTTCCTTGGTGTTCATCAGCTTCAGACCTCTTGTGGGGACAGAAAACAGCAGCTCATTACTGGAAAAAGGGGGGTCCCAGAAAAGGATAGAATCTCTTCCCGACAGGGTGGGTCCTCACCTCCTTCCCCATTCCAAGATCTCTCTTGTCGTAATCATGAGCTGAGAAAGAGGGAAGGAGTTACCACGGAGCCAGAGTAGATATTTTCTGGGAGGGAACATTTCAACTACCGAAGAGACTTACATATACATAAACTGAGGACGTTTTAATCTTTAAAGCACGTTGGAAGAGTCTGAGAAATAGCACAGGGGCAGGCTGAGGCACTTGCCTTGAACGTGGTCCACTCTCATTTGATCCTGTGCACTGCCAGGAGGGATCCCCGAGCACAGAGTCAGCATGAAACCCTGAACATGGTCGAGGGTGGCCCCTGAACCCCTCCCTCGCCAACAAGAGAGGACATTGAGAAAAGTCACGTTCCTATTTCTCTAGAGCTAATCCCAACCCCAGGGATCATTCAGAGCTAAAGAAAGAACCAAACTCCTGAATAATATCAAGAAAGTCAAAGGAAAAGCAAAGTTGCCTCTGGTCCTGGCTCCAACATGCCACTAGATATCCTTGACACCAACTTCTTGGTCTACCCCTTGACACTGTCTTCTTGATCAACCCCTTGAATTTTCTCCTAGCTCTCTGCTACTCTCCCTTTATTTGACCAGTGCCTTAATCTGAGCTCCAGCTTTTATTTCTTACACAGTCAACTCAATAAGTCAGAGATATTTCAAATTGGTACCCATATTTTTTCTGGATTTTGACAACAGAGTCAAAATTCTAGTTGATGCCGGGGCATAATACTCTCTTATTTGCGGCGGGGGCTTGGGGAATGGAGTTCCCACACCCGGTGGTGCTCAGAGTTTACTCTTGGCTTTATGTTCCTTTGGGGATTTGGGGGATTGAACCAGGGATGGTCACGTGTAAAGCAAGTTCCTTAATTCCTGTCTGAACTCTCTGGTCCCCACCATGCTCTCTTTAAAGCAAACAAGGGCTCTAGTCATTGCCTTGGTTGGGAATTCTTCTAAAGTTCCCCAGGATTCCACTCCTTATTATCTTTTAATAAATTCTGAGTCTTTATCCATAACCAGTTCCAGCCCCACAAACCAACTAGGAATCTCCCACTGGTGACCCATTTCTGAATCTTCCTCATACCTCCCTTTCCTTGCAGAGTATCTTCTCTGTGCCTGAAATGTTTCCTCTCATCTGGCCAAACTTCCCTTCCCCTCCAGAGATTTCTTTATGCCTTCTTGGAATGGCGTTCTGCTCACCTTGCACCCAATACTCACCCCCACCGAACATAAAGCCAAAACTCAGCTCTCCCTAAAAACAAAGCTCTGTGGATTGCTTTACTTTCAGTCTTTTCTTGTGAATTCCTCAGGTGACCCAACTCCTAGCTGGGATGCAGTGAACACTGATCTGATGTTCATGAACTGATTATTTAATGACAGAATGATTGCTCATCTTTTTTTTTTAACCTCAAATGTGTAGTGAATCTGAGAGAGAAAAACCATCTGCATTCATCAATAGTTGAATGCTCTTGAGATCCAAGGAGGTATTAAACTCTCTCTAGACTCTAAGAATGGGAAGTTGAAGATGATGAACAGAAGTGACAAAGACAGTTTCAGGATGTATCCAAAAAGGGTAATGATGGGTGAGTGATGGGGAGATGGCAGGACAGACCCTAGGATGGTCTCTGAGGAGAGGTGACATTTGAGCTGAGAGTAGAAAGAGATAAAGGAGACAGGAGGGAAAATTCTGATGCTTGAGGCCAAAGAAGTGGTATAAGTTCAAAGTTCTTAGATGGCCATGCATGGTCCATGTAAGCCAGAGAGAGGAGGATGGGCAGAGGGAAGAAGGAGGGTGAAGTTAAGAGATGAGGCAGAGATGGGCAAGCATTAGATTGGCTGGGCTACATGAATTTCTTGTAAAGGGCCAGGTAATCAGTATTTTGTGATTTTCAAGCCACCATCTCTGTTCCCACCACTGAGTTCTGTAGGATAGCTGGAAGGCAGCCTACCACGCATGATAGCGTCCATTTATGGGAACGACGTATTCCTATAAATATTTATTTGTTGGGAAAGTACAGAGATGAAAGCTCTCATTTTGCAAGCACCTGGCTCTGGTTTAAGACCCAACACTGCATACGGTTCGCCTGATACCACTGGGAGTGACCCTGAGCACAGAGCCAGGAGTCAGTCTCTGGCACCAAATACCACCATCTTAACTAAACAAAGAAAACATTTTTTTTAAACAATAGATAGCAGGGAGGAGTTGGTCTGTGTGGATTAGAGTTTGCAAACTGGTGGACAAGCGTGTAATATTCTTTCCCAAGTGCAATATTCATTACAAGTGAACGGTCATCAGAAAGTTTTGCATGGGTGCCATATGGCCATGCTTTACTCTGACGTCTTCCTGTAGCAGTTTCCATCAGAATGCATTTCCCTTCCCCATGAGGAACTCTCATTTCAAATTCTATTTCTAAAACTGAGAACTGGGTGGGGTCGAGGTGACAGGCAGTGGGGTGGGGACGGGGGCGGTGGGTGGGGGGGAGGGGGGTGGAATCCCTGGAAGTTGTCTCTGCCGTTTATTAGTTCTGTGACCTGAGGTTAATTGCTTAATCTCTCTGAGCCTCAGTTTCCTTCTTAATAAAACTGTAATGATCACACCTGTCTCGAAGGGTTATTACATGGATTAAATGAGATCATGTATATAAAACATCTGTCACGGTTGCCTGGCCAAGCAAGATCTCAGCGACGTAAATCTCTTTTCCTCTGCTTCCTTCCATGGAGTCTGAGTATGTCACGCTCCAGTCAAGAGAGAGGTAAAAGCAAAAGTTGGTTATTGTGTTGGAAAACAAAATGCACAATTGCAGGAGAGAGGGGGGAAATCTCAGTGCAGTGCAACAGCCGATTCGGTGCCCGCTTGAAACAACAGAAGTGATTTCAATGGAAATGAATAGGAGCACAACTTCGGATTACAAAAGGCATGATGCGATTTGTATTCCAGATGAGTCAAACCATATTTGCAGTGCTGGAAACGCTCCCGAGCATGCTAATGGAGAGCCAGGCTCGAGAATGGAGTACATTCAAAGAAGAATTCCAAGAGAAAGAAGGTTCGGGGAGCCATAGCTGGGGAATGTCTCAAGACCCGGGTGGCATGGGAAAAGGAAGAAAATTGAATAGATAGGGGAAGGGCTAGTGTTGGCAAGAAAAGACGAGACTCCCCTCTGCCTGCTATCATTATGAGGATCTCGTGATGCCAAGCACTGAAGTGCCATAGGCAAGGCTTACATCTTGGGCTGGAGCAATAGCACAGCGGGGAGGGCGTTTGCCTTGCACACGGCCGACCCGGGTTTGATTCCCAGCATCCCATATGGTCCTCCAAGCACCGCCAGGAGTATCTCTCAAGTGCATGAGCCAGGAGTAACCCCTGCGCATCGCCGGGTGTGACTCAAAAAGAAAAAAAAAAAAGACTTAACGTCTTATCATGGTAGAGGTTGGTCCCCTTGGACTGTGGTGAAAACCTCAGATACAAGATTTCTCTGTAATCGAAGAGCCCCACGGAATCTCTATCCCCGTGAGTGTACTGGGAATAATTTAATACTGCGAGAAAGAGACTAAGGAATAAGCAAAGCCTGAAGTATTTGCATAAAGGATTGTTTGCAATGAAAACACATTTGGAAGATATCCCGAGAGGTCTTTCAAACTTGAAAGACCTCTCGGGATATCTTCCAAATTTCAGATTCCATACCCCCACCACCCCCCGCCTGCCCTGGGCAGGGGCGGTGGTGTGGGGAAATACACAGCCAATTTAGAGAAAACCAGAGACCTTCTTGGATGCCAGGGACTGGATCCTCTGTTGGAGGTGTGTCACAGGAAGAGAACTGTAAAATACACGAATGCACAGAGCAGAGTGGAGGGTATGGGGACAGTGGCCGGATGGAGGGGTGAAGGAACAAATCCATTGGTCATCCTCATGCAAAGACCTCTAGTAAATTTCATCGCCTGACAAAATGAATGGATATGAAAAAAGCAAGCAAGAACCCAGGAAGTTTTCCCCCACATTGCCTTTGGAAGGCCCACCCAGTTGGGTCCTTGTCTTCTCTTCCTTGGGGGAAGCCTCTTTCTCCAATTTAGGGTCTGTCTATTGCTTCCGGGTGGCTGGGTTCTTACAATAGTATATGCATCAGCTTTGAAGCAGTCGAGCAAATTGTCTTTTTTTTTTTTTTTAAACTCAGTCACACTGGTGATCAGACCAGCAGGGAAGGTACTTGCCTTGCATGTGGCTGACCCAGGTTTGATCCCTGGTACCGCATCAGGTCTCCTGAGCAGCTCCAGTAGTGACACCCGATTGCAGAGCCAGGAGTCAGCCCTGAGTATGCTCAGGTGTGGCCCCCAAATCAAATAAATGAATACAATTGAGGCTTCACATTGCCTTTGCTTTTACAGTTTTCCCCCATTCCATTTGCTCTTCAATATGTATCAATATTGATGCCTATCAAACTCAACGGTATCTTCAAGATATATCAACATTGATACCTCTGGATTTAGCATTGACTCATCCATGTTACTCACTGCACTTTAATTTCATGAGTATGCCATAACGCATTCAATCATTAAAGGAACAAGTATGGGAGGACTCACTGAGGAAAAAATGAACATAAAAAATGAACAAAAATGAACAAAAAAATGAACATTAAGTTGTATGAGCTTAAATACAGAAATCTATAAGGAGCCCAAGCGAGAAGCATTAAAACTGAAGTTCCTTCAAGTATCAGTAGGAAATCCTTTTCTGGCGAGTGTAAGAGCTCAGCATTTCATTTTATTTCATTTCAAAAGTGCCCCATGGTAACTCAGAAAGTTCACATTGTGAATCAGGGCAAGGAGAGAGGGGACAGAAATAAGGTGGAAAAATCCAACACACATGAAATGAACCCATAAGTCATATTTTAATAATTGTTCCAAAGACTCATCATTCTAAAGAGTTTGTGGTCCTGTTTGTTAAACAAAACAAAAACACACTAGACCTTTCTATTAAGTGTTCTTTTTTTTTAAGGTGTTATTTTAAGTGCAAATAAACAAATAATCCTGAATCTAAATATGAGCTTTTCTGGTCTGGAAGGACTGTGCTGTGTTTCCAATAAATGTTGTCAGGGCGATAAGCTCTGTGCATTTGGATTAAGAAGAAAAATTTCTCTAAAATACTTTATCATCGGGTGAGATTGGGCTTTGCCAAGCTGGTGGGTGGGGTGGGTGGGATTGAGGGATGCTTCGTGGGAATCCATCTGGTGGTGGATTCCCCTGGGCGTGACACTCTCTTGGGGAGCTCAGGAGAACCCCACTTCCCTTCTTTACTGAGGGAGGAATCCTGCATCCACCAGGAGATTCCAGTTCAGCTCTGGTTTCCTAAGGGAGGGATTAGAAACCTGCTGAACATGGGGGGGAAACTGAGGCACAGGCCTCTAAGCAACTTGAACAGGGCGGCCTAGCCAAGCTTCTGTTCCAACAGAACATTCCAGTTCTAGGAAGGTCTGCCAAAGGTCACTCTCAGAGGAGAGAACAGTCACTGGCTGGCATAGATTGGGGGGTGGGGGGGGCAGGCAGGGGACTTGGGAACCGGGTGGGGTGGGCTGGGTTTGTCTTCAGAGCTAAAGCCATCAGGCCCAGGAGGGGAGGACAAGAGTTAGTGAAAATCTGAGGCCTCGGAAGAGGCCACTGTGAGCGCAGGCCAGGGGTAGAGAGATTTTGTAAGACAGGAGGATGGCCTCCGGGCCCAAGCCAACCGGAAGTGAAGACACAGCCAGAAACGGAGAGTCACATGGGGTGTGTGTGTGTGTGTGTGTGTGTGTGTGTGTGTGTGTGTGTTGTTTTGGTGGGGGGAGGTGGGCGGGGCAGGGAGAGATTTGCACAGTGCCCGCAGATCACAGGCCCTCATTCCGTGTTTGTTGAAGGAATTTGCAAAGGAGGCCAGGGAAGAACGTCGCCTTGATAACCACCATGTTCCTGGTTGCCATGATCCAAGGCGGGCCCAGGGCCAGAAATCCGTAAGCACAAGTGAACCACGTGAGGTAATCCCCGAGAGTGGAGGCTGGGACTGTCAGCAACGGGGTATCCAGCCCATCCCACCAGGCCTGTGGAGGGAGAGAGAACTGGCCTGCTAGGAGGCTCTAACTGCCACCCCCTCCCCCCTGCCATCAGCTGGGTTGGGGGTGGGGTGGCTGTGGGTGGGAGGGTAAGAGTGATTTCATCTGTTTAATGAAAAATGACCTGAACATTTCTCTGATCCTGGAAACTCCCCATCTAACCCAGGCCAAGGAAAACAGGATTAGGGCTTATTCCTTCTGCGATGGCTTTGCCTCTCCGAACGCCTTACCCCAGAGAGAACAGGAAGCAATCTCCTGCCATGGGCCCTGCAAATCAACCCTGGGGGCCTGACGCATCCCAGTGCTTTAGAGAACAGATTTCTCCTCTCTTGCCTTCTTAGCAGACACCTCATTTCTGGGCTATGGGTTCTGAATAATAGCAACTTTGCTCGCCTAAAAAAAAAAAAACAACCAAAAAACACAGTCCCTTCCCTCTCTGGCTTCTGCCAAGCTCCCTGCTGGAGATACTCCTGACTTCCACAAGGGAATAGCTTTTGCCCCAAAGTGGGAGGGTGTGAAACCCACTGCAGATGGTTGGCTTGACCAGAGTCAAGGTCATGATTCCTTTTCATTCTCTTAGTGCCCTAAGGTGGTGTCACTTTTCAAGGTGTTTCGGCCACTGTTTGGGGGGACACACAACAGTCTGGTCCCTGATGCTGTTTAACATGGCTCAGAGCTCCCCCTAAGAAATGAAGACATCTCTGCTAGGCATGGATGATCTCTGGTGAATTTCATTGTTTTGTGAAAGACCCCCCCCCTCCGCCCACTTTTCTCCCCAACTCTGCAAAGGATCTTCTTCGTTGGGGGGGTTGGGGTGGGAATCAATCCAGGTGGCCATTTTTCTTTTTAATGCGATGTATATTTATTGTAAACAATAATATACAAAAAAAAGAAAGAAAAAAAAAAGGAAAGGTGAGTCTCACAGGGAGCACAAAGGTCTGGGTGGGGGGTGGGCAGGTGGGTGGGGGGACAAGCAAAACAAACAAAACACAAACACAAACCAAACCTTACCTAAAGACAAAATATGATTTCAATGCCAGGTTTCTTAAGTTACAGAAATAGGTTTTTTTTTTAAGATCTGCTTTTATACAGAAATCGAAAGATGCCATATTATAAGAGTGCTTTAAGATTTTTATCCTACTGACTTCTAAACAAAACTGTTAATATATCTTTTTTTAAATTAAAGAAAAAAAAAACAACAACACATAAGTTGGCTGTCTTCTTAACAAAGCAATCCCGCAACTCTGCATGCGGTCTCAGCAGTCACAAAGTTAAGTTTCCTCAGTGGGCCAACTCCCTTCCCAGGCCTCCCCCTCCCTGGGGACCTGCAGGGGAAGGCTTGTCACACAGGCCGGCCTCCGCCTCACTTGCTTGGTGTCACAACACACGCACACACAGATCTGTGGCAGCAAAACACAGCGGGCCCGACTAAGCGGCTGCCTTCACAAACTTCACAATCCTTATCCAAAAAAGGAGAACCGAGTTCCCTGTTTGCTTGCAACAAAAAACAACAAAGAAACAAAAAAAAAAAAAAAAAGGACAGACATCGGCTTTTATACAAATCTAGGACAAGGCATCCAAAGAAACGTGCTTTTAATAATAAAAAAAAGATTAAAGAGATAAATAAAAAAACTGGTTACAGTTAAGAACATAATTTAACAACAGATGACCATACCCTTTGAGGAAAATCCAACAACCTATATTAGAGGTGGGTTTTGTTTTGTTTTTTTTGTTGTTTTTTAAAAAGGGAGATTTAAAAAAAAAAGAAGATTCAAACCTCGCCTTACAAAATAAATAATCTCAGCGCATGGAATGTTTTGAAGGTGAACTGGCTGCTGGTGTGGAGAGAGGCACAGGTGAATCCGAAGTTTCTCTAGCATCTGGTTCCCACATGCGCCCCGTGAGGCAAGCAGGGGGCAGTGTGCTGGGGGCGCTGTCACAGCTGCTGAAATTTTCCTGGACTTCCTCTCCCCTCTCTTCTGCTAGCCTTTTTTGCTTCTAAGATCCAACAGGCCAGTGCAAGGCTGGGGTGGGGGAGAGGGGACGTGCAGCAGCAAAGCGCCAGTGTTTTTCCCAGCATCACTGTTTTAAGGCTCAAGGTGGGATTCTCTTGTTTTAGAAAAATATATCTGATAAAGCTTCCCAAATGCAACGCTCGGCTAGTACTTCCTTCCATGTTTGCAAATTAAGGCCCTCGACGTCGTCTTTCTAAGGCAGTTCCTCCTGGAATTGGAAAGCCGGAGGAATTAGGCAAAGCTCCCCACCCCCCCAACTGATCATGTAACACAGATTTGGGTTTTGTTTTTGTTTCCAGGTTAAGACGAGAAGACACACTTTGTGTGTGTGTGTGTGTACGTGTGTGTAGTTAGAGAAAGCAAATCTGTACAAAAATACTCTGGGCGCAATTCTAGGGCACACTGTTCAACTAAGTAGTTTAGCTGTTGGAAAATAAGAGCATTTGATTTTTTTTTATCTAAAAATATGTAGAAATCCCCTCAAAATGGTAATGAATCATACACAGTACATACTAAAAATATTTAAAATAGAGAATATTCCTCACAGAGGACTCTTTTTTTTCTTTAATTACTGCTAAAAAATAATTACAAAGTCCAAACAGGCAGAGAAATTGAGCAAGTCGGTCTCATGCTTCTCCTCTTCCTCCTCCTCCTCCTCCTCCTCGTCTCTCCTCTTCCTTTCTCCTCCTCTTCCTCCACCTTCTCCTCTTCCTCCTCCTCCTCCTTGTCCACGCCAGCTCCAAGCGAGCTGAGCCAGTCCCGTGTCTGGCCAAACCCGCCAGGTCCATCACCGCTCGGCAGCTGGGTGGTCACACACGTGGTCAGCCGGGGGGCGGGGGTGGGGGGGAAGCGGGGTGTGTGTGTGTGTGGGTGGGTTCTTCTCCAGGGGGAACATCGGGGGTGGGTGGGAGGCGAACTGCCTTTCGCTTCCGAGTCTCCAGGGAATGGAATGAGACCAGCACAGTCCAGAGGGAGAACTTCTCGGGGCTGGGCGCGCGGCTTCTCGCTGGGGGCTCGGGCGGGCGGGGGGCGCTGGGGAGCTCCCCCAGCGCCCCCGACCCTGCGCGCCGGGTGGGGGGGGGCGGGCGGCGGCGCATCCTCAAGGCCGGGTGAGCTGTGTGTAGACGGGCTGTTCCCAGTGCTGCGGGCTGTGCGTCTGCGGGATGGACGGCACCCCCGACGTGTCGGCGATGGGCGTGTACATGGGCCGCTGCGCCGGATTCATGTAGGTGAAGGTGGGGTAGAGGCCCGCGCCCTGGCCGGCCGCGTGGCTGTAGTAGGCGGACGAGTTCTGGGGGTCGGCGTAGTCGTACTGCGCGCGCGTGAGGGGCGGGTACGCGGGGCTGTAGTGCGGGAGGCTGAAGGGGCTGTAGGCCATCTGCTGCGGCGAGTGCTGCTGCTGCTCGCTGTAGTGGCTGGGGCTCAGCTGCTCCGTCTTGATGTGCGTTCGCTGCGCGGCGCCCGGCTCGGCGCTCAGCGGGGTGAGCGTGTGCGCGGGGGGCGCGGGCTGCGGCGCGGCCTGCGGCGGCGGCGGCGGCGGCGGCGGGGGCGCCTGCGGCTGCGGGGGCCCCGGCGGCGGCGGGGGGCCCGGCGGCGGGGGCGGGCCCTGCGGCGGCGGGGGCGCCTGCGGCGGCGGCGGCGCCTGCTGCGGGGGCGGCGGCGCCTGCTGCTTGGACAGCCACACGTGGCCCCCCGGGCCGGTCGGGGTGGCCGCCGCCGCCGCGGCGGCGCTGCTGCTGATGCCGTAGCTGCCCGTGTAGGTGACCTGGCCGTGCGTGGTGGGCACCCCCGGGTGCCCATTGGGCGGCAGGTACTGGTCGAACTCGTTCACGTCGAACGTCTCGATGTTGGAGATGACGTCGCTGCTCAGCTCGCCGATGTCCACGTCGCGGAAGTCGATGGGGGGCTGGCGGCCCCCCTCCGGCAGGGGGCGCCCCTCGCGTTTCAGGTCAGCCTTGCCCGGCTGCACGTCGGTTTTGGGGGTGGTGGGTGGCGTCGGGGGACCCTGGGATTGCCCTGCGGGGGCCGCCAAAGAAGAAGCGCGTCAACGAGAGGGAAGGCGGTGCTTCGGGTACGGGGGGGGGGGGACTTCCGAGGCGCGCCTTCCACCCCCTTCCCCTGCAGGTGTGACTTAGGGACCCGCCGCGCCTTCCACCCCCTCCCCTGCAGGTGTGACTTAGGGACCCGCCGCATCTGTGCGAGCGCCCAGCTGAGCTGACGACCCCCCCTCCCTTTATCTGCAAGGGTCAGAGGCCCCGGGGTGGGTTGGGGTTGGGGCGGGGGGATGGAGGGCGGTATTGCTACTGGCACAGACGCCCAGTGTGTGCTTTGGGGGAGCCCCGAGAGTCTTGCAACTAAGTAACGGCGGTTAACCTCGCCAAAAACTCAAATAATCAAATAAAAAGATTTTGTCTCGTATTGCTCTGTGTGTGTGTGTGTGTGTGTGCATCCGTGTGTGTGCGCGCGTGGGGGCTTCAGGGGGCCCTGGCTGGGGTAGGTGGGACGAGCGTCTGCTCGCAGGGGCGGGCGCGCGCTGTGCAGCTTCCCAGCGCGGAGCGGGGTGGGCTCTTACCCGAGTGCTCGCCAGGGGAGTGAACCTCGCTCATGCCCGAGGAGGAGTGCGGCGAGTCGGCCTGCAGCGCCTTGAAGATGGCATTGGGGGAGATGTGCGTCTGCTCGGCGGCCTCCTCGGCCTCCGCCTGCCCGTTCTTCACCGACTTCCTCCGGCGCGGCTGGTACTTGTAATCCGGGTGGTCCTTCTTGTGCTGCACGCGCAGCCGCTCCGCCTCCTCCACAAACGGCCGCTTCTCGCTCTCGTTCAGCAACCTGGGGGCGCGGGCAAGGAAAGGGGAGGGGGCTCGGTGAAGTGCACAAGAGTTGTCAGGTCCGCGGGGGGTGGGGGGGAGGGTTGGTGCGTGCGCGCGCGCGTGTGTGTAGGGGGGCGGTGTCCCCCGAGCTGTCGCCCCCAACAACTTCCCTCCCGCCGTCCACAACTTTTCTTTAAAAGAAAAGAAAAGAAAAAAAGAACAAAACCGAGTTCTTGGAGTGGAACCTTAGCGGTCACTGCCGCCCCGCCCCGTCGGGGAAACCTGCTCTTTCCGCTCTCCGCGGCTCCAAACGCCCGGGCTACTGGCATTAGCCAGTCTCTACCCCACGTCCCACACACTCTTAAAAAGTTTCCAAAATAAATAAATAAATAAAAACGTCTCCACGCAGCAAGAGGCTTCTCATGCGCCCCCCCCCCCGCCCCCCGCCCCCCGCGCCCGCTACCATCCAGTTCCAGTAGCTGGCAGTCACCCTCCCCCCAGCCTCGGATCTCCCCCACTCTCACCCCCCGCGCGCCCCCTCCAGCCCGGCTCGGTGGGTTGCGCAGCGCCAAGCCGCCAAGCCCGAGCGCGCGAGACGCCAACGCCTCCCTCCACCCCCAGCCCCCACGACGGGGGGACTGAACTTCAGCAGCGTCGGGAGATCCGGCTGGCAGCCCCCTCCCACCGCGTCCCTTACTGGCCTCCCTCCTCCTCCCCTCTTTCCTCGGGTCCACCCCCCTCCCTTTCCTACCCCGCCACCCCGCCCCTCACTCCTTTCCCTGAGAACCGTCCAAGCACACTTTGTCAAAGTCTGAGCCAAGTTACACCTCGCCCCCCTCCACCCCCGCTGCCCCCCATCATCCCGCCGCCAGCGCCGAGGACCCGCAGCTCCCTCCCGCTCAGAGGCGGGGCGCGGGGCGCCTGTGGTCGCGGCCGGCGTGTCCCTCTCCCCCCCACCACCCCCCCGCCAACTCCCGCGGCCGCGGACAGCCCCCACCCCCCATTCCTCACCCCTGCCTACCTCCAGAGCTTGCCCAGCGTCTTGCTGAGCTCGGCGTTGTGCAGGTGCGGGTACTGGTCGGCCAGCTTCCTGCGCGCCGCCTGTGCCCACACCATGAAGGCGTTCATGGGCCGCTTGACGTGCGGCTTGTTCTTGCTGGAGCCGTTGACGCGCACGGGCATGGGCACCAGCGTCCAGTCGTAGCCTTTGAGCACCTGGCTGACCGCCTCGCGGATGCACACGGGGAACTTGTCCTCCTCGCTCTCCTTCTTCAGGTCGGGCTCGCCCTTGGGGAACGTGTTCTCCTGGGGCCGCGTGTTCTCCGTGTCCGAGCCGGAGCCCGAGGGGCACGGCGAGCCCGCCGAGTCGTCGGACATGGTGGGGCTGGGGGCGCCGGACAGGCCCTTCTCCTGCTCGTCGGTCATCTTCATGAAGGGGTCCAGGAGATTCATGCGCGGGCCCGGGGCAGGGGCTGGGTGGCCGGGAAAGGCGAGCAGCCCTCGGTGGGCGGCCCTCGGTGCCGGTGGCGCTGGGGGGTGGGGGGTGGGGTGGGAGGGGGGGAGGCGACGCGCGGGCTCCTCTCCCCTCGGCGGCCCCGACGGAGCGAACGGCCCCCCGGGGAGCTTGCGCGTCCCCCGGCGGCGGCGGCGACGGCTACGGCGACGGCGGCGGCGGCGGTGGCGGTGGCGGTGGCGGTGGCAGCGGCGGCGACGCGCTTAGGGAAAGCGCGCGGGGTGGCCCGCTGGCAGCAGCAGTAGCAGCAGCAGCAGCAGCAGCCCGCTGCAAGCCGGGGCCAGACGAATCGGAGAGGAAGAGGAGGAGAAGAGGAGGAGGAGGAGGAGGGGAGGACAGAAGAGCAAACACGGGGGTGCTTGCACCCCGTTCTCTTCTCCTCCTGCAGAGAAAAGTTCCCGGGGGTGGTGAGGTTGCAAAGTCGCGGGCGCTTCGGAAGTTTCCAGACAGTTTCAAGCTCGGCTCTGCGCTCTCCTGACTCCCGGCCCAAGGGCTCTTTAATAAATACTCCCCCTCACCTTAGAGACGGCCCGGCCAATCAGCGCGCGGCGTTTCTCGGGGTTGGCAGGCCGCTGATTGGATCGGGGTTCTTTTTTTTGGGGGGGAGGAGGAGGATGGTGGCGCTGAGCTGGGTGACGAGAGGGGAGGGGAGGGGAGCGCGGCGCGGGGCCGGCGGGTGGCTGCGGGGGGAGTGGACGGGCGGGGGGGTGGGCTGGCTGCGGGGAAGGCGGGGAAGCCGGGACGTCCAAGTGTGTGTGAGTTTGCCGATCTCTCGGAAGGGGAGAATTGGGGTGCCGTCTCCGCGGCGCATCGGGGTGCGCGCGTCTCTCTGTGTGTGTGTGTGTGTGTGTGTGTGTGTGTGTGTGCGCGCGCGTGTGTTTCCAGACTAGGGTTTGCTTCCCGCCACCCCACCCGCGACGTTTGTTTTTACTCCTCCGCGGCACCCGTGGTGTTGGTGGTGGTGGTGGTGGGGGTCGCGAGGTGCGGGAGGGGAGTTGGAATTTAGCTCTAGTTTGCAGAATCCGACCCTGGCTCCGTCTGGAACGCACATTCCCGCGCCGCACGCGCCCCCCTCCCCCGCCCCCTTGCCCCGCGCCCTGCTTCCTCCGAAAACGGTCTCTGTAGCGCTCGTTGGGGTGAACCCCCGGTGCCCGCTGCTCCTCTGTCAGAAGCCACACAAATAGATGGACAGGCGCGGGTTCTCCGCGGCCGGTGGGGCTCCCACCGCACCTTTTTTTTTTTTTTAGTTTTAATTTTTTCTTTTGCAGCGGGAATTCATGATCCCACCAGCCGCGTCCCCGCGAGAAGCCGACTGCACGGTCTCCGGGCGCGCTGGGGAGCCGTCCCACGCCCCGCCGACCTTGAACTGGGACCAGCTCTCCTCCAGCGTACCCCCCACCCCCGCCCGAGGTCCCTCTCCCTCCCTCCCTCCTTCTTCGGTGCTGCCCGTCCACCCCGGGCCGTCGCTGAAAGTCCGCAGGGCCGCAGCTGCTGAAAGTTTGCAAACGCCTCTGGCCCGGATAGACGAACTAACTTGGCGAAGGTGCCGTCCCGGCTCGAGCTGGTCACCCGGGTTGTGCAGGGCCGGACCCTGGGGCCCCGCCGGCTCGCTTGCCTGCGCCCCGTTTTCTAAAAACACCGGCGCGATAACGCCGCGATCCCCACCGCTGTCGCGTCCTTTCGGACCCTGGACCGTGGGGAGTTGAGCGGGAGGCAGTGGGGGGCGTCTTTGGTGCAATTTCCAGCGTGATTCGAGCGCAGCCTTTGTGTTGACGCCAAAGGCTCAATGCCTGGTTGAGGACTTGTTCCCGGGGAGAAGAAAAATCGTTGTCGCCCACCCGGGGGTCCTAGACTTTCAGAATCACAAATAAACGCACCAACTTCGCGGTGGAAAAAAAAACTCATTTTCACACCCCCGCCCTTCCAATAACACACACGCAGGCAAATGTTTGCCTTCAAACTTCAATGATTGTTACTGTGAATTAACTCGTCTTTTTAGCAAAGGCGTGTGTCATTCTCATTTGCAAAGTGCGGGGACAGGAGGACAAGATTGAAAACCGTGTTGTCCTAAGGGATTTCCACAAAAATCGGATTTTTTTCTCTCGTTTTCTTCCAAAGAGGTTGACGGAGAAGCGGGACTTCTCAGACTATAGGAAGCCCTAACCGTGTTAATCAGTCCTTAATTTTGAAACGAACGCTCTGCCCCGGGGTCTGTGAATGTCTCCAGTACCCCTACAGTCTGGGACTTTTAGAGCTGACCCTACAGTAGCCTTTCACTTATGATTCCGTGAATATATGCTCAGAAAATTTAAGAACTTCATCCTTTCTGAGGGAGAAAAAGTCCCCGCCTAGCATGGACGGATTCTGGGTTCTGGGGAGGGAACCTTTTGGGAAAATAACTGATTCAAAGGCACCTGGTTTAAGAGCAGACGCGGATCTCTTAGAGATGAAGTTTTAATTAGGGCTTTTGTATTTTCTTGCATCTCGTCGTCCGTTCCCTTCTTTCATTGTAAATGTCGTGAAGACTGACAGTGACTAAGATGATCTTGGTACCCGTCATTATCCGTACACACGTACAATTATATATTTAAACCAATAGGGAACAAAAGACACGTGAAGGATAGCATTTATAAGTCATACCCTTGTTAGGTTTTTCACTCTGTCTCACGGGTGGAGGCCAGTATGTATCACTTACAAAACGCAGGGTAAACAGTGGACTTAAAAAAAAAAAAAAGCTGTACTTCTCAGCTACATCCAGAGGGGACGCCAAAAGCCCAGAAACTGTTTTCTGACCAACGGCAGGAAAAAAGTTGGTGGTGGCGGCGGCAGCGGCGGGGTGGGGGGTGGCGTGCTCCACTCAAGCTGCAGGGCTTTTGCTGCTGAGATTTATCTCTGCAGGAATTTCAACGCGATTTTCCCTCCTGTGCGGATCCACCTCTGGGCAGCCCAGTTTGGGGGTGGGGGGTGGACTTGGGAGGTGTGTGTCTGTCTTTAGAGGAGCTGGCAAGGAAAGAACCTTCTAGAGGTTTGCTTTTTGCTCTGCGCAGAATAGGTAGTTGGAGAACTGAAAAAGGACAGCCCCCCCCCCCCCAACGCCACCCCTCAATCCTTTAGGTGCCAAGCGTTGCCCTCTGCTCAGCTTGCTAGGACCCGGCCAAGAGTGACCTGACCTGAATTTCTGCAGGAGCGTTTTGGTGCCAACGCCCCTCACCCCCATATGCTGGGCTCGGTTCTCCCCGCTGTGACTTTCCCCCCTTCTGCCCCTCCACCCTCCAGAGTCCAAGAGGGAAAGAGCATGAGGGGGGTGGGCAGTGGGGGGTGGTGTGGTGGTGGTGGGGTGGAAAGGACCCCATTGCAGGTTACAGCTGGGGGAATTTATCGCCAGAACGTTCTGCAGGAGCGGAACGCGCCGGGATGCTCTGTCCGGTGGCGCAGAGGCAAGGGAGAGGGCTCAGGTCAGGGGACGAACGGAGCGGGCCAGGTGCAGGGGGTGGACTGGGGGGTGCGGCGGCGGCGGCGGCGGCGGCGGCGGGGTGGGGTGCTTCTTCAGAGCCCGCTGCTCGGAGATGCGCGCGGGCCTGGGCGGGGGTGGGGTGGCTCGGGAAGCCCAGTTCTCCGCGCTCCCCCTTCCCTCGCGCTCCCTCGGCGTCCTCCACTGGCGCCGGGCTCAATTTCCCCAGCCCGGACGTCAATTCCCTTTCGCGTCTACGCGGGAGCCAGGGCCGGGGCCCAGACTTCGCTCGCAGCTGCGCCGCCGCCGAGGTTCGCTGGCTCCGTGGGGGCGCGCGCGCGCGCACACACGCCCAGCCGGGGTGGTGGTGGTGGTGGTGGGGGGGTGGGGTGGGAAGCGGTGGGCGGTGGGGGGTGCTGGGGCAGATGAGGTTCCCTTCAGCGGAGGAATTAGGGACCACAACCTCCCTTTCCGAAATCCTTTCCCCAAAGTTGGAAATCTGAGTCCGTTCCCAGCAGCAACTCGCGCGCTTTGGGTATTGCAAGAACTTGGGGACGGGGTTGGAGGTGGTTGCGGAGTGGGCTGAGCAGCAGTTTCTGATCCCCCCAAACAAACAAGCAAACAAACAAATAAACAAAACCCATCCTGGGCAAGGTGTTCATTAGCGGTGCCCCGCAGAGGGGGGCGTTCTGTCTTTCAGGCCCTGGGGCCCAGCTCCCCTGAGCGGGGAGAACCCAGTCCTGGCACGCCCCCCCCGCCCCCAACGCCCTTGTGGGCTGGCCTGGTTGGTTAGAACGTTCCCCTGCGCTGGGAGCCGGTATGGTGGGCGCCGGACTCCAACTTTCTGTTCAGTGCAGACGGCTTGTCTCGGCCCAGTATCCTCGGCCTCAGAGCGCGGAGCTGCGCCGCGGCCGCTCGAACGGACGCGGGCCGACGCGCCACCTGGGCACACTTTGTCCCGATGCGGACGGCCCCCTCGCAGGTGCCCAGGTCACCTGGCAACGTGTGAACATCTATATGGCCCTACTCCCCCTTCCTAAAAGGACGCCCTATGGGGCTAGTGGTGGTGGTGAGGGGGATTCTCACTTTGTACCAGTTTAGGCTGCCTCATCCCGGCTCTCCGAAACTCCGCAGACCGAGAGGGCCATTCCCGGGCGCTCCCCAGTTTTCCAAGAGAAAGAGGGGTGAAGGTGTTGGGAAAGGGGGCGGGGCCGCCTATCTGCCCCCGGGTGACCTCCGGTTGCGGTTCAGCTGGGGGCGCCAGGATGGGGGTGTGTGTGGGCCAGGTAAAGTTAGGGACCTGCTAACTTTGTCCTGTTCTGGCCGATTTGGAGGACGGCGGTGAGGAGTAGGGAAATCCCGTTGGAAGGTCTGTGCCTTCAAAGGGAGATGCTCTTAAAACAACCAAACCAAACATGAAACCTTGGTGTTCTGAAAAGATCTGTCTTCGCCCGGCTCCAGGAAGCTCTCGGCAGCCCCCTTCACGCGCCCCCCTCCCGTCGCCCCTTCAAGCATCTCCAGGAGGCCCGGCGGGGAAATTCCCTAGGCCAAGTTCTTCTGCTTTTTTTTTTTAAATCCCCAATTTTCCTCTTTAAAAAAATTCTTGCAGGCATTTTCAGAGTTTTTTTTTTCTTCCTTGCGGATTAAAAAATATCAGTAAAACTGGAGCCCAGGCCGGACCATTTCCTTTGCAGCAGAAAAGGCAGCTGCGACCTGGATGCCCGCAGGGGCTGGCTCCCCTCCGGAGTCCTTGGAGTCCTTTCGCTTTTAGGGGAGACTGAGTCCTAAAGAGGGTGTGAGATGGAAACAACTGAGATTCCCAAGGAGGTTTTGGGAGCAGAGGGTGGTTCCAAAGCAGTGACTTCATGGAGGCCTGCGGAGCAAGCAGTGTATGTTCTACTGGGGGTGACCAATTCTGCCTCTTTATGAAGTTTCGTGGCTACACTTGTGTTCTAAAAAATTGTCCCGTGCCCTTCGCATTTCAGCAAGCCCGGGAGACCCCGGGGCTGGAGCGTCTCTCCCCTAAGTCCCAGGGGCTGGGTCCAAACCCGTCTCTTTCCAAGCCCGGCTGCAAGCTGCAAGCATGCTGGGTTCTGGGGCCTGCGGTGAGAGCGCGCTGTGCGTTTCCAGATCGCTACGATGCTTGGAGGCTCCAGGGCCCCCGGGGCCAAGGTCCTGAGGATAGACCCCAGCTGGGGTTTCCTCCCGCGTGACTTCTGAGGTTTCTGAGCACCTGAGGGTCTCAGACTGTGTCACATGACTGCAGAGGGGGTGGGCGGGCGTCTGCCTAAGCAGCTTCAGGGCTTCTGGAAGTGGGGTCACAAGAAACCACTTCCTGCCTTGTCATTGTTTCTTTCTAGTTAATATCTTGCTTCTCGGTGCTGCAGTATAAAAACCTGCCCAGAGACGGGTCTGCTCCTGGGCTTGATTCATTTCCTGGGTGCTGCTGGGTGCAAGGGAAAAGCTTGGAACTCCTCTTTCAAGGCCGTTTGGAAACTTTTTTTTTAAATTCTTTTCTCTATTCTGTGTCTTTCTCCCAAAGCCCTTTCTCTCTGAAACAGGCATCTGTGAAGAAGCCTGAATGTCTATTTTCTGTCTCCCACTAATTTGCAGTGAGAAATTCAGCTAGGCATAGGAATCTTTTTTTTTTTTCCTGGCCAATCTCTCAAAACATTAAGACCCAGAAAATCTCAGTGTCCTTGTCACTATATTCAGTCACTATGTTTATAAACAAAATGTGTTTCCTTCCCCACTCCCCCCGCAAAGGGTAGAGTGTTTTTCTCTCACCCAGAGACCTAGTACTGGAATCCTCTCCTCCCAGTGAGACCCCCCCCACCCCCACCAGTTGACTGAAAAGTGGCAAGCTTCAGCAGAACACTGGACAAGAATTATAGGCCTTTGGTCTGAAGCTTCCTCAACTGTCAGAAGACAGTTTTTTATTTGTTTTGGGGGGGCCACACTTGATGGTATTTGAGGGCCCCTCTGGTAGCACTCAGGAGACCAACAAGGGTCCTGGGGATCGAACCTGGGCTTTCTGCAATCAGCCCATTTTTTCCCCACAGGTCAGTGAAGATTCCCTCAGGCCCTGGACTCTTCATGAACAGGGAAAGCCCAGGGGAGCTTGACTACAGAACACTGTGCCCCCACCTCTCTCTTGAGACCCCTATGACTTTTTTGTGGAGGGTGTGGGGTGAGGGGATTGCACCCCAAGTCTCACATACAAAGCCTCCTCTCTCCCCATGAGCTGCTCCCCTGGCTTGTAGGTATTCTTGCTGGTGGAAAGGTTTTTCCTTGGCATCCAGGAGCAAAGGAAGAATTCATCACAGTGGTGGTGGGGGGGTTGGAGTGAGAAGGAAGGCGGGAGGGTCTGGGCTCAGACTTACTGCTACTGCTGGGAGATCAACCCACCTCACCATCCCCAGGATCCCTCCCCCTCCCTCACTCCTCCCTCACTCCCTCCCTCCCTCCTCCCTCACTCCCTCCCTCCCTCCTCCCCCCTCCTTCCTCCCTCCTCCCCCCTCCCTCCCTCCCTCCCTCCCTCCCTCCCCTGCTTCCCACTCTCAGAGCCTTCAGAGGGATTCTGACATCCTTTTCTTGGATTCTCTTCTGTCTTAACTGTGTGATGAATTTGCAATTATGGACTGGGGGTGGGGTGGGGGAATCCCTGAAGGTCCAGTGGAAGCAGAGGGAGGGGACAGGAGGATGGTGGACAGATCTCCCCCCACCCCACCCCTCAATGATCAGAGCAGCCAGTATTGCATGAAGCTCTCTGGGCCTGGACACCCACAAGGGATCAGACAGGATGGGGCTGGTTGTTCTCTCAGAATTCTGCCTTTGGTCAATAGTACCCCAATTTGCTGTCTAGGCCCATCAGGTGCAGAAAGCCTCTTTCTCTCCTTTTTTTTTTTTTAAATTTCATGCTGTTAGCTTTTTGGGTCACACCTGGCGTTGCACAGGGGTTACTCCTTGCTCATACACTCAGGAATTATTCCTGGCGGTGCTTAGAGGACCCTATGAGATGCTGGGAATCAAACCCGGGTCGGCCGCGTACAAGGCAAAAGCCCTATCCTCTGTGCTATCGCTCCAGTCCCTGTTAACTTTATTTAATTTTTTTAAATTTTGTTTTTATGAAGTTGTTCACAATAATTGATTTCATTCAATATTTCAACACCAATCCCACCACTATTACACCTTCCTACCACCATTATTTCGAATTTTCCCATCACCACTCAAGCCTGCCCCACAGGCAGATGCTAGATAATTTATTTACTTTGTATTGCTTGTTATGCATAGTATGATATCTGTAAGGGTCTGTCTCATAGTGCTTCAACAAAAAAACAAAAAAAATCATTAGAAATGCCACATGCTCCTGGATTTCTAAAATTTTAAATAATTGGGGTCGAGAGGCATCTCTGCAGCAAGTTGCTTGTGAGTCTCTGGCTCATGGCTGTGAATGAGCTTAAATGACACCTGGAGGCAGTTCATGGATGTGACAGCCAGGACCCCAGAAGGATGGGGAGGTGGAAAGGGGTGGCCCAGTCCTGACCCCTTGAGGCCTGGAGTTTTCAGTCATTGGTCCCACATCTCTGGGTTTTTCCAGCAGACTCATTCTCAGTATGGGGGGCCTAGGACGAGCCTGTGAAGATCAGCTGTGAGGATGGCAAAAGCCTTTTTTAAAAAAAATTTTTTTGGGGGGGTCACACCCAGCGATGCTCAGGGGTTACTCCTGGCTCTGCACTCAGGAATTACTCTTGGCGGTGCTCTGAGGACCATATGGGATGCTGGGAATTGAACCCAGGTCGGCTGCATGCAGGGCAAACGCACTACCCATTTTTTTTTAACGATTCCAGGGGTCCCCTTTGCCCTGACAGCTCATGTAAGTCACAGGGAACTGCCCCCCTCTTGCCTGGTTGGGAAAAGGAGGGTGAGACCCTAACTCTGGGCTGGGGGGCAGAGTCCTTCTACCTCCTCCCCCCCTCTGCCCAACTCCCTCTTCCTGGGGCTCAGCCCAGGGGCAGCCTCACAGGGTGAGGTTAGGAGACTCTCTCCAGGGGCCATCTGCCAAGCAGCATGTTGATGATGACAGTTTCGAGATGATTTTTCAGGAGCGGAGAAATCCGTGGGGGGTGGGGGGGAGGAGAAAGTGGCCACTGGCCAAAGGATGAGTGGACTGAACCTTGTGGTTCCGGAAGAGACCAGGAAGGTGGGGTTCTGTGGGGCTCAAAGATTTCTTTTTTCCCCCCTTTCTCGGTCCTGCCTCAAGCGAAAAGCACTGATCACATTTTTCCTGGCACTTTGGAGGAAGGGTCAGTCAGTTCCGCCTCCCGAGGACCTCAGGTCTGGACAGGGCAGGATTTCTGTGTGATCTTCCCCTGCCCTACCCAGGGGAGGCCTGAGGCCAGGCCAGGGTGCTCCTGGGTGAGTGCCATAGAGAGGCAGTGGATGGGATAAAGGCTTCCTCTGACCCTGGGCTCCCCTGCCCCCAAGCCACTTGGGGGAGGGGGGGCTACTCTCCTTTGTAGTCAAACAAGCTGCAGGCTGCAGGGAGGGTGCTTGGAAAGATTCAATTCTCCCTGGTCTCTGTAAAGTCGAAGGCAGCATGTCTAAGAGAAGAGAAGAGAAGAGAGAGAGAGAGAGAGAGACAGAGAGAGACAGAGAGAGACAGAGAGAGACAGAGAGAGACAGAGAGACAGAGAGAGAGAGAATTGATTAGCTCTGCTTGCCTGCTGGTTCCCAGGAGTGACCTGACCTTCCATCCTGGCCTGGCTGACTCTCCCAGGCCAGAGCGTTCCTTTCTCACGTCCAGGGAGAAGGTGCCTTTCAACCCTTCCTTGTAAAACTCCTCTCCCTTTCCACGGAAGCTGTCGCTCCCAGGGAAAACTGCCCTTACTTGTTGTTCTTCTGGAAAAAAAAATGTGACTCATGGAGATAATGGAGTGAGTGATAATGACAGTGTCACATCATCTCTGTGGAGGCAGCCTGACCTCAGCAGAGATGGGACCGTATACTGGGACCCTCATGCTAGCTCTGCAGCGAAAACTCAGATCTCTGCTCCCCTGTGTGAGTGAGTGAGTGAGTGTGTGTGTGTGTGTGTGTGTGTGTGTGTGTGTGTGTGTGTGGTGGGGGAGGAGTGGCTCTTATGGGCAAAGCAAGGGTGTCACACTCTTTGCATCTGCAGGCTGTGTGGTCCACACATTCTGCTGAAGAATTTGTTCATGGAGTGATGAATAACCCACATGTAGCCAAAGCCACGATCGCCTGGTGGTAGATTCTAGCAAGCAAGTGCGACGTGGGAATCCCTCACCCATTTGATGGGATCTTCGTGGTCCCCTGATAAAGTGTCTTGTAGAACGCCAATGTGCCGCTAATTGATGCTCAACCCCGTCTCAAAAAACCTTCTCAACCTCCTCCCTCTTGACTTCTCTCCATCTGAGAGGCGGCCAAAGATGCGCCTTTGGAGAACGTTTCGATAGAGAGCTTTCAGGAAGGTGTTTCTGGCCCCGATTTCCAGGTTTAGGGAAACAATCAAAACACAAACTGAAATGATTATTAAAGTATCAGACATCAAATCCCTGCCCCCATCCCCCCACCCCTCTGCAGGCCTCGCTGCCTCCATATACAACAATAAATATTTATTTCCTTCCTGGTTTTATGGCTGGTTCTTCTAAGGGCCGGGCAGTGCCCTTCTTGGAGGAGCCCCGATGTGGCTGTTTGCTGAGTGAACAGGGTGGGGTGAGGGTAGGGTGAGGGGGATCCTTGCTGAAGAGACAATTAAGATCTGGCTTTTCTCTGCAAAGGGCACCGCTGTTTGTTTGGAGAAGGCAAGCTCTGGGCATGGAATTAGGGGTGTCATGTGGGCTGCACGTGTGGCTTGAGCTACCTGAAATCTGTGGGCTAATGACTCCCAGATGGCCTGGGGCATGCAGTCCCAGGAGCCCCAAAGCACAAATCCCTCCAAGGGCTGTGTATTGGGGGGCGGGGCGCAGAGACTTAAAGGGAAAGAGATGGGAAAGCATGCACGTGCTTATGGGGTATCCTGGAACTTTGGGGAGGCAGGTGATGTCAACAGGACTCCGTCGTGTCACCCCCCACCTGGCACTCGGTAAGAAAAACTGTCTCGGCCATGCGGCCTGATTCTTACACCGACTGATTGGGGAGAAAGCCAAGGAGGAGAAGGAAGAGATGGAAGAAACTCTGTAGCTGGAGAGAGGAAACAGTAGCTTTGGGATCAGCCCTATTGGCCGCGGGTGCGGTGGGTGGAGATGGCGGCGTTAATTTCAGCAGCTATTTATTTAGTTCTTAAATGTCAAAAGTGCCTCAGCTTTTTTTGCTACTGCTGGGTCAGACTTGTTGCCCAGCTGGGTGGGGCCACGCAGTGAAGGGTCAGGCTGGGCATGCTGGCGCAGCCAATGGGCAGTTGCCCCATGGAGAGGTGTTGGGGGAATCCCCTGGGGGAGGAGAAGCCACCACCCTGACCAGTCTGTTTAGAGCCTGTAGTCTCGCTGCTCTACCCAAGGCAGTGTGTCCACCCCGGCCACGCTGTGGCGTTCCCCTCCCCGCGCACCCCCTGCTTTCCACCGGTTTCCACCAGGAGATCATCAAACTCCCGAACCTCAGCTCCACACAGTTCTCTGTGCAAAGCACCTCAACGCACCCCAGAGCGTCGCTCACCCACACTCATGAATCCAGCAACCATACTCCGGATCCCCTCTTAATCTCTCTTGCCCGCCTGAACACATGCACGTCCCACGCACCCAATGACGACGGATACAAGACGCATGCGCTGATGGATGTAGGACGCGTGCGCTGAAGGATGCAGGACGCATGCGCCGATGGATGCAGAATGTATGGGCTGCAGCATCCGAGGCCCCTGCACTTTCTTGCTCTAGTCAGTCACTGCTAAGGTGGGGAGCAATTGTTGACGTTTTAGCAACGCTCAATATAACGCATCAATAGGCTGTGCCTATTGATGGTCCCTCATAGTCACTATCAGCTGGGACCTCCCTTCTTGGAGGCTGGGGAGAATGCAAAGGGATGATTTTGTTTTGTTCACAGCGGCAGAAGCCCTAATCCAGGGCTCGTACGAGGTCATGCAGTGGAGCTGAGGGGCTGGCACACCCCTGATCTGTGATGCGGGGCCATTGCCTCCCTGCCTCGTTGCGGGAGGGGTGGGGTGAGGGGGGAGCGGGGCTCAGGCAGTCTTTGGAATTCCACAGGCTGCTGTTATGGGAAAGTCTTCACCAGGCATCCCGTGGCTGCCCCCACGCCTTGCTGTGCTTTGTAAGATCCAGGTTTTTTTTTGGGGTGGGGTGGTGTTATAGGAGAGATGGGGAAAACCCTTTGTGAGAGGTCTCCTGGTCTTCTCTAATCAGGCCTCGTTGTCCAGGGAGCCGGGGACGAAGTGTGTCTGGCTGCCCTCTGCTCCCTGTGGGGCCCGCCCAGAGAATGGGGTTCTTCGGGGGAACTTGTCAGGTGTGCCCAGATTTGTTTCAGGGCCTTCCTGTCCCCGTGGGGCTCCGTCTGTGTTTGGGGAGAATCTCTCCTCTGGATTCTGCAATTCTCCCCTCCATCCTTGCTGCTTCTCAACGTTGTTCTTTTCCTTTCTTGCCGGTTGGGAATTTGGGTCCCGAGTAGTGGTGCTCAGGGAAGATTCCCGACTTGTGTGCTAAGAAGGTTACTTCCAGAAGTTCTGCCGTGTAGTGCGGTGAAGTGTGTCTGTGTGTGTGTGTGGGGGGCGGGGGGGGATATGCCCGTGCCAGGGATTCAACCCGGCCTGCTGTGTGCCAGGCAGCCGCCTTCCCCTGGTCCTATCCCTCAGACCTCCACCATCATTACCTTCTATGAAGCATGAAGCAATGCCGGGGTGTTCTGGCTGGCACTGCCCACCCACGCGCTGACCTTCTCCTCGTGTGAGGATATTGGTAATAAGAGGAAGAATTAACAGAGCCTTAATTCTGCTCAAGACCTGAGAAGGGCCCTAGCAGCTTGCTCTGTGAAAACCTTTATTGGGAGTGGAGTGATAGTGTAGTAAGTAGGGCTTGCTTGCGGCTGACCTGGGTTTGACCCGGGTAAATATAGCATCATCAGGAATAATTCCTGAGCGCAGAGCCAGGAGTAACCCCTAAAAACAAAAACCAAACAACAACAACAAAAATACCTTTATTGCTTCTTCCCATCTTCCAGGTGAGAAAATAGAAGGCTGAGAACGGGAAATACACCCATCTCAGTTGGTTGTTGGGGTGAAAACCCTCATTAACAAACTGATGCTGGAGAAACATTACAGGGGTACAGGGCATTAAGAAGCTGCTTTGCGTGAGACCGACCCTGGTGCAATCCCAGGCACCACACACGGTCCCCCAAGCACAGCCCAGAGTGACTCTTGGGCATAGAGTCAGGACTAACCTCCGAACACCATTGGGTGTGGCACCCACCACCACCACCAAATAATCTCATTGCCTCAGCCTCTCTATTTTGGGGTGCAGAAGCCATTTGTTAATCCATGGTGGCCTCATTCCTCTCTGGTCTTTCTTTGTTTCCTTTGGACTCAGTTTTGTGGGGCTACGTGAGCCCACCTTTAGGGATGAACATCCCCTCCTCCCCCCGTTGTCAGGAGTGAGAGAAGGTGACGCAGAGGGTCAAGAGGGGTGGGGGGGTCCCTCCAGTATCTTGTAGGCTGGTTTGCATTTGGCAGGATCCCACTTCTCCCATTGTGCACCCCTCCCCCCTGCCCTGCTCCTGTCTGCTCTCCAGCCATAGCTTGACTTCCTGCTTCTCCCCAATGTTCAAATGTGCTGGGAAAGGGCCAGATTCCTTTGGGAAGGCACCAAGATTAGGTGCATCTGTTCCAAACCTGCTCAGAATAGAAAAAAAAATATTTTTATCAGCACAGCGAAGATGGGTGTTCAGGGGCTGGAGAGATGACATAGTGGAGAGGGTGCTTGCCGGGCACACAGCAGACTGGGTTCGATTCCTGGCATCCCATATGGTCCTCCGAGCCCCGCCAGGAGTGATCCCTGAGCTCAGATCCAGAAATAAGCCCTGAGCACTGCTGGGTGTGGCCCCCAAACAAAAAACAAATAATCAAGGAAAAGATGGGGTGTTCCGAAGCTCCAGGGTGATGTGGGGGTTAAGGAAAGAGGAAGCAGGGCCCCTGAGGGGCCCCAGAGAGATGGACCTTAGATGCCCTTTATGGGGGTAGCCTCCATAACCCTTTTTAGCTGTTTTCTCCAAGGAATAGTTGGTTTAGAATTCAACAGGGCTCTCTGTGAAGTCTGACATTTCTTCCTCTTATTTTGGTGGGGGTAGGAGGGGTGTGGCTCACGAGAGGGGCTCAGGAAACCAAGGGACCCCTACAGTAGTTTTGGCTAACTAGGCTAGCAGTTCAATACAAGTGTCCATGAACATAATATTGTGAGTACTCAGGTCAGCTCTGGCAATGCTGGGGGACCCCAGGGCTCCCCCCAGAGATTCTTAGGGAACTCTATGGTGCTGGATATTGAATCTGGGTTGGGCACAGCTAGGTCAGTGCCCTAACCATTGTCTCCTGTCCCTGTATCACGAGTTGGAGAAATGAGGAGGAGGCGAAAGGCAGTTCTTCTCGACTGGTTCTAGAACCCAAGGCAATTCCTCTGGACTGCTTCTAGAACCCAAGGCAATCCCTCCAGACTGCTTCTAGAACCCAAGGAAATTTCTCTGGACTGCTTTTAGAACCCAAGGCAATTCCTCTGCACTGCTTCTAGAACCCACGACAATTCCTCCGGACTGCTTCTAGAACCTGCGCAGAATGAGGCCGTGTTTAGGAGGATTTATTGGCTCAGCAGCACCTTTGTTTGTTCTTCCCTTCCCATTAGAAAGGAAGGCAGGTTTCAGGGGATCCCTGCCTCTGGGAAGTATTTTGGGGGGACCCAGGAGGGCTGATCCACTCCCCACACAGTTCCTAGAGAGATCAGAGGCTGATTCAGTGCATTCCGAGGCTAAGCCCACCCCAAAGGCAGCGTGAGCTGCAGGGCAGCCCGCAGAGATGCTGGGGCTGGGGGGGGGATCCCTAAAGAAGGAGGGAACACAGCAAACTCGAGTTTGTCACCCGCCTGAGTTTCCTGGGTGGGTCTGGTGCTTGGCAGCGATCTCTTCTCTCTGCGGCCCGGAGGTTTCCATGGATGTCCAAAGTGCTCTCTGTGTTGGAAACTCTGAATAAAAAGGTAGGGGGAGGGAAAAAAAGTCGCCCTGTCAGGCTCACCCAAACCCTAAACCTCAGACTCTTGGAAGGAGCCGGCAGCAGAAAGTGGGCTGGAAGGCAGACAGGCCGGCGGCACGCCCGGGAGGCCCAGGAGACGCGGGGAAGAGCCGGGCTGCCCCGAGAGGGCCTCCGCGGCCCGGGCCCCACGCAGCAGGCAATAATCTCGAGATGGTTTTGAAAGTCAGATGCCGGTTCCCTGTGCTCCCTTCTCCCTCTCTCCTCTCCTAACAGCCCAGACTGGGCCCTCCTGGCCGGCCTCCTCTCCTCACAGGGCTAGTGCAAGCCCTAACCAGAGCCCCCCAGGTTCTGAAAGAAGGTATTGTTATTTTCCCCCCAGTTGCCCAGGTTGGGAACAAAGGCGGACTGGGATCTTCTGGAAGCAGATAGAACGGAATTGGCATTCCTCGCAAATGGCTGGTGATTACAGCCAATTTCTGCTAACAATTGCCTGACAGTCCACAAAGGGGTCCGACGCCTTTCAGGTGTGCCCCGGTTTTCTTTGCTTGCTTGCCTTCCTTCCTTCTCTTTTTTCTCTCTCTTCTCTCTCTTCTTTCTTTCTCTTTCTTTCTTTCTTTCTTTCTTTCTTTCTTTCTTTCTTTCTTTTCTCTCTTTATCTCTTTCCTTCTTCCTTCCTCCCACTCTTTCTTTCTTTCTTTCTCTTCCTTCCTTCCTTCCTTCCTTCCTTCCTTCCGTTGTCTCCTCTTTCTTTCTTTCTTTCTTTCTTTCTTTCTTTCTTTCTTTCTTTCTTTCTTTCCCTTCCTTCTTTCTTTCCCTTTCTTTCTTTCTTTCTTTCTTTCTTTCTTTCTTTCTTTCTTTCTTTCGTTGTCTCCTCTTTCTTTCTTTCTTTCTTTCTTTCTTTCTTTCTCTCTCTTTATTTATTTTCTTCTCTTTTTCTCTCCTTCTCTTTCTTTCTTTCTCTTTTCTTCCTTCCTTTTTTCTGCCATTCTTTTCTTTCTTTCATCCCTTCCTCCTTCTCCCTTCCTCCCACATTCCCTCCCACATTCCCTCCCTCCCCCTCCTTCCCTGCCCCTCCTTTCCTTCCTTCTTCCCTCTCCTTCCTTCCTTCCTTCCTTCCTTCCTTCCTTCCTTCCTTCCTTCCTTCCTTCCTTCCCTTTCTCTCTCTCTCTCTCTCTCTCTCTCTTTCTTTCAAAACTTGGCACCTGCTGAGAGCTTCAGTCTCACTATATCTAGTGTGTTGATGTCCATGACATCTTGTCCATCTTACAAGACAAATAATAATTGTATCCAGGTCACCATGTGCAAGCGCGTGTGCGCACATATCTGTTTATCTTCAGAGAAAAAAATAACAGTGCTCATTTCTTAATATTTTTACATTTACTTTTGCATTGGGGCCACACTTTGGCTGTGCTCAGGGCTTACGCCTGGCTGCATGTCAGGGATCACTCCTGACGGTGCTCAGGGGACAGAATGGGGTGCCAGGGATAGAACCCAAGATAGTCATATGCAGAGAAAATGTCTTAACCCTTGTTCTGTCTGGCCTCACTTTTCGCCTTTAGGGCTCAGTGTCTGTTCCTGGAAGAGGGTTGTTGAAGAGAGCATGGCAGGATTTGAGGTATAAGCTTTTAGACTTAATAATTTCGTTTTTTGTTCCACACCTGCTGGTGCTCAGGGGTTACCTCTGACTCTGTACTCAGGAATCACTCCTGGTGGTAACTGTGGGACCGTATGGGAGGCCGGGGATCGAACCCAGGTAGATTGTGTGCAAGACAAGTGCGCTACCTACTGTACTATCGCTCCAGGTTCAGATTTAGTAGTTTTATAATGATGTGGTTTGAACAAATGTCTTGCGTCTAAGTGAGGGTCAGACACTCTTTCTATCTTCAAGGACCACTTCCAGCAGTGCTCAAGGTTTGCTGCCAGTCCAGTGCTTGAAGGTCCCCTGTGGTGTGGGGGTTGAACCCAGGGCTCCTGCATGCCAAGCCTGTTCTCCTGCCCTTTAGCCACTTCTGCAGCCTATCAAATATCTGATGAGAGGAAAGGCGGCTGCTGGGCTGGCTGTGCTCCCCAAGAGGCGATCTTGGCTCTGTGGAGGAACAGCAGAGTGGGGACCAGAGGGTTTCCTGTGAGATGGGGGCGACTAAGTGGAGCTCTGAGTTCTCAGGAGCAGCAATGCCCAAGCTCCTGATCAGGACCTTTGGTGAACCCTAAAGACCTCAGCACCACCTGTCTCTTTGGGGTAATAGTCTTAAATCCCTGTGCAGAGAATGTGACTCCTGTAGATCTACTGTGTGGCCCTCTGCCGAGAACTTAGCATCTTAACTAATCCAAGTGTGGGAAAAGTGTGTGTGTGTGTGTGTGTGTGTGTGTGTGTGTGTGAAGGCGTCTGTAATCTGAGTTTGTGTGTGAATATGACTGTGGGTCATCTTTGTGGGTGTGAGTTTGTATGTGAACGTGTATGTTTGTGGGTTTCAAGTGTGTGAGGATGAATGTCAGTATGTGTACGCGTCTATGTGTGAATGTGTATGTTTTATGAGTGCCTCAATGTGTGTATGTGTGCATGCGCATGGGGTGTGTGAGGGTGAATATGTGTGTTAGTGCGTGTGGGTGTACGTTTTCATATGTTGTGTATGGGTGTGAGTGCCTGCCTGTGTGAGTGTGCGAGTATGTATGTGTGAGAGAGTATGAATGGATGTGAATGTGTACATGTGTGGTGTGTTTAGTGAAAAGTTAGAGAAGTGAGAAGTTGTCTGGCCTGAGTTTCTATTAGATCTTGAAGCTTCTTGCCTCCGGCCTGCTAGGGCTTTTGACCCTGGGGATAAATACCGCGTTTCCAAAGCAAATCCAAACCAAACACCTGGCATTATTAGCATTGTTCTTCCACTAGATCCAGTTGCTTGATAGAGAAGCCTAGAGGAGTTGGTGAGGGCCAAAACCACCCAGACTTAGCCACAGGGAAAATAGTCCCTAAATATTCCTTGCGGTCTCAGTGGATGGTGAGTCCCATGGAGAACTCCCTGATTTGCAGATTTGTTTGGTGATGTCCGGAAGTTGCGTGGGCCCGCAGACAAGAACCTGGTTCTTTCCCAGGTGCTCTGTCCACGGGATACTGTTGGTCATTCAGGGTTAGATGAGAGCAGCTGAATCCTCTCTGGAAAGGATGCACAGGGAGCAGGTAGGTCAGGGTTGATTTGGTTCACCCCAAACCCTGGTGTCACTTACCCTCTCCCCAAGTTGTTCCTACCTCCTCCTCCTCCTCCTCCTCCTCCTCCTCCTCCTCCTCCTCCTCCTCCTCTTCCTCCTCCTGTTCGCTGCCGCCACTGGGGCCCCACACATTCATTTCGTTTTCAACACTTAGCGCCTGGTGATCTAAGATGCCTGACTCAGAAGACGGGAAAGGTCAGTCTGACTAATGCCTCACCAGCGTCCTGGGATTAACATCCAAAACAAACAGATCAGAGATGGGTTGTCGACTCCCAAGAGACAGATTCCCACGTGGGAGAGAGCCCGGGAGAAAGGCAAGCATTTGACATTTCCCAAGCTCGCTGACATCACTTTACCTGTGGAGGCTTTACCTGATGGAAGCTGGGGATGAATCCAAGATGGGGCTGGCAGATTTTGAAAAAAAAAAAGAAAGGAAGGGGGAAACAAAAAAGAAGAAGGGGGAGCAGGGAGAGAGGGAGAGGAGACTAATCAAAGGAGAAACCAAATCAAATGAATGAAGTCCAAGAAAAATAGACCTGTATTGTGTTGGGGGCAGAAGTTGCTGGCTTGGAGACTGCGTTGAGTAATTCAAGTCACACCCTTTCTCTGTGGGATTGAAAGAATGTTGGCTGTTTCTCGGGAGACCAGGTGGGAGGTGGGCCGACTGGTCTCTGGAGATGGGAATTTCTTGGAGCTGGAAGGCTCTGAAATATTCCCCTGTGGTCCTTGCAGGGGCAGGAGAGACACCCAGTGAGGAATGGGGTACTGAATATAAGCCAGGACCCTACCTGTGGGGTGCAGAATGGAGGCAGGGAAGGGAAAAGGTGGAAGAGAGTGGGTCCCCCAGGGGAAAATGATCTTGGGTCCTCATCTCAATCGGGGGAGACTGTGCTTTCGAGAGCCCCTTTGGGGCAGATGTGGGGGAGGAGGGGTGGTGTGTTGGGTCTGGGGTGCGACAGGAAGTGGGAAGCAGCCGTCATTTCACAAGCTGTCTTGACAGTGGGGAGAGAGCCAGCGAAAGCTCCCTAGGGGGACTGGGCAGGAAAGCCTGGCCCGGGAGAGAGAACACTCGGTTTCACTGAGCTCCGGGGGTTTGTTTAAAAACAGGGCAGGTCCCGCCGCACTTCTGCCAGACCCCCTAAACTCTCACCGTCTCTTCCCCATCCTTGATCTTATTGTCTCTCTCCCATGACATGCCATGCTGGCTGAGGACGGACTCTCAAGGTCCAAGGAAGGACTCAAGGGACCAGACGTCTTGGCAGGGTAGTTCTCAGATATAATTGTTATGGATGTCTGGAAGCTCCTTGCAACCTTATTTCATTCTCTTTCTTTCTCCTGCCCCCCGCCACCACCTCCCCCCCTCAACTCCTCAGACCACACCTCTGTCTCTTTACTTCTTCACAGAAATCCTATTTATCCAGAGACCACTCTGAAATCACTAGTGGTTCTACTTTGGGGAGTATTTTATTTTATTTATTTATTTGTAAATTTTTTCGCTTTTTGGGTCATACCCGGTGATACACAGAGGTTACTTCTGGCGCATGCACTCAAGAATTACTCCTGGCAGTGCTCAGGGATGCTGGGAATCGAACCCGGATCAGCCGCGTGCAAGACAAATGCCCTACCCGCTGTGTTATTGCTCCAGCCCCTGGGGAGTGTTTTAACCAGGTGATTTGTTTCCTATTAAATGTTCATATTTTCTGGGGATCTTTGTCTCTTTAATGGAGCAGGACTCTCTCTCTCTCTCTCTCTCTCTCTCTCTTTCTCTCTTTCTTGGGACACTTAGGTCCTCAGGGTTTACTTCTGGTTCCGTACTCATGGATCACTCCTGATGGTGCTCAGGTCGACTGCACGCAAAGTGAGTGCTCCACTTGCTGTAGTATCTCTCTGACTCCGGGGCTTGGGTTCTCTTACCTAAGTCCAGCCCCAACTCCCTAAATGCTGTTTTTTTTTTTCAACTATTAATGGCAAAGACTCAGAATAGACAGGTCTCTCCTTTCTTCTTTCGGATGCATCATTGATCAGGTTCACTAAGAGGTTCCTATCCAGGTGATTCTCAAGTAGCATCCTAGTGAAAGAGATGATACTCTTAGGGAGATTTCCAATTTTGCACCCCCAAACACCCGAGGGGGCAGTAGGATTTGTTTCTGTGCTCTGGACTCGGCAGGATCCCTGATGAACGTGTGATCACACCCCGATTCAGAGCTTCTGGAGTTTCTCTTTTTGGATCCATTTGCAGTGTGAGTGGCGCAAACCTGCCACCTGTGTCTGGGCTTTGCGCATGTCTCTTCGACAAAGAGGAGTGACTGCTTCTTTCCCCCAAGGCCGGGAGCTTTATTTATTTATTTATTTATTTATTTGAGTCACACCCGGCGATTCTCAGGGGTTACTCCTGGCTCTGCACTTGGGAATTCCTCCTGGAGGTGCTCAGGGAATCATATGGGATGCTGGGAATAGAACCCGGGTCGACTGTGTGCAAGGCAAATGCCCTACCCGCTGTGCTATCGCTCCAGCCCCAAGGCTGGGAGCTTTATTGGACAAACTTTGATATGGAAAACCGGAAGAACCAAAGGCAGCCAGGAGATTTGGGAGTTGGAAGACAGTCATCCCTTGGGCTCGGAGAAGTCCCATTCTTTACTCTGCAGATGGCACGGAGTTCTCTATAGGAGCTCCTTTACCTCAAACTTTCTGGTTTCGAATGTATATGGCAGCTCCTGTGGAAAATTCCTTTGAATCATACAGACGAGAGGCAAACCTGTCTTGGCACTATTTCCACCGTGTCTGTGGCCCATGTTTACAGTTGGGGCATATGCATGGAGTTTAGATTTGATACCTTTACATCCCTTTTCACCAAAAAGATGATCCAGCCCATCAAAGAGATCTCTTACACCAATGGTTGTGTTAGCATTCCAATGGCCTGCCTGATAAGGCACAGTAAAACCTGGGCTCTTCCCCGGCCCCTGTCGTGTCATCCAGGGTGGTTGACAGGGTGGTTTCATGGAGAAGGTTTCATGGAGAACTCAAAGCAACCCTTGCAAAAAGAAGTCTTTGCCAGCTTAGCAGAAAAACTATTCTGCAGTGAATCCTTGGTTTGGGGAGTGCCACGGACAATACCGAGGCTGGCCTACTAACCCCAGGGGGGTCACGACAGTGAGAACTATCAACTTGAGGCTCGGTCCTCAGTTATAATAGGATGCTTATCTGGAGTCCTCTGGTACATCCAGGGTGACTATTGCAAAGTTGCCACAAGCAAAAACAGTGTCCTCAAGGTAACACCGTGTTTTACCAAGGGCTGGAGCACCAAGCTTGACTCTCTTCCCTGACTCTTTCCAGTGGGTTGAGGTGAGGGGGGAAGGACACAGAATCCTGAGCTTCAGGAGAGGTGAACATTCATGAGGATGAAGAGTGCCTGGTGTCTACGTGGCATCACCATGTCAGTGCCAGGCTCATATTCAAGGGCGCTTTGGGCCCCCCTTCCCCACATAGAGAACCCAAGGTCATGGGGAGTGGTGGGCTTGGTGCTTGGTTCTGTCTGAAACTCACTTCTTCTTCCTCCTGAAAGAGCATGGAGGCATACCTGGACAACCCCGGGTCTCTATTTCCCATCACACACACACACACACACACACACACACACACACACACACACAGAGCAGGGAGCCAAGGGTTCCAATATCTGACTCATGCAGAAAATCCGGGGGACTTCAAGCTTGCCCCAGTGCCCAGGGCCAGGCGATGCTTGCCCGGGTTCTGAGTATTGAAAATGTTGCTCCCAAGAACTCAGGTGGCAGATTGGAGGGGGTCTTCGCCCGGGGAGGTGAGTGGGTCTCCTTGGACTTTCTGGAAGCCCCCGGCAGCAGCAGCAGCAGCAGTGAAGGCCAGAAACTCAGACCCAGAGCACATGTAGCCTTGGAAGGAAACATCAGTTCCACAGAACAAAAGCCTCTTTTCCCCAAACCTCACTGCATGCCACGTTGCTGAGGGCCGAGTTAGGTGTCTGTGCGCTGTTGGCAGGAGCTAGAGCAGGACCATGCGGTGTTGATAATGTGTGGAGCCTCGCATGCAAGATTTGTTTATGGGCCGGGCCCCCCTCTGAGTCCAGAGTTCAGGGGAGGGAGGGGGCTGCATGGCCTCCCCCAGAACCTGAAAAAGTCAGTGTTTTATGGCCAAGGTTGTTTATTTGGCTGTCTCACTCTGCGAGCCATTTGTGAATCTGGGTCAAGCCAAGCGTCGCAAAGGAAAGAGAGAAAGTGTTGGTTTGTAGATGGGCCACGGTGTGTTCCCCTGTGTGTATGTGAGGGGGAGGGGGGAATGCCATTGCTCTTTCCTGGGGAGGGGCGACCAAGGTCAAAGAAGGGACTCCAGCACCTTTGATCTTCATGTCATTGCCTGAAATTCTAATTCTCACGTGACCACCTCGTGCCAGATGGAACCAAGGAGACCCTGTGGGTTGCTCAGAACGGACATCCCATCTGGGCAGGGAGGTGGGGGGAGAGATGTGTGATCACCTGGTATTTCTCAGCCTCCAGGCCCAATGGGGCGAGAAGACCCCCTCCCCCTAGCCCGGCCAAGACGGAGCTCAGATCTCACCTTGGGGCAGGTTGTGTTGAGGTAGTCAAATGTTTGCAAAACAAGTCCCAGGGTGAAGAGGCTGGGTCTGCAGATATCCCAGGCTTGTGACAGTCTGGGGAGCTGGGATGGAGCTGATGGAAGTTCCCTGGGGAGCTGTGACAGGGGCGGGGCAGAGCCCCTGGGGAGAACTGGGTCTCCTGGGTTCTCTGTCAGCTCTGGGCTTGCTGGGAAGGAAGGGCTAACTGGAGAGGGTAATTGTCCAGTGTTTATATTTGAAAAGGGATACTACATTTCCAGGATAATTCCCTCCAGCCTCCTATTGGGCTAAGATTTCCAATTGGTCTAGAAGCCCGAAGAGAAATCAGGGGCTGATTACCTGGCCGAGTGGGCCGCAATCACACCTTTCAATATGAATTAGCGGCTCCTTGAGTTCAATGACATGGAGCGGCCGGGCACTGGTGGGGCTGAACCCGGCTCTGTGGTTTGCATCACTGGCTTAAGACAATGATTTGAAGGGACAAAGTCCCTGCACTGTGCCTTGGTAAGCAGGAAATGAATGCTTGTTTGCAAATAAGATTGGGAAAGGTGATCTGCTTCTGGTTGGGCATCTGTCTTTGGGTCACTGGCCTGATAATACTAATGTCGAAATAATACGTAAGAAGCCACTGGCAAGGGAGACCCCCCTCCTTTTTATAGAAAAAAAAATCTCAACCTCACCACTAACATTCTGTTCTGAACGCAAAGGCAGAAGCAAGTGAACTGTTAGTGTGCTAGTGTTAGGGTGTCGGAATGGTGCTTGTTGGGAAAGTGGGTGATGGGGTTTTGGGGAATCATGTAAGCATTTGATGGGATGTTTTTACATGATTGGCATTTGATCCTAGTTAGGGCTTCCACCCGCAGATTCTGATCTGAGTTCTTAGCCCTTTATGACCCCTTCCTCCAGAAAGCCCTCCATCTTTGAGAGCAAACAATGGTGTTCCCCCGATGCAGCTTCAGGAGCGCCGAGATCTAGCCAACAAGCTGCAGGGGAGATTCTTTGAGGAGTTTATTGCTTGGTGGTCCCAACGCCTGATGGGCGTCTGCCAGCTCAGCAGAGGAGGGAGATAGAGTTGGGTACTGGGAAGTAGGGATCTTCAGTTGCTTATCTGTGGGAGCTGTGTGCAGCTGGGGGTGTTCATGCTATTGTAGCATTTGGGGGCTGAAGGAGTGTGGGGACAAGGAGCGCATGTTCCTGATCTTGAATCTCTGGAGAATGTAACTTTCCATTCCTGGCCTTGGGATCAGCCATTTAGAGAAACGAAATTCTCTGAACTGCCTCCCTCCTAAGGAAAAGAATGTTCTGGTCCTATGGGATCTCAAAGGATGACATTGTCTAAAATGGGGTCACTGAGGAGGGAGAGAGTC
This sequence comes from Sorex fumeus, assembly GCF_029834395.1. Lineage (NCBI taxonomy): Eukaryota > Metazoa > Chordata > Mammalia > Eulipotyphla > Soricidae > Sorex > Sorex fumeus. The sequence continues at coordinate 87,645,918 of NW_026606120.1, read as the reverse complement.
AGTTAAGATCAGAAGGAGTCCCCTTCCAGTAGGGCTAGAATGTTTTTTTTTTTTGAAAAAGAGAGATATAGACATGCAGATAAGGGAGATCCAAGGAGAACCATGGGGAAGGGCATAGGAAAGGGCCAGTTTATCTAGACCCCAGGAGCACTGTCAAGTTCTGGGGGTAGGAGTAGCCAAGGCACCCACTTTCCCTAGACCCTTGTAGGACGCATGACCTTTTGGGGTCCATTACTTTCGGGTCCCATTACTATGCTGGGACCAAGAGCTTGGAGCCCCCTCCATCAGCTATGGAGGTCCTACCTTCCACAAAGCCAAGTACTGGGCTTGGCTAGGATCCCAGGGGCACACCCAAGCCAGAGACATGCCTATCCCTTACAGGTCCACTGAGCAGGGGAGGTACTCAGGTCTCTGCGTATTTCAAGGGCAGTGTCCCCAGTGTATGGTTTATGTTGGGGGTGTCTGACTTCCAGTCTCCCAAGTCTCTGTTTATGTTGGGGGTGTTTGAGTTTCAGGGAACTAAACCAACTCTGCCGGGCCTTAGATCATGTGACTGACAGGCCAGGACACATCCCCGAGACAGCTGCTGGGGGTGATGAACTTCCACTTCCTATCCTGACTTTGTTCTCTTCTCCTCGTCTTCCTTTTCTTACCTTATGGCCAATGGCAGGATCCTGTGACTTTGATGAGGGTCTTCCCTTTAGCTTCTCAGGCTCCTGACCCTCCTGGGATGGACCCAAGGGGAACACAGAGACCCTTTGGACCAAAACTCTCATATGCCTTGGACCATTGTCCCTTGGCCACTGTCCTGAGAGCCATCAGGCCCACAAGCTCTGGCATTTCTGTAACTGTGATTTCTGCTCTTTGTCAGAAGGACTGATTAGAGGGGTAATTTCTCTCGCCCCATCCTTATGTCCCCCCCTCACCCCAGGAGAGTGAAAATCCACTGACTCAGAGCTTTAAGGATCTGTGGAGAAGAACACAAATTTTTTCTTATTTTCACTGGAGAACACCGAGGTTCAAAGAGGGTCAATGCATTTACTCCAGAGCCACTTTTTTTCCCTGTAATCTCATTTATTTATTTATTTATTTATTATTAATTAATTTATTTGAGACCGGCAAGCTACCGAGAGTATCTCGCCCACACGGCAGAGCCTGGCAAGCTACCCGTGATGTATTCGATATGCCAAACACAGTAACAACAAGTCTCATGATGGAGACGTTACTGGGCACGCTCGAGCAAATCGATGAACAACGGGAGGACCGTGACCGTGACCCATCCCTCCACCAGTGACCATTTCCCCATTTCCCACCACCATGAATCCCAGTATCCCTCCCACCCCCCATCCCCTCCAGCCCACCCTGTCTCTGTGGCAGGGCATTCCCTTTTGTTCTCTCTCTCCTATTGGGTGTTGTGTTTTATATAAGAGTTAAGCCTGATTTTCAGGGAGAAACATTGGATTCTTTACTTTCCATTGATCACTTTGTATATGGGGGATGTCCAAGTAAAAGTCCAAGTCCTGGTTCCCGCATACTCGAGCTATGCTTGTAGAGGCTCATGGTCACCGGGGTTCCATCTGGAGGAGGCAGGATGTGGCACCTACCCCATCTGGGACTTCCCGGTGATCTCAGCTCTTTTTGGGACTTGGTGCATTCTCCGGGAGCTGTGGAGCCGCCCAGCGGCCTTTCTTCTCTGCAGCTGTGTGCTGTAAAGATGGCGCTGGGGGGCGGGTTGTGGGCATGGCTTCCGGAATCAGAGGTTACCTGGGAGCCGGGGCAGTCCCGGCAGTTTGGAGTAAAAGTCCAAGTCCTGGTTCCCGCATACTCGAGCTATGCTTGTAGAACCACTTATTTTAAAGAAACATTTTGGGGGCCTGTATTCCAAACCCCGCTCAGGGGGTTCCCTACCCAATGGGCTTTGCCACCTTTCCAAGGGTCACCATTTGCTGCATGCATTGGTGCTTTCTCAGTCTCTTATTTTGTTTTTATTTTTTGGGGGGGGCCATACCTAGCAGTGATCAGGGCTTACTCCTGGCTCTACACTCAGGAATTTCTCCTGGAAGTGCTCAGGGGAACATATATAGGATGCTGGGGATAGGACTGGGTTGACCATGTGCAAGCAAATGCTTTCCACGCTGTACTGTGTCTCCAGTCCCCTCACTCAGCCTCTTATCTTCCTCAAACTCCCTTCCTCTGCCTGGTATATCCCCACGGTGGTCCTGTCTCCTTGGGCAACTTGCCTCAGCAATGGGAAGAAGAGTGACCACTCAGTGGACATGGGCTATTTGCCAGAGACGGACTGTCTTACTTTGATAGCTGGGGAGGACTTAGCTGGGACTCAGACAGAACAAAGTCAGGCCCGAGAGCAAACAGCTCTGACAAAATTGACATCCGCACTTCTTGGGGGTTCTTTCTCCAGCTAGGGCAAGACAACCACACCCATGGTGCCACGCCAGGGCGTAGCCGCCGTCCCCAAAGGGAGGGTGCAAATGGTACCTCCATGTCACATTTCCATTCTCACCACCTTCTCTCCAGGCAACTGTTTGTTTCCATGTCAACAAGGCATTGCGATGCCCCAGGAGCCATGCCCACTCTTTGGACGAGAGGTAACTTATGTCCCCCAAATCCTGCTCCGGAAACAAATCACTGGTTCTCTGGGGATGCTCACACACACTCCCCCATCTAGTGCTCCTTGGATCAGCCTCCCTCAAAGCTCATCAGCAATGGTTCGGGGGTGCGGCGGGGGGGACCCACATTGGCCAGGTGAAAGGGTGATGTGTGAGATCCTCTATTTGAGTTGGTTACCGGCCTTGGGATGACTCAGGTGTCGATCAGCAAGTCCCAAATGCCAAGAAAAAGGGTGTTCTAGGAGGCAGGCGGCTGCTGGCTAGCCCTCAGTTTACTCCCCAGCCCTTCCTGTCACGTCTCTCTGCTCCCAGTGAAGACTTGTTGCCACGGCCACATCCTGTCCTCTCCTTTGGGTGCTTTGGCCAAGGTGTTGCCTCACGTTCTCCTAAAATGGCCTGGATGATATAGTGGAAAGTTGGGGCGCTTAGATTCTTTACTCCCTGACCTTCCTCTGCTACAGAAACCAGGTGTGTGTGTGTGTGTGTGTGTGTGTGTGTGTGTGTGTACTCATTTGTGAGAAGGTATAGATCTCCCTGGATCTTGTTTTTTGCATTTGGAAGTAAGAGGTTCTCCCAAGGAAGTGAAAAGAGCTTCTCCAATAGAGCTCTCCATTCTCACATTCCTTGCAGCAATTTTTTTCTTGCCTGTACCCCATGATGTGGAAACCATCGATTTGCCCAACAGAGGTTGTGTGGGGAACACTGAATATTTTTGTCTATGCCCATACCATGGAACATGATCTCACCATAAGAAAGAATATCTTAGCACGTTTGCTCCCAGGGATGGGCATGGAGGACATGAGAGATAGAGACAAACATTAGGGCTGGGAGGATGGGAAAGATGTTGAGAGGCACAGCAAGTGGATGGATTAAACATTGGAGAGCAAATGCGTGTCCCAGTGAAGGTTGAGAGCAATTCTGTGTTATGATCATCACAATTGTTAAGAGGTAAGATGTAAACCACTCCCACCTGCCAAAGGAAAGGAGACACGTGGCTAGAGAAAGCCGCTGATGACTGCGCCAATGAGCCTTCTGTTACTCTAGGTCAGGGGATCGAGTCTACTCACTGTCCACCTGAAACGTACCCAGTGTTCATGCCTGGTGAATTAGAGTTCTAAAGAACCCTGAGAATCTGCATAACAAGGAACCCTCGGTTAGAAAGAACCCTTAGATTCTACGTAACAAGGAAAGTTCTTCTTCCCTTCTAAAATTGTTAGCTTTTTTTCTAGTGCCCATCCTTATCTGAGCTCACTTTTTAATATTTAAACTCTCGGGGGAGGGAAGTAGGGACACAGTAATGGGAGTGGGAAACCTTCATTAACAATATTGTAAATCATAGAAATTCAGTGAAAAAGTAAAAAAAAAACAAAAAGATTTGTCCAAACTCTTTTATTGTTTTGTCTATGCAAGTCTAAGTCACTCTCTCCTTATTCACCCTTCCCAATGCTGCCATATTGGAGGCTCTTTCAGGGTTAGGGGAATGAAGCCTGTTATAGTTACTGTTTTCGGCATATCGAATATGCCACGGATAGCTTTCCAGGCTCTGCCTTGCTGGTGGGATACTTTCAGTAGCTTGCTGGGCTCTCTGAGAGAGAAAAACATATTCTGTCTGCAATTCTAAGTCACTATCTTTCAAAGCATATCACTAAGAAACTTTGATTTTTTTTGGGGGGGGGACAGGGGATAGTATGTGGCATTTGGTCACATCTAGCAACACTCAGGGAGTATTGGCTGGCTCTGTCCTCAGGGGTCACTCCTAATGGGGTTCAGGTGATCATGTGGTTGTAGGAATCAAACCCATATTCCTGCCTGCAAGTGATGTGTGGCCCCAACTATTTGGATAACAAGTAAAGTAGACTTCTAGAATAACTCCCCTGTTACACATTAGTGCAGTTACGGAATTGTTGTCTTCTATTTCCGAGGATATACCCACCAACTGGCCTCCTGGCGCCGTGTAATCCCATCAACGGCCAAGACCCAGAGACTATAAAACCCAGCTCCTGGAAGCGCGCGGCCACATTTGCGGCTGCACGACATCTTATCTCATTCTTACTTTGGACAACCTGGCAGGCTACCGAATGTAACCTGCTCACACGGCAGAGTCTGGCAAACTCCCTGTGGCATATCCAATATGCCAAATACCAGTAACAATGATGGGTCTCATTCTCCTAACCCTGAAAGAGCCTTGAATATGGGACTTTTTAAAAAAAATCTCAGGGCTAGGATGAAGGAGACGTTACTGGGGCTGCTCGAGGCAATCAACGAACAACAGGATGGTCATGATCGTTGTGATTTCTGAGGAAGTCTGAGCTGTGAAATGAGTATATACGACCTCAATGATATATTGACAACCACCTAACAATGAGTGGAATATGAGTAGAATGTCACTGTGAGTTCTTTTCTATTAACTTATCACTGATCGTATTTTCCCCACCTTGTCTGCTATGAACATCTCTGATTTAGATTTAGATTTTCTTACACATGTACAAGCCCACCCTTGTGAACATGAGGAACATATAAGAGAGTTGATGTTAAATGGAGACCCCAAACGCGGGGCTACAGTGTGAAGAGTTTGGGGTGTCCTTTCTGGCAGCAAGGCCATTAACTTCATGGGGCCACACTTTCCTGCCATAGCTGTCTACCACCCACCCAAGCTCGTCCACAGTGTTGGAAATTCTGGGTTCCGGTGGTCATCCTTTCTGGAAAGCCTGGACAAAGTGGGGGTGTATTTATTCTTTATGCATAGAGTTGACCTCAGATTGCAGGCCCTGTGATGGAAAACCCTTGAAGGGTTGTCACTGGACATCGTTGTGATGTTGAGACATTGCGGCATCTCGGCAGAAGGCCCTGGACCGTCTGATTGGAAACCGGTGAGGGCTGGGTGCCGTGTGGGGCTGCAGGCGAGCTTCTTTACGGAGGGTAGCTGGGGACAAGTTCTCTGAGAAGATGACAGGAAAGAGGAGGGGTGGCTTAGTCATGAAAAGCTAGGTGCGGACTCAGAGAGTAGGGGCGCACGGAGGGCACGTTCAAAGATCCTGTGGTAGAGACAACGGCTGTCAGAGGCACCCAAAATGTTTCCAACTTATTTTCAAATGTGTCTTCTATGCCTGTTTTTTTTTTTAACCCAGCCTGTCCTGATAGAAAGGGAAGCATGTAAGTTGGGGTCCCCCGCTGCCCCTCCCACCCCTGCCTGCCCCCTGCTTATTTTGCCATGACCAGGAGTGGATCACTCTAAGGAAGTCAGAATGAATCGCCTGTCAGGGCTGGGGAGGCGGGGGCCAGGCTGGCAGGATGTGGAATGCATTTTCTGTTTATTCTTGGAGTTTACTTCCCTGCAAAGACATGCCGAGCCTCACGGGAAGCCGAGGCCAGCCCCTCCCCCCTCAGCCCCCCCATCGCTCATGAGCAATGCTGCAAAAACAAATCCATGTCTTCCGTGCACCCCGAGGTGCCAGCCAGCCGGGCCCGCCACTGGCTGGGCCGCCTGGCGCTTAGGAACAACTTGGTCCTCAGGAAGGGAGGGAAGAAAAACAATTTCAAATTCCAGGCGCCGCGGGCCTCTTTGAGACAGGCAGCATAGGGGGCAAGAAGGCCTGACAGGAGCCTGGAAGTCTGGGGGGCAGTGGGGCGGGTGGTCACCTCTGGGCAGGGCAGAAGTGAGAGCCCGGCAGCGCAGGGGTGAGAAGGTGTGATTTTTCTATGCAGAAAGCTGAGGAATAAGAATCCATTTGGCAAAGCACCACGTGGCTTCTGGGTGTCAGGGCCGGCCGGCTGGGCTCATCTTCCTCTTAAATTTTGTGTGGTGAATCTTCCCCACTGGTGTGGGGGTGACTCTCCAGTTCCTGAGCAGGCCTGTGGGTTCCTGTACCCCAAGCCAGGAAGGATGCTCTCCAGAGTTGCTGGGACTCGGCTGGTTTTGATCCATCCCTGTACCCCCCCTCCCCTTCTCCCCCAGGCCCTGGAGGTGCTGTAGGAAGAGCAACAGGGGTCTGGTCACATGGGGGAGACGTGAGATAGTGCTGGCAATGGGGACAGGGATCCTCCACCAAGTGGCTCATAGCCCGCTAGGCTGAAAAGGGCAGCTTCTCCTTTTTTTTTTTCTTTTTGGGTCACACCTGGCGATGCACAGGGTTACTCCTGGCTCAGGCACTCAGGAATTACTCCTGGCAGTGTTCGGGGGACCATATGGGACCTGGGAATTAAACCCTACCCGCTGTGCTATTGCTCCAGCCAATGATAGCATAGACTTTCATCTCTCCTATTCTGCAGGTGGGAAATTCGCTGGGTTGGAACCCGATTGCTCACCAGGGCTTCTTTCCTGTCCTCGGTGCACACTGCTGAAAAGACCTCTAGGAGCTTGGAGGCGTCACCTGGCAGTGCTTAGGGATTTGCTCAGGGATTTCTCTGGCCCTGGGGTCAGGGGTGGGGGGAGGCATAGGCAGTGTTGGGGATTGAACTTAGGTGAATTTGCGAGATGCAAGCAAGTGCCTTACTGGCTTGACTATCTCCAGGTCCCTTTTGGAGCTCTTTGATGACAAGAACGCCATTTGCCCTGGTTTGGGGACTGGGTCACCACCCTCTAAGAGCCCTGCCTGCTGAAATCAGCTTGAGGCCAGTTGGGAATTTTGCCACTGCCCTTGGGGGAGAGATGGGGGTCCTATATTGTTGCACTTGAGCCTGAGACAAGGAGAAATCCTCATGGAAATGGTCCCCAGCAGATGGGGGTGAATTCTCAATTTGCAGATGAGACTATCGAGGCATGAAGGTGGGGCAATTTTTTCATGGTGGAGTGAATGTAGGGGAATGCTTGACCAGTTATACATGGATTATTTTCTTTGATTGTGCTTTTATGGGGAGGGATCCCAAGTTGTGTTCAGGAGGCCTGAGGCCCACATTGGCAAATATTGGCCAACAAGGGCGATGGTTCAATGCCAATGCCTGTAGGCTGGACACTGCTCAGGCCCTGCAATGTCAGGCGTTACCTGGACAGCCTCTAAGGTCAGGTCCTGGGGACCTTCATAGTCACACCCTGAAGTGGTCAGGGGCCTTTTCAATTTTTTTCTATTTATTATTATTATTTTTAGAGCATTACAAAGCTGTTCATGATTGATTTCAGTCATACAGTGTTCCAACACCCATCCCTCCACCAGCGTACATTTCCTAGCATCAGTGTCCCCAGGTTCTCTCCCATCACCAGCCACCCTCCCCCCGTCTACTTTTATGGAAGGTGCTTTTCCTTTCTCTCTCTCTCTATCCTTTTGGGCATTGTGGTTTGCAATACAGTACTGAGAGGCCATCATGTTTGGTCCTTTATCTACTTTCAGCACACAACTCCCTATCTCGAGCAATCCCTCCAACCATCATTGACTTAGTGATCCCTTCTCTATCCCAGCTGCCTTCTCCCCAGCTCATGAGGCAGGCTTCCAACCGTGAAGCAATCTTCCTGGCCCTGTGTTTACTGTTCTTGGGTGTTAGTCTTGTATTATGTTATTTTATATTCCACAAATGAGTGCAGTCATTCTATGTCTGTCCCTCTCTTTCTGACTCACTTCACTTAGCGTGGACTTGTTTTAACATCAGGATCACTTACGGCTTTTTCTGACTCCTATGTCTGATACATTCATGTCACCAAATATACATTTGTTGGTGTTCAGATGCTAAGCTGGGTCATGATAGGAAGCAGAGTCAGAAAAATCCCTTCCTTGTTGTTTTGGGGATGGGGTGGGGTGTGTGGGGGGTGTCAGGTCTTTGGGAGGTGAAAAACCATTGTGTGCTTGGTGGACTTTCACCCCCAAATGCAGCTTGGGAAACTTCACAGATCCATTTCGAACATCCCTGTAAGAAATCAGAACAAACACGGAGGTCAGTGACTTCATCAGGTTGTCTTACCCTTCCACGAGAGTCGAATTCCACTGCCTGCTGTTCAGCTGAGACATCTGGAAGCTGGATGTGAACATTTTCACATCTGTTTTTGAAAAGTTGATCCCTTCGATCATGACCTACCACCCTTTCTTTGGACCAAAGGAAGAGGCAGAAGAAAGAAAAATAGTAGAATTTATTATGTGACTTTTTTCCTAGTGAAATGACAGTGAAATAAGGTCTGTATGGTCTCAGTGAAATAATTGAAAGTTGGTCCCTAAACAAGAGATTGGAATTAAAAGGATCCCTTCCACCTTATTACCTTATTTTCTCAAGTTGGATTTATTTCAAGCTCTAATTCTTTTTTATAATTTTGTTGTTGCTTTGGGGCCACACCTGGCAGTGCTCAGGGATGACTCCTGACTCTGTGTTCAGTGATCACTCCTGATGGGTTTGGGGGACCAGATGGATGCTGGGGAATCAATCCCAGGTCAGCTGCATGCAAGGCAAGCACCCTACCAGATGTATTATTGCTCTGTCACTGTCATTGTCCTCTCGTTGTTCATTGATTTGCTTGAGCAGGCCCAGTAACATTGTTGTTACTGTGTTTGGCATATCGAATACGTCATGGATAGCTTGCCAGGCTTTGCCATGCAGGCGAGATACTCTCAGTAGCTTGCCAGGCTCTCGGAGAGGGGCAGAAGAATCGAACCCGGGTTGGCCGTGTGCAAGGCAAATGCCCTATCCTCTGTGCTATCACTCCAGCCCACTATTGCTCTAGCCCATCAAATTCTAATTCTTTTTTTTTCTGGTCTATTTGTTTATTTATTTATGAAATCACCATGAGATACATATGATATAAAGAAAATATGAATCCTATGAATAAATCGGCTGACAGAAATATCCAGCGGTCTGCAGATGTACTTAATTGATTTTTCATTTCTTGCTTATTTTTAAATCTATCCTTCAAGATCGAGGGCCAATTTCCCAGGTGTAACTGACAGACCCCCCCCTGCTTACCTCTATGACCATTGATAAGGAACTCACCTAAGGGGGGTGGGTCGATGAGTAGGAGGCCAAGATTGCAGAGGTTTGCAGCTGATATTTGCAACATGTATTGATTGCTGGCTGCTATTAGGTGCTCTGATTATTAGCAAATGCAGTTATTGACTGGTCCACTTATGGAGTTAAAAAATAATACTGTATTTTTCTTGGATTAGATTAATGTTTTAAACATTGAATGTGAGTGCCTCTTACTTTGGGGCAATTTACTTAAAATTAATAAAGTTAGTGGAAGGGGGCCCAGGACATCACTTTTTTATTCAAACCCACAGAAAGACACATGTCCATGGAAACAACAGCAGCTGATTCTATATATGCACATGACATTCTTTCTGAGAGACATCCACAACCCTAATATATATGTATTTAGTTATACAAGTATATTATATATTAGGATTTTGAATATATATTATATTAATACATTATATATCATATAATATGAGTAAGGAGCGATAGCACATTGGGTAAGGCATTTGCTTTGCACATGACTGATCTGGGTTCGATTCTTCCGCCCCTCTCGGAGAGCTTGACAAGCTACCGAAAGTGTCTTGCCCGCATGGCAGAGCCTGGCAAGCTCCCCATGGCATATTCGATATGCCAAAAACAGTAACAACAAGTCTCGCAATTTGTTGTGAGATGTTACTGGTGTCTTCTTGAGCAAATCAATGATCAATGGGAGTACAGTGCTACAGTGCTACCATGAGATACAGTTACAGAGCTTTCATGTTTGAGTTTCAGTCATACAATGATTGAACACCCATCCCTCTACCAGTGTACATTTTCCACCACCAATGTCCCTATTATCCCTTCTCCCATCTCACTCATCCCCCTGCCTCTATGGCCGACAATTTCCCCCATACTTTCTCTCTATTTTTTGGCATTATCATTTGCAATACAGATACTGAGAGGCCATCACATTTGGTCATTTATCTACTTTCAGCACACATCTCCAATTCTGAGCAATCCCTCCAACCATCAGCTGGAATAGAGAAGGGATCACTCAGCCAGTGATGGTTGGAAAAATTCTAATTCTTATCTGCATTAGAAATCAGAGAGGAAGCAATATAATGCAATTAAGCAGATCATGGTTGTGCTCTGTATCATTGTATCACTGTCCTCCCGTTCATCGATTTGCTCGAGCGGGCCCAGTAACGTCTCCATTGGAGACTTTGTTGTTACTGTGTTTGGCATATAGAATACGTCACGGGGAGCTTGCCAGGCTCTGCTGTGCGGGCGAGATACTCTTGGTAGCTTGCCGGGCTCTCCGAGAGGGGCGGAGGAATCGAACTCGGGTCGGCCATGTTGGCTGCGTGCAAGGCAAACGCCCTACCGCTGCGCTATCATTTCAGCTGTATAGACACCGATTTACTTTATAGCTCTGAACTTCTTACAGACACAGTGGGGGAAATAATTAGCAGTGTGGAGACAACTTTAATATCTCTATGGATGTTTTCATTCACCCCTTAAAAACCAGTACCCCTATGGGAAGGACTGGGCAACTCACAGGGTATTGTTCTTGGTATTTCTTTCCCCCTTTTGCCTTTAGTTGGGTAACTGTATCATTACTAACATTTGCCCAAATGTCTTGTCATAAGATTGTCTATGGAACTTGATGGCAGGCTTTATAAAGACCACCACCAAAGTTTCCCTTCTGATGTGGCTCTTTTTGAAGGTGAGTGTGAGTTTGGAGAAGAGAAAAGTATGCTTAGGTTTTTATCACCCTGAGACTTGGAGAGAGAGCAACCCTCATGGAGAGCTGCACCTCCAATGCATGTCTTTGTCTGATGGTGGAGGTGTTGATGGGGTTTTGATGGCAACCCCCACATGAACACCTGAAAGGGCAGCGTTAAGAATAAAGTGCCCAGGCACAGCAAGCCTTTTTGATCTCCAGTCCAGATGTGGCTGTCTTTGGCCTTGAACCTGAGGCGACTGAATGTGGGTGGAAAGCAGGGTTGGTTAGTCCACGGCAACACAGCAGGAATTATTTTGTGATTTATAGGGATGAAGCTTTTCAGCTATTTTCCTTAAATGCCTGTGGACAACTTGACTGTCCAACTTGGCACCTCTTTCTGCAGCTCTTCCTTCATACTGGTCTCACTGTGTCTTGTGTTAGGTCATTACAATGTCCTTTACTGAGACAAATGATAAAATTTGGTCTTCATAGGTATGGCCCCCAAATCTCTCTCTCTCTCTCTCTCTCTCTTTCTCTCTCTCTCTCTCTCTCTCTCTCTCTCTCTCTCTCTCTCGTATAGCTTGTATTGAGATAATCTTATTGAAAACCTGGTAGGAGCTCACTGAATTCCAGAGAAACCTGCACATAACTTCTGAGAATCACCAGTCTTACTGCAAAGTGGGGGTTCACCCAGATCTTAAAGAAACCTGCATGTACTCAGATTTGAGCAACTGGATCTTTTTCTGTTGCATCACATTTTTTCAAGTGTTATGTGTTTTCTGTGAGTATAGTTATTCTGAGGGCTGGAGCGATAGCACAGCAGGTAGGGTGTTTGCCTTGAACTCGGCCGATCCGGGTTCGATTCCTCCATCCCTCTCGGAGAGCCTGGCAAGCTACCAAGAGTATCCCGCCCACATAGCAGAGCCTGGAAAGCTCCCCATGGCGTATTCGATATGCCAAAAACAGTAACGACAAGTCTCACAATGGAGATGTTACTGGTGCCTGTCGAGCAAATTGATAAACAACGGGAGACCAGTGCTACAGTGCTATAGTTATTCCATGAGACAAATAGAGAATCCATTTGCTTGTCCACTGGTTTATTTCTTGCTCATCTGTTTCTTGCAGATCCAGGACATGGATAAGATGAGTGATATTCTTTAGGTGCAAACCATACGAGAACACTCTCATTCAAGGTTGTGTTGGTGGACGAAGGGCACGTCTCCTAGAGAACCATTGCAGCACTTTGTGACATCAATCCTTTCTGCTGTGTGTTTGAGTTGTAGTGGAGACCAGTCTGGACAGCAATGCACTAACAAGACTATCACTCACCATGACAAGGCTGGAGGAACTATTTGAATTGACTTTCAGGGGTGCATATAACAATCTGCAGTATGGGTATCTCCAGAATGGGTATGTGTGAGGGGGTTTGAGGTCTCCTTTGAGTTTCCCTTGTATCAGATTAGAATCAGGTAGTCTTCCCTTTGTGGTTTTGTTCTGCAGTCTTTGGTGGGTCTGAGTCCACCAGCCATTATTTAGCTGCATTGATTTATTGGGAGAAAAACATGGCTGAAGCTATGTGTGTGTGTGAAGCAGCCATGACTGGTGAGTCTGAGACCTCATAGATTCCCCCTGGAGCATTGTCTGTTGGCCTGACTCTAAACCTTGCACAACCCAGCAGCCATCCTGCAGTGGAAGTGGGAGTCTTCTTGAGGCTGGACGAGGACAAGACTGCAAAGATGTGGCGTGTGTGTCCATTCTCTGGGTGGGTAACTTACGCTGTGCAGATGGAGAAGGGGCTGAGCCCTTTTGCTTGGAGGCAGGGATGGATTTGGGAGTCTCTTTGGTATTTTTCTATCTGAGATGTAGAAGACATGGCCATCAAAATTGGACACCGCCTGGAAAAGTGTGGCTGTTAGGGAAGGTTCGTTGTTCCCAGGACATTTGTTTTGTTAGAATGAAACATTTTCATACTGTTCAGAGCCAGATATTCAAGTCTTGTCCAAAACATGCCTCGCCATCCAAAGATTCCCATTTGCTACTTTACCCTGTTTGTTGTGTTGGTGGAAAACTCAGTGTTTCAAGTCTGCCCATGCCTCCCTTTCCCCGCCTTTTTAGCTAAGGGCTGTGGCCAGAGCTATGGGGAGAAATCAGAGAAAGAGAAGAGGGCACCTGGGAAAGAAGAAGAAATTTCTAGTCCATCTACGTTGGGTCTGGAGAATGTGCTTTGCAGACAGGGGGAACGTGGGGTTCGGGAGTGAGCATGGTTGGCTTTCTGGAAATCCCCGATGATCTTTTATTGTGACGTAGCCTGTCTGGGTTTTAGATGCTGAATTCTGGGAGCCCATGATGACTTGTTTCAGCGAAGTAACTAGTCAAACAACGTGGAGCAGTTGCCAAGCACTTAACCTAGTTCTTATGCATGTAATTCAGGGTTGGCTCAGCCTGACTTTAGTGAGACCCCCAAGTTTCCCATCTTAGGGGTATCACTGATGGGAGAAAGTTGCACCTATAGATCTAGGACCCCAAAGTTGACAGCATTCCATAGCGGAGAGATGAAAACCCAACTTTCACAAGAAAGTTGTGACAATACAAGAGCTCCATAGAGAGAATCCAAGGTTTAATTTCATGGGTTCAGCTGGTGAGTTAAGAGCATCTAGCTCTTCCCCAGTCCGTGTTGCTGAGAAGAGGTGACCTGGGTGTGGCAGGCTCTGGCAGACGGAGGTGATGTAAAGGCCAAGGCCTGCCTTCTATGGGCGGTTCTGACTTCCTCAGTCAGACAATATTATGGAAGGCAAAGGAATGTTCCAGAAAAGGAGATATTCGCTCTGAGATCAAAGATTCAGTCTACCTCTAAGTTTTCAGTCTCAGCGTGAGAGATAAAGAATATTGTGGGCAAAGAGCTTGTCTTACATGCTGCTGACCTCAGTTTGATCCCCTGGTCCCTTGAACACTGCTGGGAGTGACCTTTGAGCAGAGAGTAGAGAAGAGCCCATGAATACACACTGTGTGACCCCAAAGTCCCAATAAATAAATTAAAAAATTAAAAAGCAATTTTTGCAGCCTCCTCGTCTGTCCTCTGCATTTAGGAATTTCCAGTCCCCATCCTGAACACAAGTATGTATCAGGTGTACACACACAAACACACTGATATGCATACACCTATAAAATAGGTTTATGTGCATATATTTTAAATATAGGTGTAAAAATATAGAAGTGAAATATGTCAAAGGCTCAAAACTCCTTTTGATACAGAAGTATAGGCCAGAATTTCTACATTCTACTCTTGTTTCCTTTCTGTAGCTGAAGAATCAGAGGGAGAAACTTTCAGCAGACAGGCGAACAATTTTGGAAGAAAATGATTTTATATCTTGTCTGTTCTTCCTGTTTGAAAGACCTTTGAGGGGGTGTTTTGTTACTTGTAGCCCCAAACATTCCACTAGATAGACTTTTCGGTATGAAGATGAACAATGAACATGGGTGAGATTGTTTTTGTATCTTTACTGGTCTCAAGTAAAGAGTAAAAGATAAAAAGTTGATTGTAATGTTTATAACTCTAGTGGTTTGTCACCTAATGAACAGTTAGGAAGGCTCACGTGCACACACACTCTCACACACGTGCACACACACACACTCATGTACATACATGTGCATGCACGTTTTGGCAGACACACTCAAATCCTTTTTTGAGATTGCTGCATTGAAGTTTCCAGGCAGTGGTGTTTTCCCTATTTCCATAACTATAACACTGAAAGATCAGATGTGGAACTTTGAAAGAAAAAAAATTTAAAATTTTTTAAATTTTCCCTTCATACTTTATATAAACACTGTGGTTTACAAAGGTATTCGTTGTTATGGAAATTTAATATTCCAACACAAATTTCACCACTACATCTTCCCTCCACCATCGTTCCCAATTTTCCCAACCATCCCTTAAGCCTGCCCCCATAGCAGTAATTTATAATTTATTTAATATTTCTTGTAATCAATAATTTGCTAAGAGAATGATCAAAAAATGTTTCCTTAGAAGAAAGTTCATGAAGATTTTTGTATCTCATCTTGAAGCTATTAAATCCTTGTATAAATGATTACTAAGATGTTGTTACTGGTTAATCCTTCTGTGTTTATATTTTGTTAATTGAGATCGGTTGCCTTCTACATTATGTTTCATCCAATCTGATGTGCTACTACTTGGTTATCAATGTTGTAGAGTTTGAGTTGTCACTCCAGGAAGTCCAGAATTTAAAATGTTTAATTTAATTTTTAATGGGGCGATACAGCTGGAGTTAAATTTTAATGGGGTGATACAGCTGGGTGTGTGCGACTGCTGGGGCTTCCAAAAGTATAAGGAGATGGGGGAGGTAGCCCACCCCTGACTCCATGAAAGCCTAGAGATTTCCAGTCACAAAACTTGCATAGCTGAGTTTCCCAGCAGAATAATTGGTGGATGAGGCTCATTTCAAGCAGTGGGGTCCAGCCAGGAGCTTTCGGCTTCTGGGGCTCTGTTTGGGTGGGCCCTGAGATGACCTGCCCCAGATGTGAAACTTTTATAGCTCCTTGTTTGCAAGTGTGATAAATTGGCCATGCCTACAGTATGGGGGAAGGAGTTCCAGGAACTAAGGGAGTAGACTTTCTCTCTCGGGGAAGTAACCCTCAGCCTTGTTGAGATTCTCCTCTGACCACATCCTTTCTTATGCTCTGAAGTCACGTTTTCAAATGTGCTTTACACATTTTCCGGATGCAGAACCAGTTCAGAGATGGATGGTCCATCTGGTACTGAGGGAGGATTATCATTGTTGCCAACCACTGCTTCGGAACTCCTCTGATGGAGAAAAAAAAATGCATGCTTGCCAGGCTGCATTGTTTCATCTGCTGTATTTGAAACTCAGAGAAGGTCACAGGAAAAATGGTTTTCATTTCAACTCGCCCATCTGCTCCATGCAGATCCTGTGAGCCACGTGGAGGAACCTGCATTTGGAAGAGATTAATTCACTTGGGTAGTGGAGTCAGGGTTATAGGGGTCACTCTCAGAGTTCTGGCCATACCAGACCAGCTGCACATGGAGATGCTAACTGGTGGTGACAGGTGGGTGCTGCAGACCCTCAGGTTGCCCAGGGACTCACTTCCGGAAATCGCCTCTGATTGAAAATGCCCCTGGATGGTCTAGCCATTGCGGCACAGCCTCCCCACCATCCATGGAAAGAGCAAAAGTGAACTTCCCCCTTACCAGACACAAAATAACTTACTTTATGTTGCTTGTTGCAACCAAAAAGCAAATGGAATTAACAAAAATTGTTCAGTAAAAGAAAATCTGTGAAAATCATTATGTCTCAGAATGGTGTTACCAAAGTCTGAGTGTTACTAAAGTCAAGTCTGAAGATTTATGGAGCTGTGTAGTGCTGGCTGAGCTTTCTGTGTCATTTTCACTTATTGAGCTTAATGGGGTTTTATGCAACTTTCTCATCTAATTTGGAGTGCTTTTACTGGACTTTGAAATTTGGAGGAGCTGTGAAATGGGTATGATTCAGCTGCTTGGTGTCTCTTCGAGACTAGTCATGGAGCTGTGAAGCTGGACCATATGCTGGAGGAAGTCAGGAGAGGGTGAGGTGCTGGCCCTTTCAGCAGGGTAAGGACTTGGCCTGCCCCCACTCCTAGAAGGCGCCCAGATCTTAGCCCAGAGATGGCCACCTGGGATGATTCAGTTGCTTGGCATTTCTTCGAGATTAGCCCCCAGATAACTGCATTTTCCTATTAGTCATAATAATTCCATGTCTTTCAAGATGTCCATTGAAACATGCAGGCTGCAAAGTATTCCACAGGTTTCTAGAAATTTCCCAAAGTGTCTTTTGTACAGAGATGTTAAGATTCATAGACACTCACTCCAGTAAATATGGCAGTGCCTGGATTTTTCTTTCCAGAGGAAAACATTCACAGCTACTAGAAGGCCTGGAGAGTTTCTATGTGTGAAATTTAAGGATAGATTTCTTTGAGTTGAACTTGTTGACTCTAGGCTATAGTATCTCTTTTACATTTGCTTTATTTAAACACCATGGTTTAGATATTCAATGTTCCAGCACCAACCTACCCCCCACCAGAGTTACCTTCCCACTACCACTGACCCCAGTTTCACACCCACCACACAAGCCTGCTCCCTTGGAAGGTACAAAATAATTTATTTTATATTGCTTGTTACAAGAAAATGCTAAGTGGAACATCCAAAAATAGTTCAGTAAAAGAAAGTTGGCAAAAATCATTATTTCTCATGATGGGGCTATTAAAACCATTGTCTGAGGCTTTGCTGAGCTTATGCTGCTGTCTGGGCCTTCTGTGTTATTGTTCTTGCATACTGAGCTTCTATGATACATTCCCATCTACTTTCCTGTGCTCCTCCTGGGCTGTCAGTATTGTAGAATTTGGAGGGGTTGCGTGGTCTTGTATATGACGATGTGCTCCAGGAATTCCAGGATCTGTGTACCTGGTCGTCTCATCAGGTTGGTGTCTCTTCAAAGATTAGTTGTGAGGTAGTGAAGTTGAGCCATGTTATGGTGGCGGCGGCTGCAGGCTTTGGCAGGGCAGCGACTCAGCCCTCCCCACTCCAAAGGGTGCCCTGGAGTTTTTAGCCTGAAGACCAGCGTTTGGTGAGTCTCAGTGGCTTGGCTTGCATCTCTTCTGAGATTAGTCCCGAAACTGGCCTGTTTACATGGCCCTGGCTGTCTATGTGATACCATCTGAAAGATTCAACCTAGTCACATACTTTTATCCAATTCTCTGCGTGTTCCATCCATGGTTTTCTCTTTAGCATTTGACGCCGAACTGTGGGAGTAGGATTTGCCATGATCAGCTTTATTTTAATTTTCATTATGTAAAGTCATAGGCAGTAACTCCCAACTTGCTGTCTCACAATTCACCCCTGAAATATCCAATTAGAAGCTGCCAAGTTCTTCACAATTGTTTATTTTGGTCCCGATACTTATCCATGCCCTGGTTGAAGATCTTGCCAAATTTCCTC
Organism: Sorex fumeus; assembly: GCF_029834395.1. Taxonomy (NCBI): domain Eukaryota; kingdom Metazoa; phylum Chordata; class Mammalia; order Eulipotyphla; family Soricidae; genus Sorex; species Sorex fumeus. Next base: position 87,627,692 of record NW_026606120.1, on the reverse strand, counting down.
CGATTTATTGCAAAACGAATTGGCAGAATAATGAGGAAACTTGTTTAGGGCCAATTTTTGGCAATTGATGGTACCGCCTCTTTCCCCCACCCCCACTCTCTTAAATCTCTCAAGTTTCTCCCATTTTCTCAACAGGTATGTCGCACGTTGGGTGATTCCACACACTAAAGACATAATTTGTTTTCATATTATTGGCCCACAGCTCACCATCCCTCTGCCTCCTATTCTTTCCTCAAAACCAAAATTCTCAGCACACATTTTCTCAACAGAGGGGATGGTCAGCTTGGCATTGCCACAACTAGAATAAACCATGTTTTGAAAGTGGGTGATTGTGTTCTTATCAATAAAGGAAATGGGAAATTTCAACCTGTTCCCAACAAGGTATGAGCCTATTACAAAGCAGAAAATCCAGAATATTTCCTGTGTGGTTGACAAAGTGGAAGGAGCTGTCTTGCAGAACCTGTTGAGAGCAAAGTTAGGAAGTACCTTTATGGGACACTGATATTCTGAGAAATTTTGAAGGTGCCTTTCCAACATAGGTCTTAGGGCTCCTTCAAGTAACCTCCCTGTGGTTCTGGCTGTATTTTAAGGACAGGGCAAGGGGCTGAGATGATCTGCCTTCATTTGTATCCTGAAGACTATAGATTCAAAAAGATTAAGTGTTTTGTTTAAGGTCATCGAGACAATTGGTCTCAAACCTATAACGAACATCTTTCTTCTCTTAGATTCTGCTGCCATTTTGAGCAAAGACTATGTGGAGTTGATTTCCAGATTGTCCCAAGGCAGCAAGCAGAAAGAACCTCTGGATATTGTCTTAGAAGGATCCCAGCAAGTGAAAAGAAATCACATGCTGTGTTTCAACAGAAGAAATTTAATAAAAGGGATTGATACTCTAGTCATATGTTACTTCATGATGGGCATATTCTCAAGAAATGAAAGACTAGATAATTTTGTCATTGTGAGAATGTTAGTGTATAGTTTAACAAATCTTGATGGTACAGCTTACTTTATACCTAGGTTTGTTTTGTTTGGGGGCCATAAGTAGCTGTGCTCAGGGATCACTCCTTGCAGTCTTGGGGGACTATTTTGGGTGCCTGGGATTGGACTCAGTTTGACTGCATGAAAGGTAAGTACCACTGCACACCTCATTTTTAATATTCCCTAACTTCTTAAACTATAGGTTTTAATTCCACATAAACCATAGGTCTTAATTCCACATATGAACATAATTCCACATATGAATTCCACATATGAAAAATTGAAAAAGATAAAAAATTTATCAGATAAATTTCTGGCTCATTATCAGTAAATGTTGGATTTATAAACCTATTGTACAAACCTCTAATAGTTTCTTGGGTGTGAAGAGTGGCGAGTAGAAAATGTTTCAGAGGTCAGGGCATAGCCTGCCAGGACCTCCTTCATAGATGGGGTTCACTGTTGACAGAACGGGTCTTAAGCAGAGCGTGACTGAAGGGAATTTGGTTGACTACAAAAACAAAATGGAAACAAGAGAGGGAGTGAGGGAGGGCAATGGATGGAAGAAGCTTTTCCTTGTAGGGCTGAAGGAAGAGATTCGGCTGATGGGAACTTGGGGGATTAGAGGTCCCTGAGGCGAGGGGCAGTGAGCTCCGGAAGAGGGTGTTTTTTTAAAAATTTTTATTAGTGAGACACCATGAGGTACAGTTGTAGGCTTACAAATTTTTGTGCTTGGGTTTCAATTATACAGTGATCAAACACCCATCCCTCCACCAGTGCCCATTTCCCACCACCACGGATCCCAGATAAAGGTTGTTGGGAGGATCCTCCCAGAATGGGAGAAGCATGCTGAAAGTAGACTATAGACCAAACGTGATTGCCACCCATTGCCTCTTTTGCAGACCACAACACCCAATAGGAGAGAGAGAACAAAAGGGAATGCCCTGCCACAGAGGCAGGGTGGGTGGGGGGTATGGGGGGTGGGAGGGATACTGGGATCTGCGGAAGGGGGTGTTTTGTCTGGTTGCTGAGGCCTCTGAGGAGCCTGGAGGAAGAGAGCAATGACTCACACCTCGGGTCTCTAAGAAGGGAGTGATTTTTTTTTCTTTTTTGGTCACACACAGCGATGCTCAGGGATTCCTCCTGGCTCTGCACTCAGGAATTACTCCTGGCGGTGCTTGGAGGACCCATATGGGATACCGGATTGAACTTGAACTCAGGTCTGCTGTGTGCCAGATAAACACCCTCTCTGCTGTACTATAGCTTCGGCCCCAGGAGGGAGTGATGTTGATTTGCTGGAGCTTGTAGCTTGTACCTGAGAAAGCCCCCAGAAGGTGCTTTGAGTCACGGATGGCTTCCTCCAGCTGTTGTCTGGGGATGGGTGAGGTGCAAGGCGGCTTCAGGATCATGAGTGAGTCTCCCCTTCTCCTTCCTTCAGCCTCTCCAGTGTCTTCTCTTGCCAACACCTCTCCGGAAACAGCTGGCTAAGAGGAATGATGGCGGGGCTGCACCCACAGTGTCATAGAGCCAGGCCAAGGAGGTTTCCAAGCTGCAAAACTGTCGCTCACTTGCTCACGCAGGCGTGCAGGACCCTATCAGATGACCAGGCAAGTGCCTGTCATCATCCATGACGACATTTGGTTGGGAAAGAGGCCAATTTAGTGAAAAGTCTCCAGGTCCCATAGGTGTGGCCTGTGGCTGGTTTGGGGGTCACTGTGACCTTGGAAGTCCTGATCTCTCTCTTATTTGCTCAATCCTATAGCTTGGGACGGATGGATTAAGGTCTGGTCTGAGGAGAAAGACATGGGGTCATGCATAGTTGTGGGCAGGGTTGCCATAGCCCCTGGTCTAAGCATGCAGGTCCCAGAAGTGCTCCCCATTCCCCTCACCCCCCATTGCAATGGGGACAGAAAATGATGGTGTATCTGAAGGGCCATAGTGAACCTGCTTTCGTGTGGAACAGTTGGTGGATTGGTCTAGAGCTGCATTATCCACCTTCTCCCCTTCGTGGCTCCTTCCCATCTGGCTTCCTTTCTGTGGCCCCCAGGTCTTACTAGTTGATCCTGGAGTCATGCACTCTGCCTCCCCTCATCGGTGCCATTTTTACCTGTGGCCCTTTTGGATTATCCTGGGGTTTCCCAGTTGAGAAACATTGGTCTAGAGCAGCATCCATCCCTGTGAGTGACTCAGGTTTCTGGAAATACAAGGCCTGCAGAGGCTTTTACTACCAAGCTCCAGAGTTATGGGCCCGACAAGTACTGACGAAGTGTTTGCTTCATGCTACCCACCAAGCTAGCTTCTGGGATAAGGGGATACATTAGGAAAAGGTGACTCTCCTTCTTGCGGGGGGGGTGGCGATTCCAACCTTTCTGAGGATATGCCTAAGCCCATGAGAGACACGATCTTTCTTGGTGAAGCCCAGAGAGCACTGAGTGAGGATGACTTATCTAGGATCTAGGTCACACCAGGAAGTCTTCCAAGAGGACCAGAGTGCGCCTCAGGGGAAGATGAGTTCAGTGACCCGTTAGGGGAGAACCAAGGGAAGCAGGAGCTGATACTGATACTGATACTGAGGTGCCCAGAGATGCAGAAAAGCCTGGTGCTCTTGAGACAGTGGGGCGTACAGCTCGAGAAACTTTGGGGTTCTGTGAAGGCAGCTGCAGTTACCTTCTTCGCTTAAACACACTGCCTGGGAGTGGCCATACTGAGTTGGGTTTCGGGTCCTGCTCCCCTCTTTGGGGGGGCATCCCAAGGAAGAATAAATGCCCAGAGCTTGCTCAGCCACTTCTCAGCTCATTGGCTCTAAAATGAGGGATGTGTGGGAGTTGCTAAGCCCTGGCACAGCCTACAATTATTCTGGAAGGCAGGTCTCAGCCTGTCTTTCTCCAGAACGCACGTGTGACACTCTGGATCTTTCTGCAGTGCACGAGGGACACTTGGGGTCTTTGTCACACGTGAAAGTCTTTGGCTAGGGAGAGCAGGGTCCACAGGTGCTTCTGAGAGGTGCCCGCCCCACACTGTATCCATCCTGGACTCTGCCTTCTCTCTGCTCCTCCCCCACGAACCTTTGCCTTTCCATCTGACCAGCCTTGACACCGGTGTCCAAACACCGACAACATTGATCCCACTAAGTGTGGGAATGTCCTCGCGCATCGATCACTTCCTCCCCTCCACCCCCATGTGCCGGGGTGCTTGCTTTCTCCCAGAAAGTGCCTGCCTGGGGTGGCGGGAGGAGGTCAGAGCCCCGGCGAGGAATGAGTGGAATTCCACAGGACCAGGCCAGTCCTGATAAGTGACAGCAGGGGACGGAGTAGGAGGGGACCCATGGGTGCTGTGGGGAGGGGACCGATTGGCTTTGAAAGCCCCTCCCTGCCCCCCTCCCCCATTCTACCAGGCTGTTAAGTGCTTTGGGAGCCACTCAAGGTTTTGCTCTGCTAAATATTTGGAGTTTCAAAAAGTGATCTATGGGATATTTTAAAATATATACCCCAGAGTATTTTTCCGGAGTTCTGCTACTTCTCTGCTTCAGAGAGCTATACCCCATATTCCCCTTTCCCTCTTCTGTCAGGGTCACCTGTCACAGGTTGGATGGTCTTTTTGCTTGTGATGCTGCTCTCATTGGAGCTGTGCAGCTCGTCCATCCCTTTCTGGCTGCAAAGAGCCCATTGTCTGCTGCAGTGGGTTCCAGATACACTGGCTGGATTCTTAAGTCTCCCACTGGCCCTCTCCTGCCCACTCTAAGAGGAGGGAAACTCTGGATGCTTGTTTATCATCCTTCTAGCTTTTGACCTTTTGGGGTCTAACTCCTGGGCACCTCAGAGTGTACAGAATACAATTTGAGTCATTGACCAGACCATACCGGATGGGTACCAGGTGGTACCTGGTCAATGTGGTCCTTTACATTTTCCTAAGTCTAGCCAGTAGTGGCAAGGGAAACATCACATGGAAAATTGTCAGAGATATTTTAGGTGATACTGCTGTGGGGAGGCTGAGATGGGTTTCGGGCAGAAGATAACAGTCAACGTGGTCAGCTAAAGGCAGCCAGGCCTTGATGACCACAGCTGCTTAGATATTTCCGTTGGGAACCAAGGTGCAGAGAACCCAGTTCTCTCGTGCATCTATAATGCCTGCAGCATTCTGTGGAAGACCCTCTCACTGCCACGGAAAGTGTCCTTTTATTCTCAAGCATCTGCAGAGACCAAGGAGGGGCATCCATTTCTGTGGCCCTGGATGAAGATCATGTTGGAAGATCAATGGCAGAGCCCCAAGTTCAGGATTGAGCAGTTGGCTACTCACATCTCTCTGTTCCGGCCAGGAGAAAGATTTCCGGCCTGGCAGTGCCAGGACTTCATCTGGGGTTGACATTGCCTCTGGGACAATGCCCACACATTAAATGGTCAAACCTTGGGGATGGGTTTGCTCCTGGTACCCAGTGGTCAGAGGCTAGGGGTACCACTAAACACCACACAGTGCTCCCAGGAAGCCTACTCTCCAAAAAAGAATGACCCATGTCCTTTGCCCAGTGGCTTATCCAACTTTAAATGTTGGATAAGGTCATAGTCAACACCTCCAGGTTCCAGAGTAGGGAGAGGGATGACTTTGGCCTTTTTGCTTCTTGAGTGGCAGAACTTAAACTCAGGATCACTGTTTAGTCGTGCTTAAGATGGGCAAGCCTGGTGACTGTGGGGGAGATGGACGCACCATTCTGAGCAAGAGTGTCTTCAAGAGAGGTTTGTCTTCCTATGGAGTCCTCTGTCCCTTCAAAAATGAGGACAAGGAAAAGGAGGCCAATGAGAATTCCCCGGTTCCCCAAGAAGTGATATGGCTAAGGGTATGCTGAAGCTGAAGAAAATCTCATGAACATTCCTAGCCCTTGGAACCTGGGAGATGCTGTTCCCCAGTGTCCACAGTAATATTTCCTAGCATCATCTATACCCTTTGGGGTATCTCCCCACTCTCTGAGCACTAGTTCAGGTTCCCTGAAACTGTTCCATTGTTATGTTATGGTGGTCCATCAGCAATTCATCACATGCTCCTCAGCGGTGCCCCAAGTCATGCTTTGGGGGCCCAGATACTATGTACACTGCCTACTAGGCAGAATAGTTCAATGTTCAGGACCTGTGGTGCCAGGATCTAGCACCTGGTGGTGTTGGGAGGCCACCGGGGCTAGAGTCAGTGATTCTCTGAGGACCATACAATGCAAGGATCGAACTGGGGTCCTGTGCATGCAAGGCTTGCCCCTCCAATCTCTGCGCTCTCTCCAGCTGCTCCACTCATCTCTGAAGATGGAGTTATTAGACCAGAGTGCGTGTCTGGCTTGGGTGAGTCCTGGGGTTCGATTTCCTGGCCCCCCACCTTAAAATAAAGCAAAATGGAGATCAGAGAAAGAGTCACACTTAGTTCAATTTTTCTAGTGATGAAGGCTTAAGTGTGAGAGCCCAGGGGTTAGAGAACTATTAACTCCTTCATTACTTCTCATGGTTGGTGTTGGCCAGACTCTATCTTCCTTCTTGCTATTTTTGAGCTATCCAAGGATCTGGTTGGAACCAGTGACAGGGATCCTGACTCCATTTTGTTTCTTTTTATTTTTCCACAGCTGTTCTCTGGGCAGAGCTTGGGGGACTAAAAGCAGGATAATATGTGATGTTGGGAATTGAACCAGTTGCCACACTCATGTGTGTGTAAGTGAACTTTTTGTTTTGTTTTTTTTCGGGGGGATCACACCCAGAAGTATTCAGGACTGACTCCTGTCTCTGCACTCAGGGATCATTCCTGGCAGTGCTCAGGGGGTTGTGGGATTGAACCTGCATCAGATGTGTGCAAAGGAAGTACCCTACCTGTTGTATTATCTCTCTGGTCCAATAGACCCTGACTCAGAATAGCCAGCCTCCTCATTGCTGTGGAGGAGATGGTCTGAGGAAGGTAGTAGATAATTTCCTCTGGAAACATAGGTGAATACCAAACAGGATGGAGTTCTCCAGGGCCCAAGTGATGTTTGTCTAGCCCTTGAATGTAACGCCCGAATATCCCATCTGTACTATCTGGGAATACCCTAAAACTATCACAGTGAGCTTTGGCCCAGCTAGGCCCCTGGCATTGGTGGCCACCTGCCTTCCCATACTCATTTGTGTGGGTACCATGCCTTCCTTGCCTGGTGGAGATGGATGAGAACCCAGGGCCTTGATTTAGTAAAGGAAGTGAGTTTAGTTAAGTGCATGTTCCTGCTGAGAGTTAGGAAAGTGCCAAAGCTTCCTCCTTCCCAACTCTCCCAGTTCCCTCAGGCAGGGAATGGGGCTTTCAGGGCCGAGCCCCTGAGCCCTGTTCGGGCTGTTTTAATCTCTTGGGGCCACCCTATTCCTTTATACTTTTTTTTTTTGCTCTTCAAAGGCTGTACTCTATCAGTGTCCCTGCCATATGCTCTTAGAAAATAGTTTATGACACTCTTATCTTAGGATTCTATGTGCAGACTGCCATTGGAATTAAACCTACGGCAATTATAGTACCTCACTCCAGTGAAAAACAATTTTTATAGGGCCCACACCTGGCAGTGTTCAAGGGCCCAGGGACACTTTGGGTAGCAGTTGGACCTTGTGGCCTATGATGCTCGGGCCCGCTGTTTTGGGGAGCTACGAAATGATGGGGATTAAACTCAGGATCTCTTCTACATGCTAGGTACATGTTTTAGCACAAAGACTATTTTCCCAGCTCCTCGATTTTTAAAAATATGGGCTTGGCCATTCTGTTTTAATTATTTAATTCTTTCTTAAACCTGTCTCAAAGTATTCTCACAATCAGCAGAGACCCTTAGCAGGTGTTGCTATTTTTAGATACCTACAATGCCTGTTGGGCTGGAGTGATAGCACAGTGGGTAGGGCATTTGCCTTGCAAGTGGCCGACCTGGGTTCGATTCCGCCATCCTTCTTGGAGAGCCTGGCAAGCTACTGAGAGTATCCTGCCAGCATGGCAGAACCTGGCAAGCTCTCCATGACGTATTCGATATGCTAAAAATGGTAACAACAAGTCTCACAATGGAGATGTTAATAAGTGCCCGCTCGAGCAAATCAATGAACAATGGGAGGACAGTGCTACAGTGCTACAATGCCTGTTATTGATGTGGGGTCACACTCTGAGATTGTGGCGAGGATGGAAAGTACCAGAGAAATGACACATTGGGGATGGTTTCTCCTTGACTGTCCTTTGTCACTCTTCTGCAACTTTGGACCCTATCAGTTCTTCAACTACATTCATTTTCCCAGAAGAGTAAATGTGTGTACAAGCAAGTTACTCAACGCATGTGGCAAATTTCTTTCCAGGAAATACTGTGATGGTCTGACTCCCAAATTGCACCCATGCCATTTTTGGAATTGCAAAGGAGGAAAGAAATTGCATTCATAAGGGCACCATCCACTTAAAATGTGGTCAACTTGTTGATACAGTCATGATATATCAGTGGGTACTCTGTCAAGCACACACACATCTAAACACATCAACCATAGACTGATTGGGTAATTCTGTTGTATCTTCCCTCAGTACACAGCCATTAGCTCTATGCTCTGAGCTTGACCTGCCATCAGTACAAAATTCTTTATAAACTTTATTACTTTGGCAAGCCTGGGTATGCCTGAGGAGGAGTACCCCAACTTTTCTGGGGGTCTCAATTCACGTTCCATGATAAGACCCACACCACTTTTTGTCCACCAGACCCATTTTACTCCACCATATTGATTTGGTTCCTAAGACTGAACCTTTGATTCCCTGATCCTGACTTGCCTTTGATGTTCTCCTTCGAGTGGGGATCCTATTTTATACATAAAATCCCACGTGGCTGCTTCTTGCTGATCCCTAGCCCGGTGGGAAGGTGATCAGTCTCCCACTGATTGGGACAGTTACATTGGGGCACTGTTATATTACAGTTAAATGGAGCACAGTTACATTGCTTTAGAAATGGGTGTTTTCCCGTTTCTGGCTGAGACTTCCTTTGTGTTTTTGGAGGGGATAGGTCCAGATCCCAGCCAAATAAAGCCCCAGCAGATACTTTCATACCCCAAGTTGCTACCATGCCTCAGGCTGGACCTCTCAGTTAAATACTCTGGATTTTCTGGAGCAACATGTCCAAATTTTACAATCCTGACATCCAAGTCGCAGCGCACCAGATTGGTTGGGATCTAACACAGAAGCCAACCAATCTTGACTAACAAAAACATCAAGACAGAAGGCTTCACTTCCAAGAAGAGTTTAGTAAAACCTCAGACAAGGATTTAATGTCCCCATGGGGAGAAAAAACAATTTTCACAAACTTTCTGCTATAGAAATATTTTTTTGATCATTCCTCTAGTCACTTAGTGGTAATGAGCAATAGAAAATAAATGATTGTGAGCTTGTGACGGGGCGGGTTGGAGGGGGGAAAATGGGACAATGGTGGAGGGAAGGTGACAGTGATGCTGGGATTAGGGTTGGAATATTGAATGCCTTTGATTACTTATTTTGTTTTTTTTTTTTTTTTTTTGGTCACATCCAATGATGCACAGGGATTATTCCTGGCTCATGCACTCAGGAACTACTCCTTGCAGTGCTCGGGGGAACATAAGGGATGATGGGAATTGAACCTGGGTCAGCCGCATGCAAGGCACGTGGCCTACCTGCTGTACTGTCGCTCCAGTTCCTATTGAATGCCTTTAACCAACCATCATGAACAAAGTTGTAAAACACAGTATTTAAAATAAAGTAGGGAAAAAGAAATGTTCTTTTTTTTTTCTCAGACAACCTCCCCGAGTACATGTGGGGTTCCAGATTAGAGTTAGATGTTCCCATTCCCCTGAGTTTTGGTCACCACCTCTCCCAGAGCTCTAAGGGCTTATCGAACCCTTCAATTGGGTCCCCACCATTTCTAGCACTTTCCTCTTTCACTGGGCAGAGTGCCTGAGATCTCAGCCTGCTCACAGCCAGGCCCGCTGACCAGATGGCTCCTGCTGGGGGTACTTTGAGCACTTGCAGGGCCCCGAGGAGAAGCAGTTGATGAGGCCAGTCTGATGGGAATCTCCCCGTGAAGCATTCCCACCTCCTTGGGTCAACCTTTCACATTTGATTGATTTTTTTCGATTGGTTGTTTGCCTGCCCTGATCAGAGAGTTTGGGTAGCAGCGTGTGTTGACACTTGATTTCACTGTGGGTAAAGTTTAAACATGACTTATCATATCACTGACACATCTGGAAGGCCCCACTCTGCCCCCCTCCTGCAACCTGGCTCTTGCAGTCATGAGAATCTAAGGTATAAAGGCATCTTTTATGTGCAGGAAGCCAGTTCATTGCTTTTGGATCTTGTTGGAGAAAAGCCGTAGAGAGCCCGGGTTCTACTCACTGCTCAGAAGATCCTTCTTTTCCATTCACGAGTTAAAAAACAAAAGTGTTTCCTTTGCAGGGGAGCAAAAGGTCAATTTTTTAGAATATCACCACACCTGCGATGGCTTTTTATGAATCTTTTTCTCCCCCCCCCCCCTCCAGAACTGTCTGGGACTGAAGTTGCAAATGTCACAGTGTCCTCGCATCTTAAGGGTTCAAGGACAAGATCTTGAACTCAAGATTCAAGACTACTCTGCATGTGGGACAGGTTCTCTGGTTCAGGGGAAATCCTCTCTGCAGACACCTGTCATGAGAGGGATAATATGTGGGTCATTCTGACACATTCTCTTAGGGGGTAAGCCAGGTTGTTCAAATATCATCTCTTACTAGTGGAAAAATGGTCTGCAACGCCTCTCCCCTGCATCCTTTTGCATTCCCTACCATGCTAAACCGTGCCTCTCAGCCCCTAGGATGTCAAATTGGGTGAATCTGGGAGTTTATCTTGAGACAAACACAGAGGGCAGCAGCAGGGGTGGTTAGAGAGTTGATACACAGAGGCTCGGGGACCAGAGGTAGAGGAAGGCTCCACTTTGCCCGGGGAGCAAGAGAAGGTCATCTAGTTGATGTGATGTCAGGGTTGAGCCTGGAGGGATCAGCTGGGATTTCCCGAGCTGAGAAAGTGATAAAACACCCTGGGCAGCGTGGAAAGCCTAATCATCTCTTCCAATGTCACACCTTCCGGAGAGAAAGTGTGCTATGCAACGGATGATTCTGGAAAGTGGGCTCGTGTGAGGTTGGTTGATGTGAGCCTTTAAGGTGTTTGGTCTTGTCGCTGTGGGAAGAGAAGTTGTTGAGCTGACATGTGTTCAGAGTGTGTCTCCTGTGCGATCGTGAATGCTACTCTGGGCTGATCCAGAAAACGCAGGAAGTTGGGGCTAAGGCAGCAATGAATTCAAGCATGACTTGGAGGCAGGGTCACAGAAATGAGCAACTGTGGGATTTGAAGTGTGGCAGAGATAAGGCTTCTCTGGTATCGAATCTCACATACCACATGCTTTCTAGAAATTTCAACGTTCTCTTCAATTCTCTTAATGCACAACTGTTGTTTGGGAAGCCCCCTACCCCTCACCCCCAGGGTTTCCAGAGTCAGAGAAATAAACTGGACACTCATGCATCTAACTCTTTCTACTACATACCTATACAAGGGGATAGGACATTTCTTCCCCTCTGAATCCCAGGTCTTCCCCCAACCCACACACCTGGGGGTTGACTCTATCCCCTTTTATTCAATCTTGGTGCATTCAACAGTATGGTGTATTAAGAAATAGAGTACATGACCATTTAAAGAAAAAGCAAAAATAAACCATGTTGAAGGTTTACTCACAAAATCAGGAAGGATTTTAGGCATCTGTAATATTCAAGTCATACCTTGAGTATTAACCCTCTCAAGTGTATGCTCACCACTGGACCCAGTGAGTAGAACCAAGGATCTTTGCCAGAATTTGTCATCAACAAGCTCTGACTAAATACCTAGAGAGAAAGAAAAAGTATCTTATCAAGAAGTGACCTTTAGGACCACAGAGATAGTATAGCGGATAAAGCACTTTTTTTTTTTTCACAACTGGCTGACCTGAATTCAACCTCCAGCATTGTGTATGGTCTCTTCAGCCCTGCCAAGGAGAGATACCTGAGCATGGAGTCATGAGAAAGCCCTGAGAGCCACTGGGCTTGTGGCCCCCAAACAAAAATCGAACATAAAAAGGTGACATTTGGTCTAGAAGGTAAGAAATGAGAGTCACAATACTTTCACTCATGTTACGGTGTTAATAATAATAACAATTGGCATGCATTGTTTTCTTTCTCTGTACAAATGACTATTTGATGGGGAATAGTTCCATTTCCCTAATAAATAGTGAGGTTGGTAGGTACTGCAACTAACATTCCCATTTTACAGAGGAGGAAACAGAGGAACAGCAGCTCCCATGCACGTGGCTAAGAGAAAGGCAAGCACCATCGGAGAATGCAGCATCTGTGAGTGTGTTGTATCCTCTCTGGCCAATGACAGAGCTCCAAGGTAGAGAGAAGAGGTGCAGGGAAGACAGCGACCAAAGCCTGTACCCCAGAAAGAGAGAGAGCCCGTTTGGACCTCCTGGGTAAATGATTCACTTTCCTGTGGGCATGTTTCCGGGTGTGGGGGAGGAACCTCAGCACAGCCCTGTCTTACCTTGCACGTTTATTTGCTGCCACCTGTGATTTACTGTGGCATGGCTCACACCCAACTCGACCTGGGTGTGAAGAGATCATGATTTTATGGTTTGCTTTTTGGCAGTTCACAAGAGGAGGATCAATGGATTCGAAGGACTGGACTTTGAAACTTGGCTTTCCTGGGGCTGTGCCGGGGATATACTTGCGGGTGATTCCTGCCGAGGAGGGAACCATGTTGCTCTTCCCCCTAGAACTGGGCAGTGGGTGGTGCTGGTTGACTACCTCCTACAGAAGGGACCGGATCAGGTGTCAGGTTGCCCCAATGAGTAATAGCCTCGTTTTATTATATGGGATAAATCAATCACATTGGCTTCTTGCGTTGGCTTAATGAGGTTAGATCAGTAAGCGGCAAGAGCAGAGCTTGGGAAACAGTTGTTGGTCAACTGTCTCCGTTTGCTGACAGAGGGCCCCCAGAGGACTGAATTCGGAGTGAAGACTCAGCAGTTTAGCTGCCGGTGGGGAGAAAAAACCTGACTTTGGGTTTGGGAATTGGCACTCAAGAGGGCCAGCCTTTGAACCTACAGTGACGTCTTCAGAGGATTTTTGAGGATGAGTAACGCCATAAACAAAGTAAAAATAAAATCCACAAAAGGTGGTGAGTCCTTTGTCCTCAAGCTGTTATACCTTGCTTTTCTCCACGCATAGTGTCCTTACTGCAGGGATTTACTTTGGTATCTGGAAGCTTCCTCTGAATACCTCTGTTCCCTTTGCCAAGAGGAGCTCACTAGGACCTTCTCCCAGGCAGAAATCTCTGGCACAAGTGTCTTAGCTCTGTAGCACTGTCGTCCCGTTGTTCATCGATTTGCTTCAGTGGGCACCAGGAACATCTTTATTGTGAGACTTGTTACTGTTTTTGGCATGTTAATTGCACCACGAGGAGCTTGCCAGGCTCTGCTGTGCAGGCGGGATCCTATCGGTAGCTTGCCGGGCTCTCCGAGAGGGATGGAGGAATCGAACTTGGGTCAGCTGCGTGCAAAGCAAACGCCCTATCCACTGGGCTGGAGCGACAAGTGTCTTATACAGGTGAATTACAGACCTCGTGGCTCAGGGCTTCAGGGGATAGCGTCTTACTTGCTTACTAGAATTTACCTCAGTTGGGGTGTGGGGAGCTGTTTGAGGACTCCTTGTCTTTCCAGACTCCCAGATATTACAAGAGTCAGACTTGGTTGCTGGAGGAGACTTAGCCAGGGCAGGGAAAAACAGAACAGCTTTTTGTGTTCTCTCTGCCTTTGGTATCTGGAAGCTTCCTCTGAATACCTGTTGCCTTTGCCAAGAGGAGCCATCGAAACCTTCTTCCCCCCGGCAGAACCCTTGGCAGGAATGTCCTATGCAGCTGGTCCCTTGCTCCTTCCCTTCCCTCCCCTGCCGTGAATTCAGGGAATCAGACTACAGACACTTCCGATGATGGTAGCCCCAGAAGACTGTGCTGAGGGCACTGAAGAAGTGGGAAGATGACTCAGAGGGGGCTTAGGTGCTCTCCAGTCCTTCCATCTTCTGTTTCAAACTCAATCCTGCCATGATCTTTTCCATGTCAGAAGTTTTGAAGGTGTTCTGCCTCAGCTGATGTGGTTCAGGCTTCATTTAATGTTCTGACTTTGACCCATCCTCGAGGAGTCTTGGAGACATCAGCAACAGGACAAAGTTCTCAGAGGTTCTAGTGTCAGACGATGAAAGAAAGTGGGCTTCTAAAAGGAAGACTGTAGGATAACATTGGTTTGTCTTCTCTGCCTTGCCGCAGGGAGCTTAGGTTTATTGGCTTACTCCTATCACAGTGCTCCCATTCCTCTGTGTTTATTTGTAACGTCTTTCTTTGTGCACTGTTGATTTGTAAATATTGTTTTTCTCTTTTCTTTAAGTCCTTTGCATAGCAAGATGTTGCCAGGAGAGCTGTCCTACAAGTTGTCCTCAATGTATCTCTTACTGTGTCCATACAAAAATAACTAATATTAAGGGGTTAATTAAGATGTTAGGAAGTAGAGGAATACCCCTAGGTGGTGTTTCCACCCTTGAGCCTGATGGGCAGTCAGGAAGGGCTTTCTTATGTTGATTTTGCTACCAGACTGGGTGTCCCGTGGGGCCCAGAGGGAAGGTGTGGAGAGAAAAGTAGGGGTGGAGAGATGAGTGGGGGAGAGGAATAATCCAGAGAGCTGGGATCTAGGAATGAGGGTCTAGGAAGGAAGAGTGTGTAAGATGGGAGAGATGAGAGATTGAATAAATGGCAACTAATCAGCAACCAGCTTGGTTCTTGTTCTACCTTCACCTGCCCATTGCCAACAGCCATCTCAATCCAGTCCATACACAGCTCCTTGAGAGCACCAAATGCAGGTGGTGAGAGAGAGTTGCCTGGAGAGCCCGTGAACACACATCCTTCTGTGTGCGTATTTTAAACAGGGGACCATGCCAAGAGATGTGGTGGTGTATCAGTCAGTGCTGCTGGGTTAGGTATGGTACAGTAACAAATATCCCCAATATAAACTTAACCTTTAGGTATGAAATACATTATAGACACAGAACACACCCGAAGCATCTTATAATAAAGCTGACATCTTTGTGTTTAACACTCTTTGGAGCCAGAGCTGAGACTAAAGTAACTTCATACCTGCTCTCACTTCAACCTTGAACACTAACTGCCTTCTACGTTTTTAAGACATATCTTTCCCCCTCCAATTAATGGAGTGATACAATTAATATTCAGTTCTCGTTAAACAATGAGCACCCATAGCACAAGAGAAGGATGCTGTTCCCTGGTTCTGAGCATCTTAACTCTGGGATCCAGCCTGACAGAACTTTATGGAATATGGCCAGTAAGAATGAAGGAGGAAATAGTGTTTTCTGTGAGATTGATTCTGATGATAATGTTGAAGTCATGGCTTTATAGTTGCGACTCCATTCTATCAATCCATCCACTGTTGTGTTAAGACTTCTCCCCCCTGATTCCCAAGCTCCCCAGTTCCTAGTCCTAGTTGAAGATGTTCTGTCTCAGCTCATGTGGTTCAGGCTTCATGCAATGTTCTGATTTTGACCGAAATCTCAAGGAGATTTCAAGTCATCAGCAACAGGACAAAGGTCTCAGAGGTTCCAGTGTCAGAGGATGAAAGAGAGTGGGCTTCTAAAAGTGGGCTTCTCAGAATTTATTTCCACTAGGGGTTATCTAGTTCCTTTCTTTGTTTCTTTACATACCACATAAAAGAGACTATCTGGTATGCATTTTTCCCTTTTGATTCTCTTCATTTGGCATTATAACCTTAATTTCCATCCAGGGCACAGAAAACTGCATGATTCTATCTGTTCCTGTAGCTGAGTATATTTCACGTGGATAGAGACCACAGTTTCCTTATCACTCATGTCCTGGGCACTGGTTATTTCCATGTTTTGGCTATGATAAAGAGTTCTGTAATAATAGGGCTGGAGCGATAGCACAGTGGGTAGGGCATTTTCCTTGCATACGGCCGACCTGGGTTCGATTCCCAGCATCCCATATGGTCCCCTGAGCACCGACAGGAGTAATTCCTGAGTGCAAAGCCAGGAGTAAGCCCTGTGAATTGCTGGGTGTGACACCCCCTCCAAAAAAAAAAAAGCCTGCTGTGATGAACATTGGTGTGCACATGTCCTTCCAGAATAAAAGTTTTTGTGTTTTTGGAAGAGATGCCCCAAGAACAGAATCTCTGGGTCATATGGAAGCTCTATTTATAATTTTTTTGAGATGTCTCCAAACCATTTATCCAAAGAGGTTAAAGCAGGCAATAGTCCCACAGCAGAAAATGAGAGTTCCTTTTCCACCACATCTGCACCAATACTTATTATTCCTGGACTTGTTGATATAGACCATTCTCTCAGGTGAGAGTTCATATCTTATTGCCATTTTGACTTACATTTCCCTAATAATCAGTGGGCTGGAGGGATAGCACAGTGGGTAGGGCATTTGCCTTGCACGCGGCTGATCCGGGTTCGATTCCTCTGTCCCTCTTGGAGAGCCCAGCAAGCTACCGAGAGTATCCTACCTGCATGGCAGAGCCTGAGAAGCTCCCCATGGCATATTCGATATGCCAAAAATAGTAACAATGAGACTCACAATGGAGATGTTACTGGTGCCTGCTCGAGCAAATTGATGAACAGGAGGACAGTGCTAATAATCAGAAATTATGAAAAATGGTTTTCTCCTGCTTATGGCCTCATTTGTCTTCTCTGAGAATTTGCCCACCTTCTCTCCCCATTTTTTTTTTTAAATTGAATTGCTTTTTGTTGTTGTGGGACTTTGAGATATCTGAGTCCTTTGTGCAGATATTTTCTTCTCTTCCATTCAGTGACTTAATTTTAGGTCTCATTATAGAAGCTTTTTATTTTTAAATATCTTTTGGGTTGTTGGGCCATACCCAGCTGTTCTCAGGGCTTATTTCTGGCTCCGTGCTCAGGGATCACTCCTGGCAGGACTTGGGAGAACTGGGATGCTTGGGATCTAATCCAGGTCGGATGCGTGCAAGGCAAGCACCCTACCCACTGTACCCACTGGCCCAAAGCTTTTGAGTTTAATGTAGTTTCGTTTGTTTATTTTTGCTTTTGTATTCTTGGCCTCTGGTATTGTCTCTGAGGCCTGGCTCCCTTTTAAATACTTGGTTACCTCTTTTATAAAACGAGGGCCATCTGCCAGGTACTTGTATGAAGGAATGGATCTAATGACAGAAAACCTTAGGGTGGTGTCTGGAAGCCCTAAACTTCCTCGAATGCTGCTGATGAAAATGTTCCCATATCCCCCACTCAGCTAAGATGGTCAAGATGCAGAGAGGTCCTGTGGGCATAAGCGGCTACCCTCTCAGACCTGGTAGAAGAAAAGTAAAGGACTACAGTAACGTGAGTTGCTTTTTTTTTTCTTTTCCTTTTTGGGTCACACCCGGAGATGCACAGGAGTTACTCCTGGCTCAGGCACTCAGGAATCACTCCTGGCAGTGCTCAGGGGACCCTATGGGTTTCTGGGAATCGAACCCAGGTTGGCCGTGTGCAAGGCAAACACCCGACCCGCTGTGCTATCGCTCCAGCCCTGGACTTGCTTCTAAGCTCTGCAATGAGAATTCTGCATGGGCATGGGGCTTAGGGGAATCAGGTGGTAGGAGAAGCACTTGTAAATTCAGTTTTTCACCCACTGGCTCTAGTGAAAGGCTGAGGGTGGGCAGAAAAGACAGAGTTCCCGACGCCCGACGCCCGTTACCTGCAGCCTCTATTTCGTTGTGATGGTTTGGGGATGTGCATTTCCCCCTACTCTTCCCTTTTTTCAAGATGACAAGAAAGTGATTCATGTTCGGGGGAGGAGTCCAGCTTCCTTCTCCCGACAGCCGCGCCGGGGAAGAGCCCAGCCTGTAAACAGTGACCTGGCAGCGCCCATCGGGCCTCTCCATATGGAAAAATCAAAGCAAGAGAGCTGGCAGGGCCATGCAAAGATGGTTTGAATCAGAGGCAGAGACAGCCCTTGGATATTGGGGTGGGGGTTTGAGGGGCCCGTCTGCACCCTCGTGCCAAGATGGCTGGGAAGCGGGGCTGGGTGAGTTTCCATTGGCTGCAGCAAGGCCCCGTAGGTCTGCACTGGGAGCCAGATCGCACCGGGGCCTCTGGTTTAAATTCGGCTCATCGGAGGGTCCTCCGAGCTAATTGGGAAGGAGCCGGCCTGTGTTTTCCTTCCTGCTTAATAACGAGGGGGAACTGCTTACGGGCTCTGGACTTTATTAGGGGGGGAATTTGACATTGTTTGGTTGGACAGAGGCTACGTCCAGGGAGCTAATCTCTTACACCTGTTTGGCTTTGTTCAGGGGCCAAGGAGGGGGGGCGGGACCCCATTTGCTATCAGTGATGGCAGAGGTGGAATCCAAGGGAAGCAAAAGAAGGGACAAGAGAGGGGAGCTAGGATGAAAGTTTCTCCTGCTTTGCTCCTGACCCCAGAAGATGATGCTGAAGATGCCACCCAGCAGAGACACAGATGACGCCAACACGTGCAGCTGGATCAGAGCCATCCCATGGTGGTCCTGACTCCCTAAATGTCCATTAAGTGTCCGCTAGCCTGTCCCGGGCTAGCAGCAAGGAATAGCACTAGAGCTCCAGCCTTGTGAGAGAGGAGATGTGGGTTGTTGCCAGGAAAGGTGGAACTTTCTCGCCTCACAGGAATCAGGTCCTGATTGGGGGTGGGTGGGAGAGAGGGAGAGGGACGTGGCCCCTCTAAGGACCCCCAGTGGCAGCTGGAGAAAAGTGTCCCACGGGGGAGGCCATTCCCAAGCCCTGCATCCTTTGGGGGCCACTGAACCATCATCCCTGGAAGAAGGCTCAGTGGCTTCTTCCACTTCCGGGATGGGCAGAGACCTTGCCTGGCCCTGGGGACCAGCACACACCTGTCCTTTCCTCCAGGGGGGTGCTGGTCCAGGTAGGCTATTGGCTCAAGCTGGTGGATCTGGAGAGGGGACAATAAAAGAGGCACCTTCTGGGGGAGGGGAGGAGAAAGGGGGCACCCTCACCAGGGATGTCATTTTTTTTTCTTTTTGTCTCACACCCACAATGCATAGGGGTTACTCCTGTTCTCATGCACTCAGGAATCACTCCTGGCAGTGCTCTGGGGACCATATGGGATGCTGGGAATCAAACCCGAGTCGACCGAGTGCAAGGCAAAAATGCTTTACCCACTATACTGTCACTCCTGCCCCTCACCAGGGATGTCTTAACTGGAAATGTCTGCATTTGATGATTTGCTGGGGCCAGCAAACAGATGCAAGGGTGACTACTGCAAAGCACACAAGTCAATGGGATGTTAGGGGTCCCAGAGTCCAGTCTCCCAGAGGACACCTGACTTCCTAGATTCCCAGTTTTGCCCCTGTCCGTGCTTGGAAACTGGGTTTGGGTCTGAGGGTAGCCTCAGGAATGGCAGAGCTTTGTGTGTTGGGGTCAGTACATTCTTCTCTATGCCAGGGTGCGTGCCCCTACAGAGGTCAAGGACAGGATGGAAGTTCCAGGACCCAGGACTCACCAGGAGCAGAGGTAAAGGACAGGACTGAAGGCCCAGGGACAGGAAGCAGGTGGTGGAGAGGCTGTTCAATTCCTGTCAGGCCAATGGGCAGTTGGAAAAAGAGCCACATGTGGGCAGAGATTCTACCCCTACACCCTCCAAGTCTGCTCTGACAAATCTGACTTACAAAGCAGCAATGCAAAGATCAGCTTCTTCACAACCCGAAGTCTGTAGAGTGTTGAGCCTCAAGTGGGCGTCACGACTGTCCCTCTGCTATTTCCCCCAGAAATAGCCCCCTCTCAGCTCTATTGCTCTGAAACAGGAAGTGCTGGAGGAGAAGCTCCAGGAATTACCCACAGCAACCCACCCCTCCCCTCCTCCACTTTTCAAAATGTACTTTCGTCACTGTGATTTATAATAGTGTCAATGACAGAGTTGCACTCACACACAGTGTTCCAACACCGATTCCCCACCGGAGTTGCTTGTTCCCCTCCAGCATCTCAGAGATTTCCATCCCCCATGGTCCCCCTCCTCCACCTCCCTGCCATGGTAAGCTCAGTTGTGTAGACCAGTTCCCAGATTCTGTTGCCTTGGGCCATTTGTTATTCCTCTACGGAGGCTTCTTTATACTCCACCTAGGAGGCAGATGATTCTGTATCTGTCCTGCTCATTCTGGCTGACTTCATTCAGCTTCATTCCCTCAGGTTCCCCTCATGTAGAGGTAAATCACATGATGCCGTCTTCTCTTATAGCCAAGTGTTATTCCATTGCGCCAGTGCATCATAGTTTCTTGACCCAGTCATCTGTCCTTGGACACTTGGGCTGTTTCTCCAGAGTCTGGCTATTGTCAAGAGAGCTGCAAAGACCTTAGGAGCGTGAATGAATATCTTCAGAATCGAGAGAAATCTCTCGCAGCCTGGCTTTCTTCACTTACAGAGTCACAGGGAGGAGGAAGGCCACGAACCTCAGGGACTGGGGTATATGCTGTTCCCCTAACTGGAATGAATTCAAGAAGAGGAAGCTCCAAATGCCCACTTAACCCTCTGTTCGCCACAAACTTGAGTTCCTGGTAAGAAACCGGCTTCATTTTCTTGGTTCCCTTCAAGTCAGGGACTTTCCAAGCTGTGGCTTCTTTCTGCTGGGGTGCCAAGCCGTGTCCCCCTTCCCTCCCACCCCCAGTACCAATCATATCTCCAGGAATGGGTTGAGGCTGGTGTGGGTACCGGCACCAGCCACATGCGTGCCAAGCAGAAGACCCTCTTGCATGAGTAGAGATCGTTTGCCCCGGATCCTGAAATGACTTGGACAGCTTTAATTATGCGAGGGCCTTATTTTCAGCCTCGTTATCTTTTGAACTCCTGGAGGGGTTGGGGAAGGGTTAGTTTGCAGCCTGGGTTTTTCTCTAAAGAGCCTTTGTCTTTCTGCCCAGGTATTAGGTTGGTGACGCAACAATCCTAGGTACATTTGGTTCACTTTTCTGCACCCTCCCTCCCACTCCCCCCCTCACCCCAGTGCTGTCCTGGGTCTGAATGTGGGTCTGTGTTCTCCCTGTCCACCGGTCTGCATAGAGCGAGCGGGCCACAGGAATGCACCCAGAACAGAGCCAAATTGTTCAAGCTGCGTGAAGAAGAAAGGAAAAACGGAGGGGGGAGCGGGTGAGGTCGCGAGACGAAGAAAAGCTTTCCTTGTTGGTTCAATTACTCGGGAGATATTTGGAGGATAACATAGTAATTTTTTTTTTTTTAGTTGAGGGGGGGGGTTTGGTAGGGGAGCAAAAAACTGGGAGAGCGGAGTTTGATCGGCACAGTGGCCTATACAGAAAGGTGACATTTGAGAGAACAATTGCTGGGTTGTTTGGCCACTTTTGCGCTATGAATGAAGCTTAAGAAAAAGCTGTCTTTGGATTGCTACTAATAGACATCTTCATCATTCCTGCGCGCGCGCGCTCTCTCTCTTTCTCAGTTCCCTTATGAAATAAGGGCACACAGGTAATAAACAAAGCACTATAAAAGATCCCATCGAGGTATTCTGTGGGCTCATTCAATGTCAGGAGTGAGTCGCCGACACATCACGGTTGGTGCCCACGGCTTCTAAAGCTAGTGGGAGACGGAGTGCGTGGGGTGGAGTTGGGCGAAGCCCTCTGCCCACTCCCCCTCTGCTCCTGCCTGCATTTCTGGCTGTGTGGGTCAGGCCCATATCTCTGGTCAGCTCAGCTGCCCAGGAGGACTGGGGATCGAGGAAAAGATGGCAGGGGAGAGGGCCTCGGATTTCTCACTTGGATTTTGGATGCTGACTTGCCTTTCTTTGTCACTACTCTTGCCAGATCCAGGTGAGTTGATGCCCGAGTCAACCCCTAACCCTCACCTCCCTCCCCCCCCCCCCCACTCCCCAGACAAATCCCCAAACCCTCCAAACCAACTGTCACTCGAATCTGATTTGCTTTCCCCAACTTGACTAGACAATCCAGTTGTGGTTCTTCTTCCTTTGTGCTTGGGTCTAGGGTTTGACAGGTGTGGGGGGACTTACAGAGTCCTCTGGCCACCAGCTGGGCAGAAAAAAGTGTTGTGATGTGTAGGAGTCATGTGGGGGTGCTCACTGGTTTCAGGGGAGGGGCGGTAGTCAGCCATGTGGGATGGAGAGAGGTCATGGCTTTATCTCCCATCAGATTAACTTGCCTGCTTCTCCATCTCCTGAGTCCTGGCTGGGGCTTGCTCTCAGCCTCTCTGGCCTCTCTAGCACTTCTTGGCGGTCCATTTACCAGTTTCGCTGCAACGGGGCAAGGGGATGGTGGCCTGGGTTGGCCTTTTTCTGAAACCATGAAGCCTGGGCCAAGGAGTTGTGGGGAGCATCTTAGCTTCCAGCCTCCTCCCACGAGTTGGTACCCAGGGCCCTGGCCTACAGTTCATCCCCCAGGCAGGTGCTGCTGAACGGGCCCCCAGAGGCCGGGCCTCTGTGTTGGCAAGTAACCAGAGATGAAAGGGGGATGCCAGGGTTAGGGGTTCTCTGCTTACTCAGCCTCACTCTCCTTTTGCTTTGCTAGGTACACTCCTTTTTGCTGGATCCCAAGGGCTTTCATTGGGCAGGAACCAGGTCCTGGAGGGGAATGGGCTTGTAGTGGTTATGCAAGGGAGAAAGGATGTGAATAGCACAAGAGACGTGGGGTAGCAATCAGCAGAGATTTGGTCTGTAGAGCCTCAGAAATGCCTGTTTCTGATGAACAGAGGAATCATTTCAGGTGCTTCCAGAAAATGAAAATAATGAAAATAATTTCTAAGCCTTCAAAAATGTTCTTGGAGCTCTGCTTTTGTGTCTGTGTTTTCCATAGTGAAAAGAACATCTCGGGCTCAGGGAACCCATTTGAGAAGGACAAGACACTGTCACATTTAGACATTTAGCCTCTAGATTTTTGGTATGCTCCAATCATTTTCTCCTTCTCCTCTTTTTTTAAATTTTTCTTCCTATTATTTTTGGTTAAGCTCAATTTTGTAGTTTAAAGTCATTTAGCAGGAGCTTTCATTTCAAAAATAGTCTTTCTGTCTTTCTGGACTTTAAACATTAGAAATTTCAGAGAGAGAGAGAGAGAGAGAGAGAAAACGAGAGAGAGAGAAAGAAAGGGAGAGAGAAGGGGGGGGGTCTGATCAGATGCAATGGTAACATTACCTTATAACACATGCCCTGCTAATGTTTACACATGCAGAGCTGTATGGCTTGCTCTGTTCTGGTGTGTGTGTGTGTTTTATAAAAAAAAATCACCGTCTCCAGGAATATTGTTGGATCTGCTAATTTGGCCTCTCTCTCTAAACCTCGCCTTAGAGACTTCTCTGAATCGAGTGCATGAGAAACGGGATTGCCTGCTGCAATGCCAAAGCCTGAATTTGTCGGAGCGGGGTCCTGTGTAATACCTCCATGCAGGGCTTCGTGCAACCCGAGAAAGCCTTAGGAATCTGACAATGAGGGCAGGCTCGCCCTACTTCTCAACACAGAAAGTGTCCTCTGTATTTGCTCTGAGTTAATTTATTTTATTTTTTCCTCCTCTGTCTGCTTTTGTCCAACGGCACCGATTTCTCTACAAGTAACATGGTCCCTAACAGGGCTGTTCTAAGAAAAATCGACCTAACACGGGCTTTTGCCTGTTCTGACAATAGGGATTCATATGAGTTTGCAGAATGAGGGTAAGAGGGCATTGCCCTGACTGTTGATTTTCTTCATGTCTGTAGTTATTTGCACATTTGGAAAGAATTTTTTTGGCCGTGCTAGGGTGCAAATTCAGAAAACTCACACAGGCAAGGCAAAGGCTCTACTCTCCAGCCCTTATTTGAACAAATTATCTTTTGTGTAGAATTATTGACTTGTCTTTGAGTCAATCAATTAACAGATTCCTTTATGTGTGTGTGGGGGGGGCATACCTGGTGATGCTCAGGGCTTACTCCTACCTCCATGCTCAGGATTCACTCCTGATGGGCTTGGGGGGACCATACGCTGTGCCGGGGATTGAAGCCGGGTTGGCTGACCCTATCATTCTGACCCTAACAGATTCTTCCTGTCTCAATGGGCTTCATCAGTCACTTAAATTCAATGTTGCTTTTTCTTGTTAGTACAGAAACAGACCCGGCACCTTCCTACCCCATCCAGGTTCTTGCTTTGTGGTTCTCCCATTTTTTGATTAGAATTCTGCCATAGAGATGGGAGAGGCTGGCAAAGATTTCATTTCTTATGATGATGATTTGTGATACTGTATTCGTGACCAGCCCTGGTCACAGGTACTGATTTTCTCCCTGTATCTACGTGCTCTTTCTTCACAGGAGATGGACCGATCAGCCCTGGGCAGGCTTGTTTCCTTCAATGGGGAGGGAAAGAGAAAAAAAACTCTCGAGGCTGGTGTATTCCCTCAGCATGGTTCTAACCAGTAGGCTCAGCATGGTTCTAACCAGTAGGCTGCCACCAACAACTTGGTGAAGCAGTGATGTAGGCCTGGGCATCTGCTTTCTCCAGGCTTGCAGGGGCATGGTGACCCTGGGCGTTTATAAACTTCATTCACAGTTTCTTTCCTGGGTTATTTGCCTTGTGAGTCAGGGTGGCATGAGATACGAACTCTGCAGCCTTTGAGAACAAGGGGCCAGCACATAGGGGAACACGTTGGCTTGTGTGGGGGGCTTTAAGAGACTCGAGGTGACTCGGGAGGATTTGAGATCGCAGTGCTTGGCTCTAGGCCATCATTCTTGGCTAATCATTGTGCTAATCTTTTGGAGGGAGGTGTGTGTGTGTGTGTGTGTGTGTGTGTGTGTGTGCATGTGTGTGTGTACTCTCCCCATCCCTAAATCCCCAAGTTGGTGAACAATAGGAGAATTGTCTCTCTGTGCTATGCGCGAGATAGGTCAGACCACTGCATCTGGAAGGAAAAGGTCCTCCAAGGATGACCCATGTGTTGGGACATTTGCCCTGAGCCATCATCTGAACCCTAGACCAGAGCCCGAGGCTCAGTGCCACATTAGAGAAAATATTTCTCAGGCAGAAGCATTTAAATAGCAGCTGTGTGTGTGTGTGTGTGTGTGTGTGTGTGTGTGTGTGTGTGTATGTCCCGGGAGGATTGTTCCACCGAGTTTTCTCTGTTTTGTTTTGCCTGGTTGTTATTTATTTCTTTGCCCAGTTATTTTTCAATTGAGGCAACAGGGTTTACAATGTTTTCCATGTTCTTGCTTTTACTCACATCTTTAATACACTTCCTCCTTCCCCACCTCCTCCTTCCCCATCAGTGACCTTCCACCACTGATTCCCAATCTCTCCCCTCTCCCACAGCCACCCCTTTTATAGCATCAGTCTTCTGTTCTACTGACAGTGTCTCTGGATTTCTTTCTGCTGGGGACTCCGTACATCTTTCTTAGTTTCTACCCCATGGATAGTGAGATCAGCCTGCATTTCTGACTCCTTCACTTAGCCCAATCCCCACCAATTTCATCCAGGTGGCAGCAAATGGAATGCTGTCTTCTTTTTTCACAGCTGAGTAGTATTCTATTGTGCATCTATACCACAACGTCATTATCCACACCTCTGTGGTTGAGTGTTTGCATTGTTTTGAGAGCCTGGCTGTTTGAATAGGATTGTGATGAATGTAGGGGGTACCTGTCTCCTTGTGGATTTAGTGTCTTAGTGTTGAGCTAGATTACCCTAGGAGGGCAATCACTGGGGCAAATGAAAAGTCTTTGTTTTTTGTGTTTTGGACCACATGTGATGATACTTTGTACTATCGCTCTGGCCATGCAAATGGAATTTCTCAATTTATTCTTAATTATCTGAATAATTTTCCATAGATGCTGAAATTATTCCCATCAATAGTGAATGAGAGTCTCCTTTTCACTACATCCCAACAGAGCTAGTTGTTCTATGCTTCCAATGGCAGATGGTTTTCACTCCTCTGAGGTGACCCCTCATTGTCCTTTCAATTTGCCCTTCTTGATAATCAGTGATGATGACACTTTTTCATGTGACCACCTTTCTGTTGACCGTCTTCTTGTTTTCTCTGAACAGCATCTGATCAGTGCGTCTCTCCATTTGGGGATGCGGTTTTTTTTGTTGTTGTTGTTCTTGAACTTTGAGATTGCTTTATATGTCTTGGTCATTAGCTCTTTGATGGCTGATGAACCCGTAATTTCTCTCATTTAGGATGCCCCCTTTATTTATGTCCAGGGCCCTTTGATGCAAGTGAAATGTTTTCTGGAAGATTAAAATTAAGAGGGGTATATGTGCTTTCTTTTTTGTGCCTATTCTATTTTTCTCAAGTCTATAATGTACTCAGTAAAATCTTTTGGTCTTCTTAAGAATGGATAGTATTGGGGCCAGAATGATAGTACAGCAAGTTGGACATTTACCAAGCCTGTGGCTGACCTGGGTTCAATCCCTGGCATCCTATATGGTCTCCTGAGCACAGTCAGGAGTGATTCCTGAGTGTAGAGCACTTGGGTATGATCCAAAAAGCAAAGTAAGTGAAGTAAATAAATAAAGGATGATAGTAAACCCTATACTTGGAGGAGGGAGGGAGGGGAGAGAGAGAGAGAGAGAGAGAGAGAGAGAGAGAGAGAGAGAGAGAGAGAGAGAGAGAGAGAGAAAAGTGGGTATAGAGATTGAGGCACTTTCCTAGCACGTGGCATACCTTGTTTCATTCCACAAGAAGCACTGCCAGGAGTGATCTCTGAGCACAGACCTACGAGTAAGCCCTGGGCACTGCTGGATGTGGCCTTGAAATAAAAAACAATAATTATGAAGTAAAAGAAAAGGAGCCAGAGGCACGAGCAATTACAATCACCAAGAAAAAGCAGATTTGCCTTCGGATGTAGGTCAGTGTTCCAACGCTGGACTGTGATTCGGGGCTTGTACAAGGTAGAAAGTAAATGTTCAGTAAACACAGCCTCCTAGAGGAGTTCAGAACGAGAAGTTCAAGGGTCCTGGGGTGCAACTCGCCAGGGAAAGCTCACAGTCTCTCTGTCACAGTGGACGTGACAT
Source organism: Sorex fumeus (assembly GCF_029834395.1). Lineage (NCBI taxonomy): Eukaryota > Metazoa > Chordata > Mammalia > Eulipotyphla > Soricidae > Sorex > Sorex fumeus. The sequence goes on along the minus strand of NW_026606120.1, from coordinate 87,600,638 downwards.
TCTCTCATGGGGGGGGCGCAGAGTGGTGACAGCCGGAAGCACCCCATGCCATGCCTCTCAGGGGGTTTCCTTGCGTCAGTTGCTCCTGGCGAGGACAGGCTGAGGGAAACGTTCTGCCACCACATCCTCAGGGATCAGGGAAGCGGGAACATCTTGACTGTCCAACGGCTGGGGCTTCCCCAGGGCCTACTTGGGGGGTGTCGCACCTCTTTCTCCATCTGCTCCCTGTTAGGCAGCTGCCAGGCTGGGGAAAGAGAAGGCGGGCGTGCCGGGCGCAAGGGGCACGCAGCGTGTAACTTGGCAGGACTCCCCAGGTTGGCACGGAGAGGTAGTAAAAGGCGGGGAGGGTGGGGGGTGGCAGGCGTCAGGGAGGGGGGCCAGCCCAGGAGGCCTCCTGGTGCCCCCCCCCCGGGGGGGGGGGACGAGGCCTTTGTAAACCTGTGGATTTGAATGAGATCCAGATCCAAACCCAAACACGGTTTCCCCTGCGCCTTTCCCCAACTGCCCGCGAACATTTCCAAGTGAGAGAGAAAAAACTCAGTGCGGAAAAATACAGTAAAAGCGACAGGGCCTTCCCAGTTTCCGCGGCTCTGGTCTGACTTCACAATCAGCCCTGAATAGCTGGCTCCAGCTCACCTGAGTTATTAACTGTTTGCTGGCCTCTCTCGGTGGGTGTCCTTGCGGCTTGGCTCCCCGTCTGTCAGGGTTCACCCTGGGCCCCTTCTCTCAGCCTGACGGGAGCGGAGGTGGGGGGGTCTTCCCTGGACTCAACTTTGAACTCATTTTGGCATCAGGTCCTGCTGTTTTTTTTTTAAAAGAATTTTTTTGGGGGGAGTTAAAATGGAAGGGTGTTGGATAGAGAGGAAAGGAAGGAGATTCTGGGGTCTGCTTGTGTGGAACCTCATTGTCCACTGCTCAAAACACGCTCCTGGGGGAAAGGATAGAGGGGAGAGAAGGTTTTTCTTGAAAATGGGGTGCCAGTGGGTGGGCTGGTTCTTGCATATTTCGCGGGATCCCCTCCTTCTTTCGGCCCCCCTCAATTCTTCTGCTCCTATCACTGTTCTTGGAGACTGTATGTTGGGGTGATAACTATTTTATTTTTTCAATGGATAAATGTAACCCAAGTTAATGAATTTCTTCTTTGGGAGTTATTGGTTTACTATGTCACTCCCCTAAAGTGCATTTTAAAATGAACATTTTTCTGGGCCCAGGGAGATAGCTCAAACTCTCTAGGTGGTCTAGGCTTGATCCCTGGCAACCAATGGTAAACCCACACCCCAAACACGGAGTAGGAGTCGCCCCCAAGCATCACTGGGTATAGAGCCACCCCCCCCACCAAAAAAAGTAAAACAAACATTTTATTTTTAAACAGACCACTTGCTTTAAAAGCTCTGTTTGATTTTGGGGAAATGCACATTTAATGACCATGAAAGATAGTCATTTCTTTACTATGTAAAGAGACTGATCATTAAAGTAAATTTGCATGATTCATATTTCAAAATATAAAGGTGCATATAATGATACCCTTCTCACCAATTACTCAGATCCTTTGCTGTAAGCACCCCAAATGACTGGCTTATTATCTTTCCTTTTGCATGCATATTTTCCCCTTTTCTTCCCTTCCTTTCTTTCTCTCTTTTTCATTCTTTCTTTCTTTTCCCTCCCCTCCCTCATTTCCTTCCTTCCTTCCTTCCTTCCTTCCTTCCTTCCTTCCTTCCTTCCTTCCTTCCTCTCTCCCTTTCACCATTTCTTCCTCCCTTCCTCTCTTCCTTCCCTCTTTATCTCTCTCACTTTCTCTTTCCCTTTCTTCCTCCCCCCCTCCCATCCTTCCTTCCTCCCTCTGTTCCTCCCCTCTTTATTTCCCTCCCTCCCTCCCTCCCTCCCTCTCTCCTTCCCTCCCTTCCTCCCTTCCACACCTAGTGGTGCTTAGTGCTTTCTCCCTGTTCTGTGCTACAGAATCCCTCTGGCAGTGTTCAGGGGGTCGGGTGGGTCATAGGTTTCAAACAGTGTGAGCTGTGTGAAAGCAAGTCCCTTTAATCACAGTACTCTGTCGCTGGCCCTCCTTTTGCAGATATTTAATGCACTGGTAAGAAAAATCAATATATTTTTATTTTAATATATATTTTTTGAAGGGGGCCCTCCTGCTGGTGTTGAGGGCTTAGTCCTGACTCTGTGCTCAGGGATGACTCCTGGAGGGACTCTGGGCACCATACAGATTGCTGAGGACAAAACCCGGGCCAGTCACAAGCAGAGCAAGCACCCTATCCAGTGGACTCTCTCTCTGGTCCCCTATAATATCTTTTTCTTTTCGTTTTTTGGTTTGGGGCCACATCTTTAAGGGCTACTTCTGGATCCATGCTCTGGGATCATTTTCGGTGGTGCTCAGGGAACCACGTGCTGGGGACCAAACTCAAGTCTCCTGCTTCCAACATTATTCTGGTTCTCTTTTTTAAAATCTCTGAGAGGTATGTTATCTTAGAGAAGCTCTAAATGTAAGGAATAGTTGCAAAGATGTCCAAGAGTCCCTATCCATGTCACAACTGGCTAATGAACTCCTACATGGGACATTTGTCACTCTAGGACCAGAGTGTGAGGAACTAAGGTGCTTGCCTTGCATGGGGCTGACTCAGATTCACTCCTTAGCATGACACATGGTTCCCTGAGCACAGCCAGTGATCACTCTTGCACACAGAGCCATGAGTTGTCCTTGAGAACTACAGGGTATGTCCCAAGACCCCTGCCCCCTCAAATACATATATATATACATATATATATATAATGTATATATAGAGAGGGACAGATAGACATAGATAGATATATATCTTTGCTCCACCAACTTGAACTGCTTATGCACTTTTCATATTTCAACTGTGCATCACTGGAGGTGTTTAAAATAGTTTGCAGTCTTGGAAGGTAAGGGTTTAGGAAGTTACAAGTCACATTCTCTTTACATTGAGATCCAGCTTTTGGGAATTTATCCTCTGGATGTACTTGACCACGAATCAGGTTAGTTCTGTGCTGTCTGTAAGACCAGACACTGAAATAGCCAAGAGAACCGTCACAAGGAGATAGTCTGATGGATTATCTATAAAATAAACAACAAAGGTGGAATTCTTAGGCTCAGGGAGGAGATAGTCATGAAAATACATGAAGAAAGAAAGACAAGACACAGCAAAGCCTGTAAAATGAGGTGCCGTGTGGTTGAAAATGAAACTGATCTTAAAGAAGTCCAACATCATTCTTCACCCATCGAATCTGGACTGAATTTCATGGCTTTCTCCCAAAGAGCAGCGTGGAGGAAGGAGGAGAAGTAACTTGGCTGCAGAGAAAGTTGTCAACCCCCCCATTGTCCAGGTGATCCAGTTGACAGGGTGAATGGCCAGGCACGTGGATTCAGTGGGAGTTGAGTTGATGGTGATGAGGGACGGTTCCCCCTAAGATCCGCAGCCTCCGACCTCTCAGCCCTGATTAATTAGGAGGAAAACATCAAACTCAAATTCAGGAGCAGCCTCCTGAGTACTTGAGACTATCCAAACAAGGAAAATCTGAGAAACTGTCACCCTCTGGAGGAAACTCAACACGATGGTGACTAATGTAAGGTGGGATCCTGGACAAGATTCTGGAACGGGGGAAGGAGGTTGGTGTGAGACCCAGCCCAAACTGACAGCTATGGAATGTGTCTCCCTGTCACCCGCTGAAGTTGGCTCTTTACAGTGACTATGTTCACTGTTGTTATTATGTGGAGGTGGGTGCACCCCACCTGGCTATACTGGGGTTGGGGGGGCTACATCTGGCAGTATTATCAGAGGTTATTCCTGGTATTGCTTGTGGAATCACTCAGTGCCGGGGATTCAGCTAACCTGCAAGGCAAACTCTTTACCGCCCCCCCCCCCCCACCTGTACAATCTTCCTGGCACTCTAAAGACAAACAAATCTGTTGTGTGGGCATTTAAAGTCCAGGTGTGACATAGGCAGGGATTCTTGAGGCTCTCTGAGACATATCCTTCAATGAAAGATTCTCTAAAATAAAATGCTTCTCACAAATCGAAAAGAGGGGTAGGATAGCTAGGTCAAGAATCAAATGCATGCTTTGCACATGGTCCCCCGAACATCCCCAGGAGTGATTTTCAAGAATCAAATCAGTAGTAGTACAGAGCACTTCAGAGTGTGACTCCCCAACCAAAAGAACAGCATAAAGGAAAAAACATAAAGAGATTATATCATTGCTCTCCTGGGCCAGAAATATCTGCAAGAGGGGTCCCGGAGAGCAGGTGCCATCCCTCTGCCTGTTCCCCAGGAATCCTGGTGGCCACCATCTTCCAGAACTCATTGGAAAACACAGGTATAGGACAGCAGTAACGGCAAACGCCAGGACACACAGGATAGGGGAGAAGCCGGCCCTTCTCCTCCCCTGCCCCCATGTGACCCTGAGATGATGCCCACAAACAGCCCCTGGCTACTTAAATTCCTTAACAACCAGATTCCCAGAGACACACAAACAAATCTCGGAACTGAGCAGCTCTTGGCAGAGATATCTCCAGACCCTAATTATTAAAATTTTAGAATTCCAAGACCACGCGGCTACTCTCGAGGCTGCATGACATCATGTGCTACTCATAACCAACAATACAAAACAAATTGTCTAGCGTTGCCTTTTCGGCAGGTCTGAGTATTGGAGGGAAATTCCAAATAATGATGATGGGATTGGTGTCAAAATATTGAATGTAATCAAAGTAGAAAGAGAGTAATGTGGAAATTATCTGCCACACAGGCAGGGGTAGGGTTGAGATGGGGGGTATACTGGGGGTTTTGGTGTGGAAAATATGCACTGGTGAAGGATGGGTGTTTGATCATTGTATGACTGAGACTCAAACATAAAAATTTTGTAACTGTTCTCATGGCGATTCAATAAATAAATTAAAAAAAAGGAGTCCCAGAGAAGTAAATACTGGGGTTAACTTGCTTGGGATATACATGGCTAATCCCAGTTTGATCCCCAACACCACAGACCCCTGGGCTCTGCAGAAGAGATCCCCAGCTCTGTGGTCAGGGCCTCTAGCACTCAAGAGCTCATTTCTAGTGATTTATTGTTGCTTTCACATGTATTGAGTACTTTTCACCATCTGTGGATGTGGCCACATGATACCGACCTTCTTTCCTTGAAGAAATGCTCTACCACAGGCTACCATTATGTTCCCATTGAGCAGATGAGAAAATTGAAGAAACACTGGTCAAGTGACTTCCCCAGGATCGTGAGGTTGTCATGGGGCCAGACAGGATATAGGACTGGAAAACGTGCCCCCTGATTACCAGTTGTCCCCTTTGAGTGTCCTATACCCCCAATGTGGCATCGGTGCCCTATTTATACCAAACCCCTCCAAAAATAAAGCAGATCAGCTGCTGTTTTTCTAAAATTCAAATTTAACTGGACATTGCATATGTGCTGCAAAAGTAAATACATATAGTTCTTAAATTAAGCTTGTCCAAATACGCCACTGGACCCATGTATTCGTTGTTGCTCTAAAGCTCAAATTGAATTGGGTAGCCCACATTTTTATTTGCTAAACCTGACAATTTCCTGGAGAGAGAAGGCCTTAGAAAAGATGAAAAGACCAACGCTTAGGGTGTGAGTGCCTGCACCCGTGGGTACTTTCTCATCCTCACCCTCGCCCCTCTGCACTGACCCCCCTCCCCATTGTTTTCTCCCCTTTGACACCTCAAGTGGGCCTGTCTCCGCATTGCCGTCCAGTCACAAAACACAGCTTGGAGACACACAGTCCAGACTTCCCGGAGGGCTGTAGGGAGCCAGTTTTCCTCCTCTTGGGGGGTGCCCAGCCCTGAGCGTGTCCTGAGGAGGCCTCCAGGCCCCCATCCTCTCTCCCCACCTCCACCCTGCACCCCAGCCCAGACTGGACCTTACACCACATCCCCACCCACCAGTGGCATGCACTGGCCTGCACTGGATCACCGCGTACCCCTTAGCCTTCTCCCAAGGTCCTGGGTTCCCCGCTGGCCACTTCCCACTCCTCTCGCTGAGATACGCTTTCAGGGCGATGGGGTGAGCTGGGGTGGGGGTGCGGGCAGGGCGGGGTGCCCGGCACCCGTCTAACAGTCCGGGCCTGTGTCCTTTCTGGGCAGGGCTATTTTAAGGGCAGGCTGGTGCTGCTTGGGTTCCCCTGCGTTTACCTAGGCTTTCAATATTTTCCCTGGCACGCTCCGAGGTGGTCACAGAATGTGGGAAACCAGGCAAGGGAAAAAATGAATGCACTCCTCCTCATGCCCCGGGTGGCTAAGTTCCATGCAAAAGGGGGGGTGCGGAGGGGCTCCCTATCTGTGTCTTGGGGTGTCTCCGAGAGCGGGGGTGCAGGGTGGGGGAGCCGCACTGGCTCCCACCAGGGGAGTCCAGACAGCAGTAGAGGAAAACTGGCCGCACATGGCTGTTTCAGGCCAGCCCGCTCCACCCTCGCCCGCCTCGAGCCTCCGTGGACACTGAATGTCCCTTTATGGCCGGGGTGCGCTCCCGGCGGCTCCCCAGGACTGCGGGGCCCTTGTGTCCACATGCCTGTGTGAGGCGGCACCCCCTTCCCTCGCAAGGGTGTGGGCTGGAAACCCACCCAGAAGCAACCTGAGGAAAAATCTCTCCTTTTGGCAGTTCTGCAGGGGGAGCCCCTGCCTCTGGGGGCCCTCGGTCCTGAGGGTGACCTGGGCAGTGTCTGGGCTGGGGGGCAGGAAGCAAATGCATGACAACAGGGCCCCTGGCCCCCTGTACCCCCCACTCTCATGCTCCAGCTGGAGACTCTCAGGGAGTTTCTGCTGCTTGTAGGACTCCAGTTGGGTGTTGCAGAATCTCCCTTTGGGCACTGCCAGACTTGGCCCTTGGACCAGGTCTGTTCTCTCACAGTCTGGAAATGAGTCAATGTGTGTGAGTGTGTGTGTGTCTGTGTGTGTCTGTGTGTGTGTGCGCGCGCGCGTGTGTGTAGGGTGCTGCAGAGAGCTAAGGGGTTGAGTTTGGGTCTTCCTGTGGTACAGCTTTTCTCAGTGCTTCTGTGCATGGGGCTGGAGCGATAGCACAGCGGGTAGGGTGCTCACCTTACAAGCGGCCAACATGGCTGACCTGAGTTCGATTCCTCCGCCCCTCTCGGAGAGCCCGGCAAGCTACCGAGAGTATTCGATATGCCAGACACAGTAACAACAAAGTCTCCAATGGAGACGTTACTGGGCCCACTCGAGCAAATCGACGATCAACGGGAGGGCCTTTACCTTTACCTTTACCTGTGCATGGGGGACTGGGCCAAGCTCCTTTGGGACTTCGTGTCCCCCACTAACGTGATTGACTGGACAGCACTAGCTTCACATCCTGTGGTTCTTTCCAACAACTTTCCCACTGAATTTTTGCTGATCACATTGTATCTTCTCTCTTTCTGGTAGAAGAGTAGCCCCCCCCTACCCTCTCCCCTGTCGCCTCCCCCTCCCCACAAGATCGAGAGGTCCTCTGGAAGAATTTCCAGTCACGGCCATACATTGGTATGTGAGTTTTTTTCAGAAGCAGTTAAGGGCTTCTGAATACTCCTTAGAGTACCAAACATCTCACCACAAACCTGCTGTCTTTCTTTTTTTTGGTAATGTTTAATATGGAAAATAATCTTATTTAGAGAAGTATGAGGAAGGGGGAGGAGAGAAAGAGGAAGAGAAGAGGAAAAGAGAGGTGAGAGAAGAGCAGGAGAAAAGAGAGACAAGAGAGGAGAAGAGAGAGAAGAGAAGAGAGAGAAGAGAAGAGAAGAGAAGAGAAGAGAAGAGAAGAGAAGAGAAGAGAAGAGAAGAGAAGAGCAGAGCAGAGCAGAGCATTATGGCCTTTCTGTGGTACTGGGATGCATTCTGGGGATGGAGGATTCCTTGTATCTGACTAAATTGGTCAGAAGGAGGAGACTTTTCATGTGACCTACAGTTAATCACCATGGGCATCCAGATGCAAATCTCCAGGACATCAGTGAACACTTGTTCCCATTCAGGTAGAACCTAGCATCCCTTCCAACTTCCTTGGTAGAACTGAACACTGGGAAAATGCTCTGAGTCTAAATTTAAGCAAAGTGCTGATTCCAGTTTCTGACAGTTTACTCCATCCCCATCAGGGTGCAAGTTCCTTACAGTTCCTTTATCCACCAGCATTGTACTTTGCTCTCAGCTGATGTTATCACTTCAAATGGCAGTAGCTGCTGTCTTGTCTTTGTTTTGAAAGGGCAGATAACATCTATAAGGAAAAAATATCCACAAGCCTTGGCTTGTGGCCACATTCATGATTAATTCAAGTTATGTTTTTTGTTGTTTTTATGAAGGCACTGTGATTTACAAAGTTATTCATAGTTGAGGTAGAGGTATACAATGTTCCAACATCAATCCAATCACCAGTGTCAACTTCCTTCCACTAGTGTCCCTCCCATCCCTCATCCTGCCTCCTGGACAAGCGCATTTTAAGTTTTCTTGTTGTAGTTTGTTGGTTCTGTGGTTTAGGTATATAGATGGACCATACCTCTCCACTGCCAATGTATCCAGAGTTCCTGGCCAATATCCTTGTTACTTCCTGTCTCTTCTTTCTTCCCCCCTTGATTTCCTTCTTTCCCCATCTTTCTCACCTCTATCCCGCACTGTTTTGTATTTTTACTCACTTAAGTTAAACACCACAGTTTACAATGATGGTTTATTACAGACAGTCAATATTCCAACACTAAATTCACCACCTTCCTTCCATTATCTACATTTTACCAGCAACCTATCGAGCCTGCCCCCATGGCAGGCCCACAATAATTTTTTTTAACCATGAAATAGCTGACAGAATGATAAAAAAATTATTTTTATAGAAAACAATTTGTTTGGGTGGTGCTGGCCTGCCACACTCTGAGATCACCATAGTGGTCTCAGCTGGGAACCAGTATCCTACTTTGATACCTTGTGTCCCCTTGTTCTTTAATTCTATACACCACAGGTAACTAAGATCATCTGGTGTTTGTCTTTCTTCTTCTGACTTACGTCTTTTAACATCCTATAGTTCTCTCCAAGTTGCAGAGAATGGAGTTATTTTATCCTTTCTTACAGCAGTATAATATTCCATTGCTTGTGTGTGTGTATGTGTGTGTATATATATCTTATACCTTTATTATCGACTCATCCAATGTATTCCATATTCTAGCTGGTATGTGCTACTAGATGAGTAATAGTTTTCATATGTTCTTTTGAATGAATTTGTCTTTTGTCCTGGATATTGCTTGTCAGATGTCAGCTCTATTCTTACATTCAGGAAAAATCTCCATACATTTTTTTCCATAGGGGTTGAACCAGACAACATCCTCACCTTCAATAAATGAGAGTTACTTTTTAACCACATCCCTGTCAACACAGATTGTTTCCAGTTTTTTTTTTTTATTTATATGTGCCATTCTTACTGGAGTGAGATTATGTCTTGTTGTCTTGATTTGGATTTCCCTGATAATAAGTGGCAGTGAACATTTTTTTGTGCCTGTTGGTCGTCTGTCTGTCTTCTTTAGAGAAATCAAGGTAAAGGTAAAGGTAAAGGTAAAGGCCCTCCCGTTGTTCGTCGATTTGCTCAAGTGGGCCCAGTAACATCTCCATTGGAGACTTTGTTGTTACTGTGTTTGGCATATCAAATACGTCACGGGGAGCTTGCCAGACTCTGCTGTGCGGGCGAGATACTCTTGGTAGCTTGCCGGGCTCTCCGAGAGGGGAGGAGGAATCGAACTCCGGTCGGTCATGTTGGCTGCGTGCAAGGCAAACGCCCTACCGCTGTGATATCTACTCATTTCCTCTCCCCATTTTAAAAATAGGGTCTATCGTTATTGTGTTGATCTTTGTGAGTTCTTTATCTTGTATATTAATATTTTTTAGAGGGGAGAGGCACACCTGGGGACTCTTAGGGCTTATTCCTGGCTCTGTGCTTAGGGGTCACTCCTGATAATATTCTGGTACCATATTCATGTAAGTCAGGGGTCAAACCTTGGGTTGGTTGTATGTGAGACGAGTGCTATCTCTCTGCACCAACTTATAGTCTTTATAAGTTAACAGTATTAACAGTCAAGAAGATCATAGCCTTGTCAGAAGAGGCAGAGTCCTCTTGTCTTAGAGCTAGGAATGAACAAGTCACACATATTTAGGCAAGAGCGTGAACTCTAATTCTTTTCCCAGAAGGGATCACCTCAGTACCTGGAAGGAAGAAGTGGGGATATTATGGCAAGGAGCAGGTGAAAGCTCAGCTTTCTTTTATTACACCTAGTTTTTGGATCACTCCCAGCAGTGCTCAGAGGTCACCCTCAGAGGTGCCTCAATGACCAGGCAACACCAGGGATCAATCTCAGTCCTAGCTTGTGCTCAGCCCTTTGAGCTCTCTCCTTGGCCACCTGCTGGCTTTCTTAATCCTTGTTGGCATCTTAATCTGCAGACTTTTGCTAAAGCATCCTGAAGGTTAGACTATGTCATCAGAATGGGATTGCACACATCATTAGTGCCTTGCGTGTGTGTGTGTGTGTGTGTGTGTGTGTGTATGCATGTGTAAGATTGTGGGTTTGATCTCTGGCACCACAAGTTCTCTTGAATATCCCTGAGTAGAGGCGTGGTGGTTCTTGAACATTACCGGGGATGCTACCTCTCTAAAGAAATTGGTTAGAAAAATAGAGCCACCCATTTTTTCCCTTAGGTTCATTCAACACACACACACACACACACACACACACACACACACACACACACACATATATATATATTTAAAGTCGTAAATGTCCTAATTCTGAGTTAAATCCTAAGTGGAAAACAGAAATTTCCTACCTTCAAAGGATCTTATAACTAGGCCAGTAGGAGAGGTTATAAATAGTTTTTTTTTTTACTGTAAGATATAAAAATAGAGCCTGCAATTAACTAGGAAATATACAATTAGTGAAATGTAAACACTTGTTGGATTCAGACAGACACCACTCATTCAGAGCCAGTCTTAGACTGAAGACCCACGAATATTCAAAGTACCAGGGAAGGCAGATGTACATCAAGTGATTTTTCAAAAGCATTTCTCCATGTTCAGTCTTCACTTGCCCACTGGGGAGGGATCTGGAGGAAGGGGGTCCAACTGGAATGTCATCTACTGGGCGATCCCTAATTGGTGGCCTGGATGCAGTTCATCCAGAGACAGACCTCTAAGGAAAGGGAAGATTTGATGGGAGAACAGAAAGGGAATACCATGGTGATGGGGGGCAGGTAGTAGGGACAAAAAGACACTCTTGAACATGTCTGTCAGAGCAAAGGTATGTGGAAGGAAAGAAACAAATGAGGAGGAAGGAAAATGTGTAGGAGTAGAACACTTGCTACGGGGAGATTTTAAAATGTCAATTTTTGGGGGGAGGGAGGGTCTTCTCAAGAAGTGCACCAAAGTCCTCAGGGCTCCACTGGCAATTTTCAGCCAACCAGGCTGGCTACTCAATGTAAGTGCCCACGGGTGCAGTCATGCTGTGACTTTGTGGTGCCAGGGATAACTAGGCCACCTTGGCAGTGCAAGGGCCTACTTAGGACCCTTCCTGGCAGTGCTCAGGGGCCCTCCGGAGCTAGGTACAAGCTAGTGATGTTTAGTGGATGATGTGGTTCTGGGAATCGACCCTAAGTTGGGAACACAACTAGAATGTTACCAAACTACTGTACTATCTCCTGGCCACTAGTTTTTATTTTTATTTATTTATTTATTTATTTATTTAATTTTTCCTTTTTGGGTCACACCCGGCGATGCACAGGGAATACTCCTGGCTCTGCACTCAGGAATTACTTCTGGCAGTGCTCAGGGGACCATATAGGATGCTGGGAATTGAATCCAGGTTGGCTGTGTGCAAAGCAAACACCCTTCCTGCTGTGTTATCATTCCAGCTCCTGGCCCCTAGTTTTTAAATGAAAATAAGTGTCATTAGGTCCCTCTGATTTCTAAGTGATGATCTTTTTTCTTACAAGTATATTATGCATGGTTTAGAAGGGGGTTTGGAAGTGCCACCAGACAGAGTTCGGCCTGGATAGCCCCTGCACAAATTTAACCTTGAAACAAATGAAGTCGCAAGTACCTGAATTCTAAAGGTAAAAATAGGAGGTAGATAGAAATACCATATTTTCAGCAGGCTACTTCCAAAACATTTTTTTCTCACTTTCCCCCATTATTAGCATTTATTTAGTTAAAAATTTTGAGGAATAACTGCACTCTATTCAGTCACCCACATTCACCTCTCAGTTTTTGCATTTAACACGAGAGTTGCCATGAAAAACATTTGTACCTTCAAAACAGCGTGGTATCAAAACACTGAAAGCAAACACTGTTAGAATATGCAAGAACAATTTGGGCAAAAAAAAACACACTTGTAAACCCAAACAAGCACAAAACCACAAAAAACAGCCTAGGGAGTAATTTCTGTTGAAGAGCTCTCCCCGCTCTTCCTTTCTCAGGTAAGGCGGAGGATGGCTTTGGAAATCTCCAAAGGCATCTTCAAGGGTTCATTAAACCACCGGGCCAACAGTTGGAAAAATGATGCTGGTGGGAGATTACCTAGTGTCTCTAAATCTGTAGGACTGAGCAGTGTTCCCACTTCCTGGGGAAGAACAAAATGGCCACTCCTTTTCCATGAAAGAACATTTCACGGGAGATTGTTCATATTTCACAGGAGTTAGTATTTCAAATATTTCAAGGACTGGATTCAGTTGTGGATAATCACTTGATCACTTGTTCACTTGACATCCCATTACTCATCGATTTGCTCGAGTGGGTGCTAGTAATGTTTCCATTTGTTGCTGTGGCATGCTAGTATAGCCCAATGGCATCTGCTCGCTCCAGGAACACAAAGAGCCTCAAACCAATTGTTCAGGGTCTTGACGAAGAAGTCTGACCATCTCGTAGGTGGGTGCCACTCAATCTTTTGATGTCCCATGGAATCCAGTTGGTAACGGCTCTAGTCCAGCGGTCGTCTCCAAATCACATTTTGTGTCCAGCCCATCTGATTTTCCATGCCTTGGCCAATGAGACAGCGGCCCTGATTCTTGATCGTCAAGGGAGGTCGTAACTCTGGATTCTTTCTCTCACATGAGTGAAGCGTGATACTCCAAGTATAGCTCTTTCGATTCCTCTTTGGGAGACCCGAATAGTGTTCTCATCCTATTTTTGTAGGGCCCAGGTCTTTGAGGCGTATGTTAAAGCAGGAAGAATGGTGGAATCAAAGAGATGTGCCTGGAGCCAGAGGTTCTTCATTCCTCTTAGCTATTTTTTTCGATGATCTTGAAGGTGGTCCAAGCTGCTTTCTTCCTCCTGCGCAACTCAGGTGCCAGGTCATTCATCATGTTGAGTTCTTTACCTAGGTACACATAACTGTTGCATTTGAAGATGTTCGTTCCTTTGAGAGCGAATAGAACATCAGGAACAAGTCTGTTTCTCATAAACATTGTCTTCATGAGATTCAGCTGCAGTCCGACCTTTTCACACTCACGGTTGAAGTCAGCCAGCATTTGGCTAACATTTGGTGTTATTAAAACGATGTCATCAGTGAAGTGGATGTTGTGGATAATAATAATGCTAATGAGGACCAAAAGAACCACTAAGATATATGGCACAGTTGATGTAGGGTTGATGTAGGGTTGATGTAGGGTTCTGGAATAACGGTTCTCAACCAGGAAGGATTTTGCCTCCCTAGAGATAGTTAGAATTGTCTGATTTTTTTTTCACTGTGACCATGGAGAAGAGGTAGCATGTGTGTGAGGTTCTACTCACATTCAGAGGGTAAGAGCTACAGATGCTATTCAACAGCTGCGACAACACATAAGACAAACCCCCTACCACAAAGAATAATCCAGTGGGAATATCGATAGAGCCAACAATGCTGAGGACATTTTTAGTTGATGGAAATGTTTGCGTTTACTTATCCTTCATGATAACTTCATGATAACTCTATGCCTGGCCGCCCACCTATGAGATGGTTGAACTTCTTCGTCAAGACTCTGAACGAATGGTTTAATGCTCTTCATGTTCCTGGATCGGGCAGATGCCATTGGGTTACACTAACATGTGACAGGGACAAATGGAGACTTACTGGCGTCCACTCGAGCAAATCAATGAGCAATGGGATGACAAGTGATACAAGTGATAACTCTATAAGACATATGCATCGATGCCCCTACTTTATCACTAAAACTGTGTAGGCTTAAAAAAATGTTTCTGACTTGCTTTTGTATTTAACATGATCATTTTTATTTCTTGGAATCTCTTTGAATCTGTAATCATGGCCAAAAAAAATCAGCTGGTTGAGTCAATTATTGGGAATGGTTCTTCCTGGTCCCCCAAATACCTATTAGAAAGCTGGTCAAATCAGGCTAATGCAACCCCCATCCTGCCTGATGGAGAGATTGATTAACAGCTGGTAATGGTGGCACGGGATGGAGATATTATATAATGTCTACAAAAGTCATGAAAAGATGACATAAGTGTTAGATAAGGAGCCCAGAAGAGAGAGAATGAGAATTGACGGTGACTGAAAAGTCTGCTTTCCAGGTTCATGATCCTGACTGCTTCCCATACCCCCTTTCCTTCATTCCTGCTGCTGATAGTGGAGTGGCATGTACCCCTTGAAAAAACAGAGGCTCTAGGCCCCACACCTCCGACAAGAAGAAATCTCTAGTCCTGTCAATTAGGTCATTGAATTCCAAGAGTCTTGAGTCCTCTAGAAGTCAGCTTTTGTTTTTCTTTTGTTCCTTTCTGATAAATGCTAAGCTATTGGTCAAAATGTTTATGAGCAAAGACAGGAAAATAAGATGCAGTTTCTCTCAAGTCATTATTTGGCATCCGGTTTAGGTGTTTTGCTCACTTTGCTTTTTTTTTCCTTTCCTCTTCTCCATGTTTTCAATTTTTTTAAAAACATCTATTCACCTTTTTAGGAGTATTTCTCTTTGCCTCTGTGAATGTGAAGCAAAGGAAAAAAGGGGGAGAATGATTGTCTAAATAATTAATCCAAACTTTGACTGGGAGAGTTGAATGGTTGGCACAAACAGGGAAAACATCTCTGTGGTGGACACAAAAGGCCCCAGCATAGATATATTTTGAAAATGAATTAACCCCCACGTTAGTCTTTTTAACGTAACCTAAAAAAATGGGAATACACTAAAATTGATATTTTCCTCGTGACCTAAAACTTTTTTCCTGCCAAACCAGCTATCTGCTTTGTCCTTGTACCAATGTTAAACGCTCTGGTTGTTCTTTAACTTGAACTGAATTCACTGAAACTCAAAGCACTATTCAATTTCACAAAAATTGTTAGACAATAAATTAGGGGACCAGATGAATACAATGTGACTTCAGGACATCAGACCTGAAGAAACCTAACATCTTGTTAGGACATTGAGTGGACATCAAGTTGTCCCCTTGATCGATGCATTAGGTATCTGTTGCTAAGAAACACCTTTCTCCCAGGACTAGGATTTAAAGGTAGTTTATCACTTCATAGTTTCTGTAAGCCAGGAATCTGAGCACAACGTGACTGAGTACTCTGCACCAAGTTTTCTCCCAAGAATGCCTTCAAAGTGTTGGTCCAGGGATTGTGGGGATATACTATAGAAAAAGATTCAAGTCTAAACTCAACCATATGCAGCAAGAAGGAATCCACTGCATGCTGGTTGTTGGATTGTGCTATTCCCCAGGTCTTGATTAAAGTCCACCCTCAGTTCCAACATGGCATCTCACCATCCTGGTGTGCACTGGTGAGTCTGCTCACAAAACCAAAGTGACTCTCTTCTGTAAATGAATTTTGAAATGAACAGCCCATCTGTTTCATGTGTTCACTTGCTTAGAAGCCAGCCACCAGGTCGAGTCTATTCTCAAGAACAGAGGCTTGAGTAGCAGATCAGGGGGAAGTTGTCTACTACCTTCAGATTTATGGAATAGTTAGGGAGAGGCTTGCAAAAGTCAGCTTATATCTAAGCCGTGAGCCATGCAGGACAACTTTCTTTGAACAGGTGGAATTTTCTGGCCACACCTAAAATGACTCCAGGTTTTAGCACCCGCTCAGGTGATTCAAAGGATCATCTTGAACCTTCAGAATTTGTGCCTTCATTGATCACCACTGACCTTGGTCATGATAAAATCTGCAGTCTCAAGTGTATCCCCAAAGTCACGTTTATAATTATTCTAGGCAGTTTCTGTCCCAAAGAAATTGTTCATAATCAACTGGTCTCTCAGTCTCTTAGTCATTTATTATTTTATTGTTCATGCATCACTTGATTCTAGATGGTGACACTCAAAGGCAAATTGCCTGTGAAGGATTATTAGATCATGAAACCAAAAAATGAGAAGAATTTACCATGAGAGCCTCTCCTCCAAGGTAGGGGAGGGGCTGCAAAACTTCATCCTGGGGGTTAAACCTGCTTCTCCCCTCCTCTGTGTCTGTGTAGCTTTTTAGAATAGAACGTTTTTATGCAGATCCAAGGACCAAACCTGTGGTCTCACACATGAGCAGAATGAACTTTTCCTTTGAGTCACATCCTTGGTCCTACATTTTTAATAATTGAAAAAAAATACATAAGAGAAAGAATATTGGCTTATTCAGGAAATGCGAAAGGTTGTGTACACATAAAACTTTATTGAAACTCAGTCACACTCACTTCTTTCCACATTATTTTGGGCCACTCTTGCTGCCTGACCAGGCTGAGTGTTTTCAGCAGAGATGGCATGATCCACAAAACCTAAAACATTTGACACCCCAGCCCACTACCACAAACTGTGCCCCCCCTCCACCTTAGTCCAGAGAAAGATGGACATGCAAACATACTTATTCGTTTTTACAGGCAAGAGATGAGGGATCATAGAGACCCATTTTCTGATGGTAATTGTTCCTGAATTGGCTAGTGAAGGCTTTGGGAAGGAAGATCTTGAAGATAGAAATTTTCCTAAACTGGGAGGTATTGAATGGAAAATTCTTTATGGGATTTGTCTGAGAGAGACTTAAGCGCAGGGATTTTTCTGAAGGGAAAGTAATTGGAATGAAAAAAGCAATAGAGTGAGGAGAAGCAGAGATGGAGCCAAGGAGTAGAGCAAGGGTCTATGAGGGGAAGATCACTAAGAGGACACATCAAGAGAAGTGTTAATTATCATGCATCTGGATGGAGTCGCCACCAGAGGCCAACTCAATACTCTGAAAGTGCTGAAGAGGAAGTGGATCTCGTACCAAACAGGTTAGATTCATCTTGTCTTTGCTCTTCAGCAGTTACCCCAGCACCAGTTGTGAGTGGGATGCGGGAAGAACTCAGCCACTCTCTGCACTGGCAGTTCATTGTTCGAGAGGGGCATGGAATTAGCAGATGAAGTCGACTGAAACTGCTTCTGAGCCTGAGGAAGCCTTGATCCAACAGCCAGAGGCTGGCACAAGACCTAGCTTGCCCGGTAAGAACTGGTGAGTGTTTCTACAGAGGGGTGTATCCATTTCGATGGATGTCATGCCAAGCCATTAGAGGGTCGAGGAGAAAAATAAAATCCTGAAACAAAATGTGATTCCCGGACCTGCTTGTGTTAAGCTTTGTTTCGCTTTGTGTTCCCAGCACTCCAGAAGTGGACCTTGGGATTACACCATGAAGGACTGTAGGAGCACTGGCAGTGTCCATCCTGAAAGGGAAGATCCTATGGAGGGAGAAAGAGGTCTCTGGAGATGAGGTGTGTGTGGAGAAGGTGATGGTTTCCACTGAATTCCTCTTTCCATTTTATTTAGATAAAGTTCTGCTCAGCAGGGTGATTTTTTAATTACAGTTGCTCACCGGACCAGCCTCCAGCTCAGAGTCCTGCTCTGCCTTCTAAGTTTTCAATGAGGGACCTTGTCCTGTCTTATTTCCTGAGTTCTAATATTTGAATAGTATGCAGTGGCTTTCAATGGAAGGAAAAGACATGTAATTTGATCATCTGTATTAGATTTGGCTGGTGAATTGTACTGGGGGGGGGGGTGGACAGAAGGAAGAAGGGACATCTGTCCTTTGCATGTTCCTTTCTCTTTTTACACCTTTCTTCCAGTGATCCAAGATGAAAATTTAGTGGTTTTTCCTTCTTCCTTCTTTCCTTCTTTATTTTTAAACAAGGAAATGAAATCCAAACGTGAAACCCCAAAGAGAAACTTTATGGCAACCTGGAATCTGAGAGACAATGAGATCTCATAGTTCTCTTCATCACCACAAAACTGTAGGTCAAAAGGGAAGGCAATCGAGTCCAGAAATTGCCTGGAAAATTGTTTTTACCTGCCATCCACGGGCATCCTGTGAGCTGAGAAAAACCTACCTTGGACAACGAAAAGGAAATCAGAGCAAATGGAAGGGAGACTTCTCGTGCTGCTGGGCCCCAGGATGGGGTGGGAAGATGGAGCTGGAATGAACAAGAGCAAGAAGCTCACATGGAGTTGATAAAATGACTACTGGAGGTTTTCAGAAAAGAGGGGTTTTCAGGAAGAGAAACCAGCAGCCCAGAAAAAAAAGTGTCTCTCCAACTCTCCTTGCAGTCCACCTTTAGCAAAAATACCCACAGACCACTCTGGTTTCATCCACACTGATGGGCAAGTTGTATATAGACCTAAATTCTTCATTTATAGTCAGTCACCCCCACCGCAGGCACACACACACACACACACACACACACACACACACACACACACACACACACACATTCCTTCAGTCTAAGTTCCGTCCCCAGGTCCCCCTATCCTGTTGATCTTTCTTCACTTAAAAATGATCAGAAAAGAATTTATTCATTTGGGAGAATTCCAGGCACTACATTTATGTTCAGTTCAAATGAAATGGGATCCAGGCTTTTCAAAACCTTGCCACTTTGCAGATAAAACACAAAGGTAGGGCCTCATTATCTGGAGACATAGCCTGCATTTTTTTTTCCCTCCCTACCTCTTGTGTCTCAGCCATTTGAAGCTGGTTTGTAAAATCTAACAGGGGCAGGACATTTCTCACTACATCGATTTTTTTCTGGAGATTTTTTAGTAGTAATACACTTATCTCCGAACAGATGGAACAGTTTTACTAATGCTGGAAAAGACACTTTTACTGTGATTCCCCCATAGGCTGATCCTAATCCTCTCATTGTTAAAAATGCTTGCTCTATGAGAGTCCTATTTATGCGCCAAGTGTCTTTATTAAATCATATTAACACAGTAAAAGAAAAAATAAAACCCTAATACAATGAGTTGCTCTGTATGATCAACAGTTGCTCAGAGCCCTGATGATAACTTACTTATTCTGAAACTTTGAGAGGTAAAATTCCAGTAACCCTCAATGTTAAGCCAACTTTTTTTTTTCCAAATTCGACCCAGAGTGGGTTGCTGGTCATAAAGCCTAGGTTTTATCAAAGAAGGAGTTTCCAACAAGAAGAAAAATGTGAAACATAGGCCTCTATTCACACGTAGAAAGTAATGCCTGGCAACATTGATATGATAATATGTTTTGACCTGTAGAAACACAATGGGTACCTCCTATTCCTCTTGGCCAACTCAAAGACCAAGTACCCTGAGTACTTCTGGGATAGGGATATGCAAAGAGTTAAAAAATCAGTCAAGAGAAGTAGTTTGGTGTGACTGTGTTAGATTTATTTTTATTTTTATAGAGTTGTTCATAACAATTGATTACATTCAATAGTTCAACAACAATCTCACCAATATTACAACTTCCCAGCACCATCATTTAGAATTTTCCCACCACCACCCAAGCTTTCCTCAAAGGCAGAAGCTAAACAATTTAGTTTGTATTGCTTGTTATGAGGGCTGGAGCAATAGCACAGTGGGTAGGGCGTTTGCCTTGCAAGCGGCCAACATGGCCAACCCAAGTTCAATTCCTTTGCCCCTCTTGGAGAGCCCGGCAAGCTACCGAGATTGTCTTGCCCGCACGGCAAAGCCTGGCAAGCTACCCGTGACATATTCAATATGCCAAACACAGTTACAACAAGTGTCACAGTGGAGACATTACTGGGTCCACTCGAGCAAATTGATGAACAACGGGAGGACAGTGACTGTGACAGTGCTTGTTATGAATAACCCACTAAAAATAATCTGAAATGGTTTCCTTAAAGGAAAGTGTGTGAAAATTGTTGTTTCTCACTTTGAAGCCATTAAGCCCCTATATAAGAGATCACTAACATGTTGTTACAGGTTGAGCCTTGTGTGCTGATATATATATATATATATATACACACCAAGCTGGCAAGCTATATGCCAAAAACAGTAACAATCAGTCTCACACTGGAGATGTGACTAGATGTTACTAGATGCCCACTTGAGCAAATCAATGAATAACGGGAGGACAGTGCTACAGTGCTACATATATATGTATAATTACATATATATAGCAGTGCTACATATCTATATGTCTATATATATATCACTGTAGCGGTGTCTTATTGTTCATTGATTTGCTTGAGTAGGTACCAATAATATCTCACAACAAATTATAAGACTTCCTGTTACTGTTTTTGGCATATTGAATGCGTCACAGGTAGCTTGCCAGGCTTTGCCATGTGGGCAAGATACTCTCAGTAGCTTGCCGGGCTCTCAGAGGGGGACGGAGGAATCGAACCTGAGTTGGCAGCATGCAAGGCAAACGGCCTACCTGCTGTGCTATCGCTTCAGCCACATATATATGTAATTATACATACATATGTATAATTTCTTAATCAAGATTGGTTGCCTTCTACTTAGCACCCCTTCAAATGTGGTTTGCTACTGTTGATATGCCAGTGGCATAAAGTATAAGATGCCATGCGGCTGAGAAAGTGGCTGTGTACTCCAGGAATTCTAAAGTTTTAAGTAGGATGCGAAAGTTGGAGTTAAAATTTTAACCGGATGGTGATTTGGGGGTCCAGAGGCCTCTCTGCAGTATGTTGATCTCTTCTGAGGATTATTTGTGAATCTCTGAATCATGCCCATTAATGGGCTGTGTTAGAATTAATAGGAAACGATCAAAAGCCAGAGGGATGCATGTGTGTGTGTGGCGGGGGGGGGGGGGGGGGCAAAAAAAAAAACATCACTCACTACCCTCAGACAGAGAAAGGCAATTTCCCAGGGAAGGGAGTATTGGAGTTTAGTGTAAGAGTGGCTCTGGGGGAAACTAAGGAGAAATGACCCAACTGGGCCAGTCCCAGGACTACTGATCTGTTTCAGGAATGGGGCTTCTGGTGTATCTGCCCCTCCCTCGCAACCCAGCTACTCTTCCTATAGCAGAAGCAAAAAAAGAAACCAATCTACAAACCCACTTCTTTTAAATGACAGAGTCCCTCCTTTTGGGGTCTCAGCCAGCCACGGGCTGCAGTGAGGTGTAGGATGTCCCCCGAGAATCACTTTTTGTTCTTAGTCTGCAGAGCTCAGAGAAGCAGAGGAAACCAGCTGTCTGACCCAGCGGTGGCAAAATGGGGAGCTAATGATGGTTGTGTCCCCCTTTCTTTTGTATTAAACCACTACTGAAGCTCCGTGTTTGGGGATTGCCTAGTTTGATCCAGCGGAAGAGAAGCCCACTATGAGAGAAACAAAGCACTTCCAATTCAGAGTCTTGATTTGTTTTGGGGAGTGCTAGTGTGCCACTCCTGGCTCAGTGTTTGGGGGCGGGGTCACTCTCAGATATACGGGGAGGGCCAGATGGTGGCGGGGATCAACCCACTCTTGCAGGCAAAACTTGAGCTCCATCCCATTGAGACATCTCCCCAAATTCAATTTTTAGGTGTAAATTAAGAAGTGTTTCCCCCTCTATCCTCCACCCCGTACCCCAGTATACTTGGATGTGATTTGTTAACAGGAAGAAGACCACAACCCTCTATCCTTCGGTCCAGGACTTGCAGCTGATACCCAGCAGAGGAAGAGGGGAAGGAAAAGGAAGAGGAGGAGAAGAAGGAAGAGGAGGAGGAGTGGGAGAAGGAGAGGAGGAGGAGGAGGCGGAGGAGGAGGGGAGGAGGAGGAGGAGGTGGTGGAAGTAAAGAGGAAAAGGAGGAGAAAGAGGAGGAGGAGCAGGAAGAGGAATCTGAGCTTGGGGTAAGGGCGGGTAATGAGGATGGAGCTGGAAGTGTCAAAGCTCACTGTAACCTCCTCTCATTCTTTCTTGTATGTGGGGCTGGGACGCCCCAGGAGGCTGGAGGGGCAGAGGTTGGGGGCAGGAAGAGGAAGTGAGGCAGAGGGTCATGTCAGCGAGGGCTCCCGGAGAGAAATCAATGCCTTCCACTGGGGGCAGGTGGACGTCTCTAGGGTCATTAGCGGGCCAGCAAGAAGAGAAGAGAGGAAGAGATTTCCAAGTCTTTCCTCCTGCCCCCATCTACTCGCAGTTGATTGTGAGAAGCAGCGGAGAGAAGGATGTAGCAATCGGAAAGAAGAAAGAACCCCCGCCACTGGCCCATTTACACCGGCTGGGAGCTGCAGCATACTTGTGGTAGCAGCTCTGGCAGTTTGGGGCTTTTAGCCTGGAGGAAATCTGCTACATCAGATCAAGAAAACAAGAGGAGAGGTCTGTGCAGTTTCCCCTGGGGTCCTGGACTCAGGCTAGTGCTAGGGCTTAGGTCCTCTAAAATGTCAGTCAGCGGAATATCTAGCCCATTCTTGGGCTCTGGGCAAGTCTCAACACTGCCAGGCTCCCTTTGGCTACAATTAGCCAGGGAAGCCGGGGGCATTTTCCTGGGGCTGGAGGGGGGATTATCCTGCTGGTGGCATTTTCCTGGGGTGGGGGGCATTATCTTGGGGTCCTGTAAGAGTAACTTTTAATTTTAATTTGCTTGCTTTTCACCTGCTTAGAATTTAGAATTCCCTCCAGGAGGGAAGAAAATCAAATAATTCTGAATTTTTTTGTTTGACTTCCAGAATGAAGAAGGTAAAGCCTCAGGGGGAAACAGCAGGAGGAACATCAGAACTTTCTGGGGGAGATCAGCTCTGGGACTCTTGATTGACATAGATCGAGGGCCAGCTAGACAGGTGCTGGTCACTCAGGGATCAGTGCTCTTTATTAGGTCCCTTCTCGCCTAGAGCCCGGCCCAGGGACAGACAAGAATCTGCAAGGGGCAGTTTTCTGGGCCAGCAAGAGAAATCCCAGACTCCTCTCTCTGCCACTTGGGCCAACCTGGTTTGCTCTGCACCAAGATTTTGGGGGTTCAGCTCAGTCTCATTAAAGCATCTAGGGAATGTGTCCTCTCAGGGCAGACATTGGATCCAGCCCCCAGATCTCACCGAGAGGAAACACATGGGTCTTGGTGCTCTTTGCCCAGTGCTCCTGGGTCTGCCGTTTCCTGCAGGCTCCCGGAAGCTTGTTCTGTTTTTCTGGGGCAAAGCTTGGAAATGGCCACAGGGAGCAGGGCAAGAAAGTTGGGAACCTTTAGGTTCCACTCTCTGGGAAGTTTCTTTGCTTGGGAGTGTCTACTCTCTCCTCTGCAGCCCAGTGGCCTTCCTGGGGGTGGCGGTGCAGAATCTGGCTCTGGGGGGGGGGGTGGAGGAAATTCATTTCATGACCCCCTCCCCTGCATCTCTGTCTTTTTCATCTTTCTCCCTATCTGCACTTCCCCGTGAAAGATTTTCTGCCTACTACTCACTCATTCATTAATTCACTCACTCGCCATTCACTCATTCAGTAATTCACTCACTCATCATATGTTCACTGGCTTACTCCCTCACCATCTATTCACTCCTCATTAATTTACTTATTCACCATCCATTCTCTCACTCTCTCACTCACTAATCCACTCATTCACCATCCATTCATTCACTCTCACTCACCATCCTTCCACTCTTCCAATGAGACTGAGCTAAACCCCCAAACCACCATTCATTCACTCATTATTGATTAATTAATTCATTCACTCACTAACAATTCATTCACTCAGTACCATCCACTCATTCATTGATTCACTCAGTCATACATTCACTCACTCAACCATTCATCCACTCATTCCCTCAGTCACTCATTCATTGATTTGCTTGCTCACCCATTCACTCATGACTCATTTCCTCACTCATTCACTCATTCATTTCTTTACTCTCTCTGTCCAGCTTTTGAGAACGTGCTCTTCTGAGGCAAGATGACTGGACAGTACAGCGATAGTACAGTGGATATGGTGTTTGCCTTTCATGTGATTGACCCAAGTTCCATCCCCAGCACCTCATATGGTCCCCTGAGACCACTAAAAGTGATTCCTGGCACAGAACCAGAAAGTAAGCCTTGAGCACTGTCAGGTGTGGCCTCCAAACCAAAAACAAATAAAGAAAAATGAAAGAAAGATGACCAAAGCACTCATCCATCAAAAGTCTCTCTCGTGGCTCTACTTCCCCAGAGAACTGGCACTGCTGGATTGCGTCCAGAAAAAACAAAACCCCTTCTGTTAGGATCACACACACAGGGTCCAAGTGAGCACTGCCTCACAGAGTAGTCAGGCCTGAACCTCTTCTTGCTGGCCCCCAGATAGGCACATTCTGCCATTCAACAGCTAATGAAGCAAGAGATGGGGGCATTTCTTACCAAAGAGTGAGTGAAGGTTCCATGACCATGACTGCGATACCCCCAAATAGTCAGGTGGCTTGTGGAAACCTCCCGAGATAGTTGTTCTCCTGGCATCCATTCAGAAAGCAAAACCAGCTGCAGGGAAATCCAGGATGCTTTTCAGAACAAAGTCTGGTTCGGGATGTTCAATGGGTTTTCTTTCCTGTTGAATGTTTTCTTGGACCCCAAATCAACGTCGTAGCAACCCATCTCTAGCAACTCATAGCAACTCTTCCTCCCCCCTCATCCAACTGTATTCTTTCTCCAGTTTTTGACCCTTATGTCTTTATCCTCCACAGCCCCGAGACCCATGTTTATAGGTCCATAACCAAGTTCATTTTGAAGGCTTGTATTGTCTTCTTGGGCTACTTCAGACAGAAATAGCCTTGTCAATGGTTTATGATGTTCTTCAATTCTTTTTTTTTAATTTTGTTTTCTTTATCTTCCAAAACTATAAAGCAGATTTTAGTGTCAGCCCCCAGGGAACAGTGGCTGGACACCTCCACAGTCCTGCCTGGGCGTATGACCAGCCCCCTCCCCTCCTCCAGCCAATCAATGCCCTAAGAAGCTATTCCTTTCTCAGAGCTACTTCCCACCCCACCCCCGTTTTTGGAGCGACTCCTTTCTTGGAGCTAGGGTGTGGTGGGGGCAAGGTGAAGGCAACCAGGAGTCCTGCTGACTCAAATAGATTTCCACTCTTCCCGTCCAAGCATGTTGGGTTTGAGAAAACCCCAAACAGTTTGAGCGCCCCCCCCCAACACCACCCCCGTACTTTTTCCATTAATTTTTTAAACTGATGTGTATGTCAAGGGAAATTTAATATGTAGGTTTCTGATTCATTTACACTTAACTCATCAAAATATTGTTCTGTAAGAGGCATTCGGTGTCCAAGAAATCTTAAGAGCCTTTTTATAAGCTTTTAAACTTCTTTTAAACGTTCAGAAACGGCGGTCACCCTCTCCCAGAGTAAACAGGAGTGAATCCCAGGGGGTGGGGGGGGGGACAGGGAGGGAGGGGCCTGGAAAGGAGGCGCCAAGGCACAGTGACCTCAGTCCTGGGGGACACGCCTTTGCGCCCCAGGACTTGCCAGCACCCTCCTGGAGCTCCTCAGCGTCCCGTATCCCGGGGCCGGCGTGGCGATTCCACCTTTTGGGAATTCTAGAGGCACGGGCAAACTCTTGTCGGGGTCCAGCTTTGGCAGACACAGCACCCCAGGGTGTCTGCAGAAGCTGGGACCGAGACGGCAGGCAAGACCCCCTGTTTCCCCTTCAAAGAAAGTCCTCATAATGTGTCCTTTCATTTGCAATTTTATGAAGGTCTCCCCAGAACCTGTCAAGAAAGTGGAAAAAACCCTAAGTCGCCGTGGCTGTCTGGCTCGCTTCCCGAGACGGGCATCAGCGAAACGGCTGCAGAGACTCCAGCCCCAACTTCAGAGCACCGGCCGGGCCGTCTGGGAGCCCAGGCACCAGCAGTGCTTGGGCCTGGCCGTGGGGGCAGTGGGACGGGCTCCGTGGCACTTGGCATCCCCGCCAGCATTTGGAACCTCTGCAGTGCGCACACACAGCCACACTCTTTTACACACACACACACACACACACACACACACACACACACACACACACACAGACTCACTCTTACTCACTTCCCTACATTTGCACATGTTCACACATACATATAGGTACACACACTCAGACATGCTCACTGACACTCCTGTACACACACACACACACACACACACACACACACACTCGCACACATGCACTGCCACAAAGACACACTTTTACTCACCTGCACTCATACACTCACACATACATACACATGCACTGCCACACATGTACACTTTTACTCACCTGCACTTAGACACTTACACATATATACACATACACATGCACACTTTTACTCACGTGTACTCACACGCGCGCTCACACACACATTCAATCATACTCACACCATTGCACATACTCAGATACATCCACACACTTTTACTCCATACACACACTCCCAACAATCTCACCTACACACACACACACACACACACACACAGATGCAGCCACACAGGTTTTGTCTTGTATTACTGCAGATTAAGAAGGTAATAAGGTCCCTGAATCTGGCAGTTCATGTCTAGGTTTATTGTCAGTATATTTTGGGGGAGCATTTTATTTTTTCTAAGAAGAGAATGAAAGAAATCAGAGAGGGAGAGAGAGAGAGGGAGAGAGAGAGAGATAGAGAGAGAGAGAGAGAGAGAGAGAGAGAGAGAGAGAGAGAGAGAGAAGGAAAACTTTGAAAGAGATATACATATCTAAATCTGGGTGTGTAGAGGAATTGTATCACCATTACACCATTAGGCAATTGTTTTTATGCATGTGTATCTTCTAATGAATTATATTATATATTAAAAATACAATTATGAGCCAGAAACTGGAAGAAACCTGAATGCCCAAGAACAGATGACTGGTTAAAGAAACTTTGGTACATCTACACAATGGAGTACTATGTAGCTGTTAGAAAAGATGAAGTCATGAAATTTACATACAAGTGTACAACATGGAAAGTATCATGCTAAGCGAAATGAGTCAGAAAGAGAGGAATAGACATAGAAAGATTGCATTCATCTGGGGGATGTAAAGTAACAAAATATGAGATTAATACCCAAGAATAACTGAGATCAGCACCAGGAGGATTACTCCATAACTTAGAGGCCAGCCGGGTATGCTAGGGGAAAGGGCAGTTCAGATAGAGAAGGGAGCACCAAATAAAGAGTGTTTGGAGGATCCTCCCAGGAGGGGAGATGCATGTCGAAAGTAGACTATGGACTGAACATGTTTGCCACTCAATGCCTCTTTTGCAGACCACAACACCCAAAAGGAGAGAGAGAACACAGGGGATTGCCCTGCCACAGAGGCAGGGGGGATATTATCCATGGTGGTGGAAAATGGGCACTGGTGGAGGGATGGGTATCTGATCATTGCATAATCGAAACCCAAGCACAAAAAATAGTAAATCTACAACTGTAACTCATGGTGTTTCACTAATAAAAAAAATTAAAAAAATAGGCATAAAAAATACAATTATGTCCCTAAAAGAAAAAGAAATCAGCTATGACAAAAATTTTGCGTTAGGGTCACAAAGAGGTAAGAAGGCAGAAGCAGACCTTTAGCAGGTGAGACACCCCAGGTTTGATCACCAGCTCCAGCACCATTCCCCCCTGCCACCCAGCACTGCTAAAGTGGGCTCAGAGCAGGGGGGAACCTCTGAGCACTCCTGCGTGTGGGCAAAGATTTGTTTTCAGTTCTAACCTTGAGCAGATACAGAAAAAAGCATACTCAGAGAGGAGTCTAGGAGAGCGTTAGGTGGGACTTCTGTTTGGGGTTCTCTAACTTGCTGCTAGCCATGTGGAGGAGGCCTGTGCATTCTTTTTTTCATTTTTTATAATTTTATTTATTGAATCACCATGAGAGCAGTCACAAAGCTTCCGGGTCTAAATCTCGGTCATACAATGAAACACCCGTACCTTCACCAGTGCCCATTCTCCACCACCCAAAACCTCAGTGTACCCCCATTCCCTGCCCTCCTCCTACCTGTGGGGCAGATGATTTCCACATTACTCTCTCTCTACTTTGATCACATTCAATATTTTGACACCAGACCCACCATTATTATTTGAGATTTTACCCCAACACTCAGATCTGCTGAAAAGGCAACAGTAGACAATTTGTGTTCTATTGCTGGTTATGAATAACATATGATGTCCGTGGCTGCAGTAGGGTCATGTGATTTTGAAATTCCGAAATTTTAACACTTAAATCTGGAGGGATTTCTGCCAAAAGCCACTGGGTTTTGAGATTTGCTCCTGAGTCTCTGGGATCATGGCCGTTGAGCAGCTTGATCAGGAGCCAGAGAGGCCATTTGTGGGCAATGACTTGGGGTCTCGTTGGGGTGGGGAGGACAGGCCCGGCTCCAGAGGCCTGTGTATTCTTGGTTGGAGTTTGGGGAGTGTCTTGTGCTGTGTGTTACACAGAAGGAGCCTCTGCACACAGATGTTCTGCTGAGTGGGCCCCTGTCCTGTTCTCCTGCACGCAGCTAGCCAGGGTGGGGCGGGCACGGTGGATGTGGGTTAACTGACCCACTGGAAGTATCAGAGAAGGTGGGTCAGGACTGCCCGGACTCCGTGTTGTCTGAAGCTTGAGGAGAAAACTGAATTTAGAACTTCTTCTTGGAATTCCAGAAAGAACATGGAAAACATCCTTTAAAAAAACAGGCTAGACTTCTGGGTAACTTCACATTACTCATGGACCATTTATTAGTGACATGACACTTTTTTGGAGTAACATTTCAAGTAGGATGACTATTCCATTCCCCCCAAAGATACTATCGTTACTGTGAATTTTTTTTGTATTCTCTTCCTCCTTTTTTTTTGTCAAAAAAGCTAATGTGACCTGTGTATATTTGTAAGTGCTTTCTGATGTTTTTGAGTGTTTTATCTGACACTAGGCTCCAAAGCCTCTGGGTGATGTTCACCTTCTACGATCAGGGCACATTGCACTATGAGCTCCTATCTTGCTTTTACTCTACTTGAATGACAAGTTGGCCAAAGAAGTTCTTGCCCGTGGAGAAGAAAGCCATATCTATTTTAAGCAAGGTTTTTGATACCTTACCCCCCTTGACTCAAAGTTCCTGTAAAGAGAGAAATGGACTGATGTCAGTATTGACATCAGCCGACATGTTGATTAATTGCTTTCTGTGGGCTTTATGATCGATCCTCTTGGTTACCTTGGTAGCTCCAATTCTTAACTGAGAAAACTGTGGTGGAAAAAAAGTCACTAGATAGTGACTAGAAAAACCAATACAGCTGCCAGGGTGCTTGAGAATGTTGTCTGACATGCTGAAGATGCTTGGATTAATGGCCCAGCATCAGGATGGAACTACTGAATTGAGAACATGTAACAGAGCTGTTCTCTCTCTCTCTCTCTCTCTCTCTCTCTCTCTCTCTTTCTCTCTCTCTCTCCCCTTCTCTCTCTGTGGCTTTCTCTGTGTTTTCTCTCTCTCCAGATAAGTTTCCATATCTTTTTGAATTCTTAAAAACATTAATTGATTATTTATATAATAAAGTTTTAAATTTGCAAGCACTATGGTTTATAAGTTGTCCATCATAGAGTTTCAGACATAAAATGTTCCAACACGACTTTACCACCATTGTCAATTTCCCTCCACTGATGTCCCCAATCCCTCCCACCCCCCATCTCCTACCTCCCACACTCCAAGCCAGTCTCCTTAACAGGCACAGTTTGAACTTTGCTTACTGGAGTTTGAGTCCCATATTTATAGTACTGCTGGCTCTTTAGATAGCGACATATTTCTGAGTTCTTTTTTGTTTGTTGAGGGCCCATAGCTGGCAGTGCACAGGACCTACTCTTGGCTCTGGGTTCAGGAATCACTCCTGACAGGGCTTGAGGGACCAGGTACAATGTTGGTGATTGAACTGGGGTCTGGCACATACTAGGCAAATACCTAGGCTCCTGTACTATCTCACTGACCCTGGTAGGAATAATTTGAAAACAAAATGATTACAGCTCAAGTCAATTCTAGAAGTATATTTCCAGTTTTATTTGTTCATTCATCTATTTGCCTCCTGGATGCTGACTCTTGGCAGAGAAGACTGGAATTGTAAAGATCAAAAATAATAAAACATGGAAAAGTGACTAGAAAAAACACCTAAAGTCAAATTTTGCAAAGTACCTGCTTCTAGTCTCTCGGAGAGTCCAGCAAGCTACCGAGAGTATCCTGCCTGCATGGGCAAAGTCTGGCAAGCTCCCCATGGTGTATTCGATATGCCAAATACAGTAACGACAACAGGTCTCATTCCACTGACCCTGAAAGAGCCTCCAATCATTGGGAAAAGACGAGTAAGAAGAGACCGCTAAAATCTCAGGGCTGGGAGGAATGGAGACGTTGCTGGTGCCCGCTTGAGTAATTCGACAATCAATGGGATGACAGTGACACCTGCCTCTAGGATGACTTTTGACAGGGCCATACTTTCTGGTTTAGGAGCTAGTATTCCACTTTACTAAGAGGTAGAAGGTGAAACTCCCTGTCACATGAATAACATTCCAGAGTTGACATTATTCTTGCTCTGTAAAATTCACCTTGGGAGGTCGATAGCTTAGCAAGAATAAGATGCTTACATTGCATGTGATCAACCCGGGTTCTTATGGTTCCTTGTGTACCTCCAAGAGTGAGAGACACCTGAGCACAGCTTCATAAGTAAGCCCTGAGCACAGAGCCAAGGAGTAATCCCTGACTGCTACTATGCATGGTCCACCTCCCCCCGCCCAGCCTACACCCCTCCAACCCTCAATAGCCGGCCTGGCCCCCAAACAAAATAAAACAGAAAGATTTGCTTTGGACAGTTTTTGGTTTTGCCCCCCAAATATCCAAGAATCCCTATTTAAGTGATAGCTTTTGTATCTGAAAATGATGCTAGGATAGGGGTTCTTCCCTTCCCTCCTGGTTTTCAGGCCTCCAGAGAGGGGGGACCATTTTTAATTCACTCTCCACTCTAACACCTTTATTGTGAACACTGAACATTGCCTTCCGTGCTAGTGAGGTCTTCAGAGCCTCTCATGGTGATAGAGTCTTCTGCCCCAATTTGCCCTTTTCATTATGGACCATTAAACCGGCAGAAAACACAAATTAAATGATCATTAGCTTGACGATGAGTCATTGTACTTAGATTTACATGTTGCCTTTTATGTTTAAAGAATTGCGGAGCATCGGCTAATTAGTCTACAAATGAAGACTATTTCCAGCATTACTCTATAATCAGATAACCTCAGGAGGAAACAAAGGGATGTCAAGGGGGTGCCAGGGAATTTTGCAGGGCTCCATGGCATTTATATTTTTCACTGCTCAGGTAAAATGGCCAGACCAAACACCTATTGCCAACTCATTACTGTTATTTATAAATAATTTGTTTTAGAAGACCAAAGTTATGCAACTGATGAGGAGTTAGAAAGAAATAGAAATGAATAATCAAAGTACTGCCTTTAATCAGAGACTTTTGGATTATTTTTAAAGATTTTATTCCCCCTTGCAGAGGGAATGTGAGCCAATTTCTTACATGATATGTGGTTGACTACATTTTTCTCTTTCACCAGTGTACATGTTTATAAAAATTATTGCTGTCAGGGAGCTGGTAGAGAATTGAGAGCTCTTTTAGGTTTCAGTTTTTGTGAGTTAAATATTTTATATGGGGAACAAATAAATATATATTGAGAAACTGATCAACAGAATTTGACAAAGATTTTTGGGGAAAAAGTTTATGACTCAGCAAATTACTGATTTGTTTATTTATTGATCTCTTCAATGTCCTGCTAGACAGTGGAAAAGGGTACACACTGACAAACTCTTGACCAAAACAGAGAAGAAAAGGAACCATTAACAGTAACCAAAGAAGGTCCCAGTGTTCTCACCTGTAGGTTGGGTTGGTGGGTATATATGATGACATTTTCCCACCTTTCTGGTCCAATGTTTTCTTATTGAACATTCCCGAAATCATAATCAATATACTTTGCTTCATGTAAGAGGGATGTAACCATAAGTGAATTTGGATCAAAGTACTGGGCCTGATTGATTTCAGACTATCATAGATAAAACACTTTGTTTTGCCAATTTAGTACCTTACCTATATATATATATATAAATAAGCATATCAGGGAAACTTTCTTATTAATTTTTTGGAAAACTTGTATCTCAGCACTTAAAATAATTTTTTCATCTGTCCTTCGCTCACTGTTTATTATGGTGATGCAGTATTAATTTAGAATTTGCTAAGTGGTGTCTTTGGGAGTCATAACTTAGTTTTCTCCTTATGAATAAGCAGTTTTTAAACCAGTCAAGACAAGCATAGATTGACCGTGTCCCACAGGCATTCTGATAGGAAATTTGGGAAGTGGGGTTGTTCGTAGAGCTAATAAGCAGAGATTGCAGTTAATTTGGACAAAGATAAACAAAGACATGCTCTTAACAAACGAAATCAGAGATTAAATGATTTGGTGGAATTAAGCCTAGACATCCTCATGAGCCAGGATGGAAAATCAGAGACTAAAACACATCTAATATCAAAGACAATGCCCCTTTCCAAAGCACATACTTGGTATTTGAATCAAGGAGTCTTCATAAGCTCAGCAACCCCTAGGATTGTAGAAAAGAAAGATAAATTCCTTAAAATAGCATGGCTTTCATCCAACCATTCTGTGATTTTCAGATGACCAGATCTGAAACTTTAATCATTTTACACCTTGGGATTTGTGTGTCTGTGAGATATGGCCACAGACAAATGACTCATGGAAAACAGAATCAGTCTAAACTCCCACGTTGGCCCCATTCCTTTATCCAATCAAGAAAGTCAATTTTACTTTGGGATTGTAGAGTCTCCCTAGATAGCCCTTGAATTTATACAGATCCCCTTCTGCAACTTTAACCCGTTTCTTTAGAAATGTACTTATGATCTTGCTGGTGATGGACAATTATTTGGGAAAATGGAAAATCCTTTTCCCTAAGGAATCTCTCTTCCTGGGCTTCCTAATAACTTGGGATGAGTATTTGAGCCTGTTTTATAGAGGCAGAATAGTAGGGAATGTGAACCTTGAAATACATTTGGAAGGCATGTAAGAGCAAAGAAAAGAAGGGCCTTGGGTCTCCTGTGGCCTTTGAATGATAATTCCCACAACGTCATTGCTGGCTAAGATCTTTTTTGAAGGAGAAATAGTAAAACAATATCCTGGAACTCATTTATCTCCTAGGAAACTGAGACTGATTTCTCTTGGAGTGGCTAATGCTAATGCCACTGCCCTTTCCACCTCAAAGACTGAATGGTCCTGGAGAAAATATAGAGTTGGGCCAGGGTACCAGCCTTGCTGTGACCAATGCCAATTTGATCCTCAGCACCACTGGAAGTGACTTGTTGGCACAGGGCTGGCAATAGCTCCCCCCTCCCCCCAAAAAATAAAAAGGAACTATCAAACAAACAAATGAAGCCTCAGAAAAAGCTAAAACGAAAAGTCTAGGGCCAGGGAACATGACTCAGAGGTAGAATGCTTGTCTTATGTGTGTAAAGTTCTTGGTTTGATATCTGGACTGCAAAAGAACCAACCCGAACCAGACCCCAAAATAAACAAATAAATAAGGAAGCAACAAAAGATTTGTTCTTTAACGTGTGAGACAATGATGCAACCAATCACTTAGTTATGAAGGAAGAGAACAGAAAAAGCACAATAGCATCAACCACAGAGACAAAATTGAGGAGACAATGAAGCCCCTTCTGATAGAAAGGGTGCTGGTCATTCATCTGCTCGCACGAGACAACTTTCTCCCTAGCAAGAGCTGTCATTCAGGTTCTAAGATATCTTAGAAGAGTTTCAACTCACAGATTCAGACAGGACCCCGTTGTGGTTAGTGATGGGACCCTGGAAGTTCTTCCAGCTGCAAAATGGGAGAAAGTGACTACTTTGGGCAGGTGGAGTATTGGTATCTGATGTAGCACTGTAGCACTGGCCTCCCATTGTTCATCGATTTTCTTGAGCAGGCACCAGTAACATCTTTATTGTTACTGTTTTTGGCTTATCTAATATACCAAGGGCCCTGCTGTGCGGGCGGAATACTCTTGGTAGCTTGCTGGGCTCTCTGAAAAGGATGGAGAAATCAAATACAGGTCGGCCACATGCAAGCCAAACACCCTACCTGCTGTGCTATTGCTCCAGCCTGGGTATCTGATGTAGTACTGGAAAACCCATGCTGACACCCCCAGGACAGTAGACCATCCTGTTTAAGAGAACAGGATGAGAACGTGTCACACAGAAAGCACGGGGCTTGGTATGTTGGAAAAACATCGCTTTAGCCAGGCCTGTGAGAATTAACCAAGGAACGCACCATCTCCGCCCTCCCCCCAAATCCTGAGTCTTGGGATCGCAACAATGGCCACTGTGAACGTGATCAGTGCTCACAAAGCCCCATCTCCTCTCCCAAGGACCTTCCAATGCAGCGGGGAGGTGTAGACGGGATGGTTGTGTGATTAGGAGCCTTGGTTCTTGCTTTCTCTGAGTTGGGGATGAGCTCAAGTTTCTTCCCAGGAATGCTTTCAGCCCTGAGAGAGACTGTTGGATCCCCAAAGTCGCAGTTTGACACCCTTCCAGGAAATCCCAAGGACTTGTGCATACGAAACACTTGCTGTGTTGCAAATGATCTGTAAGTGCTTCCGCTTAACTCCTTAAACCCAACAATGAGTCATCGAAACAGGACCTCTTGTGCCTCCAGTGTCGTGGGCAAAGGACAGGGACACCGTGGACATGGAGATGGAGAAAGTCACTCGGGGTAGCAGAATCCATCAGTTGGAGTGAGGAGGCAGAGCCAGGTGAGTTGACCTCTTGCCGTCCCCCCACTTTCTTCACCTGCCAAACGGACCAGCAGTGACCGTTGGCTCCCAGGCTATGCTGAAAGAAGGAGATACTTCCAGGCTAGGTGAAACCATGTCGGCAGCTTTCAAGCCCGGGCAAAGATGCTCTCATTGTTCTCCCATTGGCTCATCGTTGCCAGACAGTCTGAAACTGACACCATGGAGATAACAGGCGCAGCACTGAGAAGCTTCAGTTTGCGTTGGAGGAGAAAGCCCCAAAGCTATTGGTCTGTGTTCCCAGTCTAGCGGATTCCCTCTTCCCCTTATCTGCCCTTGCACACACGCACACATGCACGCACGCACGCACGCCCGCCCACTGCATGCCCACCGCTCTGGGTCTGATGAATGGAACCTCTACATGTACGCTGACATCAGCAGCTGAGCTCTGGAGACTCAGAAAGCTCCCCAGGTGCAGCTAGTTTATTTTCAGGTGTGGACAGGGCGGTCATTAAAACCAGAGCCAGATGGGGTCTCCTACCTAAACTCAACACCTTGGCCGCCCCGCCCCTGGCAGCGGCGTTCTCCAGCCTGCCGAGCCGGCCTTTTCCTTGTTGGGCATGCAAAGCTTTCACTCATCAGAAGCCTGCAGTCCTTTGGAAGCCTCGGATATGTCAGTATCAGGCCCGTAATGGAAGCCATGTGTTTGCAGAATGGGAAAAATCTGGCATCTGAAGGGTCCCGGCGTCTTGCTGGAAGTGGGTCTAAAGCAAAGCCCATGTTCGGAGTCCTTCTCTTTGTTGTACTCTGGCTCCCGCCCCTCCCCCCCACCGCACCCCCTTGCTGATTGATTGACTATTGACAATGCTATCCCAAAGGACCCCTCTTCAAAACATCAAGGGCTCTTTTTCCAACGGAGCGGCTAAGAAGAACGGAATACGTATTAGTGCAATGGAGTAATATGAAGATTACAGTGATTGTATCATGGCTTTCACCCCTTCAGAGCTGGGTGCTGGCTGATTTCTTAGTTCCGAGCCTAGGCACCGAAGCTGGCACTGCCATCGACATTTCGTGGGCCTTCAGGAGGGTTAAGGAACATTTCTGCCAGAGAAGAGGCATAGGGGAATCATTTTGAGTTATGCCTTCCCCTCCCACCACCCTCAGGGCATAATAACTTGGAAAGCAGGCATTGAGATGCTGATTTTATAGCTCAGAAAGTTGAGATTCAGAGAGTTTGAGTCAATTTGCCAAGAACACAGGGCTGGAGAGTGAGTGGTGGAGGGATGGAGCACCTAATAATCAGTGTCATCTGCTAGCTGCCTGCAGGGCAGTGCTGAATCTTGAGAAGGGTTTGGTTTTCCAGGAGATGAGGTGCCGGCTTAATGCACTGTTACAATAGCATAAGCATAAAGAGCAAAAGTCCTGGAAGAACTTGGTATTTCATGGAAATGCCAAATTGCCCAAGTAGTTATTAGGAAAATGATAAAAAAGAAAAATTGTCTGGGCTTCTTTCATTCTTTTTTCCCCCCTGGGGGTGGAGTGGGAGGACATATGTAGCAGTACTAGGGCTTACTCCCAACTCTGTGCTCAGGGGTTACTCCTGGTGATGATCAAGACATCAAGCAGGGGTTGAACCAGAATTGGCCATAGGCAAGGCAAACACCTTAAGCTCGTGTATGAGCTCTCCAAGCTTCAGGTCTTTTTTCCCCTCATTATATTTTTCTATTTTAGTTGCAAAATATGGGCTGGAGTGATAGCACAGTGGGTAGGGCATTTGCCTTGCACGCAGCCGACCCGGGCTTGATTCCTCCATCCCTCTCAGAAAGCCCGGTAAGCTGCTGAGAGTATCCCGCCCACATGGCAGAGCCTGGCAAGTTCCCCGGGGCCATTCAATATGCCAAAAAACTGTAACAACAAGCCTCACAATGGAGACGTTACTGGTACCCGCTCCAGAAAATCGATGAACAACGGGAGGACCATGCTACAGTGCTACAGTTACAAAATAAAAATACAATGACTGGAAAAAAAGACAGTGCATTATTTATTTGTCCTTCACATTCATCACGAGTCAGCCAGCAGGGTTGGTGGTAAGGAGGGAGCTTGGGGTCCTGTACCTCTTTCCCTTCACTTGGGAAAACAAGCTGCTGGACCATCTACCAGCTGGAATATCCAGTGACTCAGTGGGCTTTGGGGTTGCAGAATGGGGGCTGTGTGCATTAGCTCTTCATGCTTACCATTTTCTTGAATGAGCCTTTTTTATCCCCTCATATTATTCCAATGGCTAACACCAGTGTTAAGGATATATCTGAATTCAAGGAGGCAAGGAATGCTAACACCATCTCATGCATGGAATGGGGATACTCAGCATATTGGAAAACTTGACAACCACATTTTTTCCGATAAATACGTCGGTAGAGGAATGGATTGGGATTTTATATATAGACAGATAGACAGATACATACATAGACTGATGATTGATCTCTATAGATTGATAGAATAAGCATATGGATTAGACAGCCAGACAGGAAGCGAGGGATGTCAATCCTCTATTATCGACTTCACTGCCCCCACCAAGATCTTGATTCTTCCCCAGAGGGAAGGGGAAAAGGTTGGCAGCCCTTTCCTGGCTTGAATAAATGCAAATGAGACTTCCAGGGCTAGGATAAATGCAAATGAGGTTCCTGCTCCTTTCCACCTCTCCTCCCTTCCCTGACACCTGGTGACCATTGAACCTGCTTTCACCCTGAGTGGGACTGAATTGCCTGCTCCCTGCACCCCCAACTCCTCCATGGTCTCCATACTGCTGTCTTGGTCCACATATATCTATGACTTCTGGGCTGGCCTCATCTGAGGGTGCAGCTTGGAGACCTCATCCCAGGGTGCACTTGATTGGTCAGTGGCTCAGGAGCTGATCCACAAAAAATGAAGAGCTGGATTCAGA
This sequence comes from Sorex fumeus, assembly GCF_029834395.1. Lineage (NCBI taxonomy): Eukaryota > Metazoa > Chordata > Mammalia > Eulipotyphla > Soricidae > Sorex > Sorex fumeus. Next base: position 87,562,770 of record NW_026606120.1, on the reverse strand, counting down.
CTTAAAACCTACAAGTTCTTCCAGGCAGAGAGAGTGTTCCTGATCCTGTCCTTTTTCCCCAAAACATGACTCAAGGACAGATGGAAGCCCTTCTTAGGGATCCTGGCTTAGGTTTGCTGAGAAGATTGGGGTGTACTTTGGGGGTCTAGCCCAGCAGGGAAGTTATTGATCACTCTGACTTCTACTGGTCTGCAAACCCTCTCACTTGTGAAAAATGTACTGCCCCACTCTCGTTCTTTATAAAAATATTGCTGTGCTTAGTTCAAAGCCAAGATATACAAACAACCCAAATGCCCAACTGTGGATAAAATGATGGAGAAGTTATGTTGAAGACACATAATAGAAAACTGCAGCTTGAAGAAAGAACAATGCAATTTGCTGCAACATGGATGAAACTAGAGGATACCACACTGAGTGAAGTCAACCAGAAGGAAAGGGACAGCTATAGAATGATCTTTCCCATAGGCTGGACTTATGATACACTGCAAGGGAGCAATAAAGGGCCAAAGGCAACACAACTGGAGTAGAGATCCACACAATTGAGTTGTTGTTGGTGATGGTGATGCCGGGGTGTTGATAGGAAAGGGTGTTGGGTGTTTGGGGGAGGGAGGTGGGTACATTGGTGATGGGTATGGTGATGGAATTATCACATGGGAAATCATCATTTATAGTACTGTAAATCACAGAACATCGATTAAAGAACTCAACAAAGAAAGCAAAACAGCCTCTTGTGACTGAGCAGACAAGGTGGCTGTTTTGAGGTCCTGAGTCTGTCTTTGGCCAAGCTGCCAGCCTGTATCCCATGAAACTTTTTCTCAACCTGTCCACATGTCTTGCATTTTCTTGGAGCCTGACTGATCCTGGAACCAGAACTTTGGGGTTACAGCTCTAAGTAAACAACTGGTCCTCTACGACTTTGTCCTCATTGATACTATTTTTCTCACCACACAGCACCTGAATCCTGCAGAGGTGGGTGTAGAAACTTCTTGTGGTTCTACCTAAAGACTTGGAATTAGGTTTGGAGCAGGGCTCATTGTCCCCCAGAGCCAATGGGATAGCCCTCCTTCCTTGGAAGGCAACGTACGAAAACAAATAGTGCTCCCGAGAAATGCCCAACTTCATGCAGTTGTTGTACCATGCGGCCTGGTAGGGGGCCCACACATAGACTCTCTCTAGCTCCATTCTTTTGAGAAATGAAAGGCAGTTCCTGAGAAGTTGCATCATAAGTTTCCACCGTATGGTTCCATCCTATGGTTTCATCGTATGATGAATGCAAGTCACCCGGGAGTCTGGCTGTGCCACGGTGGTCATCTTTAGGTTGGCTTCAGCTCTGTAGAGCTCCCCAAGGAATAGATTTGACATGTCTTCAAAATTCGGCTGTAAACTGAGCTGTTTTCAAAAGTAAGGTCGCGTTAAAAAAATAAAATAAAGGATTTCCTTCTTTTCCTTTTGTGGTTCATTAGCATCTTCTCTCTCTCTCTCTCTTTTCTTTTGCTCTCTACTGGAAATGAGAAGTATTTCACCCTGGTTTGCCAAATGATTTTTATCTTAGTGAAAAAGAACTTGCTATTTCCTGAAAATCTCCTACCACCACCACCTCCACCTCTACCACTTCTCCCCCACCTCCCGATTTTGCTGTTTGAATACATTCTGTGCTGGGAATCAAAGTCAGGTAACTCGATAAGGAGTTAATGAAAACAAATGAATTCTGTCTGTGTTGAAAAGAGGCACGTTGGCTTCACAGCTCTATCTTCTGTGTTTCCCGGCCCTGGCTCCTTCCTCAGAGTCATGCTGTCGCCAAGTGCAGGCATTTGGGAGAAATAAACAAGAGTGAACCCCCTTTCCCCACTGGACTAAGGTGATTATGTATGTGTGAATTATTCCTATAATTTGGGGGTGGGAGAAATTTCATTCTGACACATCTGGCTAATTGCATCTAAAGGATCATTTTGGACCCTTGGTTATGTGGCCAATTTGCATGAGATCTTGGGACATGGAATAGGAATTTGAAATAGCATTTGTGTGACAGCTGAGAAAACAGTATTTTAATCATTCCAGCTTGGTCTCTCTTTCCGGCAGGGGTTGGCATGGGAGTCAGAGGTGTGTCTCGACATTCCCATCCTCCCCCTTTCTAATGCTCCCACCCACTTGCCCAGACTCCCAAGGACAGGCCATTCTCTGTGATCTTTCTGGATTTGGGGGAAGACTTTCCGGTTGGAGGAAATAGGTCTCTTTCGAAACTGCTAGTTTTCAATACTCTTGTGTAGCCACTGAACATGGACAGAATTAGAGAGAATTAGGCTAAGTGAAGGAAGTCAGAGAGAGAAGGACAAATACTGGATCATGTCACTCTGTGGTCTACAGAGAAACAAGACAAGGGAATAGTATAAAAAGAAAGACCAACTCTTGACCTCGGATCACAGAACTCAGATTACTGAGCAGTAGAGGAAGGGATTGGGGTGGGAGGTGACGTAGAGGCAGATAGGAAATTACATAAGGATGGTTAGTAGAGGGTCTTGGTGAAATTATAGGAATGTACATCAAAACCATAAACCTGAGTTCTATTGTAATCATGTTGCCCAAACTATTAAAAAAACAATAACACCCCTAAATGCTGATTCCTAAAAACTTAGGAAGGAGGTATTTATGGGACATGAGGACACACCTGGTGCCCTATTATGTCAACTTAGGGAGTTTGATGTCTCTGAGACTAAAGAATGTGGGCATTGGAGAAATTAATGTGTGGAATGTTGTCAACAACGGCATCTTCCCATGTTGCCGCAATAGTACCAAAGAGTTCCCAGTTGGTGGTCATTCTGGGAGTTCTCTTTTTGAACTTTGCAGCCCTTTCTCCCCGCTCTGTGAAGTAGAATTTTGCACGAAGGAGACGGTGGTCCGATCCCGTTCGAAATTTTGGGACAACAGCGACATCAGTCAGGCAAAACCGTCGATTGAATATGATGTGGTCTATTTCGTTGTGGAATCGTCCACCGGGAGACTCCCATGTCCATCGTTTAGATTCTGCCTTCTGGAACTGTGAGTTACCATGAATGGTCTTGGTCGACATGATGAACTCAGACAGTCTCTCACCCTGTTCGTTCCATTCTAGGCCATGGGTCCCGATGTGAAGTTCTTCAGCTGATCTTCTCGGTCCTATCTTGGCATTAAAATCACCCACAATGATCTTGTAGAAGGTGTGGTCTTCTTTATAGAACTTCTCTAGCTCCATGTAGAACTTCTCGATTTCTCTTTCATCATAATGAGATGTTGGTGCGTCGACAACGAAGATAGAAACTGCAGGCAGTGAGCCACATCTATTCAAATGTAAACATCCGATTCCGGTTGTTAGGCATTCGAATGAATCAATGCTCTTGGCCAAGTTTGTGTTGACAAGGACACCGACGCCTCCAACACCTCTTTTATCGCATGTTCCGAGGAACAATTCTTCTCCGGTGTCGAAAACAGCATGGTGAGATTCGTGCCTTCTTGTCTCGGTCAGACCAATGATGTCGTACTTGATCATTCGCGCTTGTACCATCAGGTCCTCGATGGATGCATCTGATGCTAGCGTACGTGCATTGAAAGTACAGACGATCATTTTTGTCTTCCTTCGTTGTGGCAGCCTAGGTCGGCCTTGAGATTTTGTCGGCCTCTCCTTTCTCATCCTTCTCAGTGCTGCCATGTCGGTGAAGCCTTTAGGGTCAGGTGAATGAGACCAGTTGTAGTTACTGGTTTTGGCATATCGAATACACAGCGGATAGCTTGCCAGGCTATGTTGTTGACAACATTGACGAGGAATACGATCGACTGGTTCAGCACCTCCATGAATGTGCGAGGAACGCCAAGAGAGAGATAGCCACAAAAAGTCGCCTATCTTCGAAAACTCTTGAGCTAATTCGCCAGCGTGGTTTGGCGCATGCCTCAGGCAACCGCAAGCTAACGTCCGAGCTTGCAAAGCAGTGCAGAGATGCGATCAAGGAAGACCTCAAAGAGAGAAGAGCAGAAGTACTGATAGATGCGGCAGAAGCCGGGAAAAGTATTCGTAACGCCCGCCTGTCCTTCGCCAACTATAAGACCAAGATGACTGCCCTCCGATGTCCTGATGGATCCATCACATCCTCCAGAACGGCAATGGAGAAGATTATCCATGACTTCTACTCAAATCTCTTCGATAGCCATGTCCACTTGCCGACATACCAAATTCCACAGGATGGGTATGTCGTTCCTAACGTTCTCCCTTCCGAAATCCGACACGCCATTTCGTTGGTAAAGAAGCAAACAGCACCCGGCCCAGACAAGGTCAGACCTGAACACCTGAAGAACCTGCCGTCAGTACTCATCAATACACTGGCTCGGCTCTTCACTCGCTACCTGTCTGAATGCAAGGTTCCGTCCCAATGGAAAACCAGCAGGACCGTACTACTGTTCAAGAAGGGAGACATCCATGACATTGGCAACTATCGCCCGATCTGCCTATTGTCTGTCATCTACAAGCTGTTCACTCGAGTCATCCTGAATAGGATTGGCAGAACACTAGATGAAGGACAACCATGCAAGCAAGCAGGGTTCCGCAAAGGATTCAGCACCATCGACCATATCCACACGGTAACCAAGCTCATTGAGGTTTCTCGGGAGTTCAAGATGCCGCTCTGCTTAACGTTCATTGATTTAAAGAAGGCCTTTGATTCTGTTGAGACGGAAGCGGTCATTGAAGCCCTAGCCAATCAGGGCATTCAAGCCCAATACATCAGGATCCTCCGTGAGCTGTATTGCGGATTCACTACCAGGATCTCACCATTCTACAAAGAAGTGATCGTTGATGTCAAGAGAGGGGTGCGGCAGGGTGATACCATTTCACCGAAACTCTTCAGTGCCACCCTCGAGAACATCATGCGACGACTGGAATGGGAAGGAATGGGAGTGAAGATAGATGGTCGGCAACTACACCACCTCCGCTTTGCTGATGACATTGTTTTAATAACACCAAACATCAGCCAAGCGGCACAAATGCTGGCCGACTTTGACCGTGAGTGTGGAAAGGTAGGACTACAGCTGAATCTTACGAAGACAATGTTTATGAGAAACAGCCTTGTTCCTGACGCCCCATTCGCTCTCAATGGAACGACCATCTCCGAATGCAACAGCTATGTCTACCTAGGTCGAGAGGTCAACATGACAAATGACCTGGCACCCGAGCTGCGCAGGAGGAAGAGAGCGGCTTGGAACGCCTTCAAGAACGTCGAAGAAATAGCTAAGAGGACGAAGAACCTCCGGCTCCGGGCACATCTCTTTGATTCCACTGTTCTTCCTGCACTAACATATGCCTCAGAGACCTGGGCCCTACGCAAACAAGATGAGAACGCCATTCAGGTCTCCCAAAGAAGAATAGAAAGAGCTATGCTTGGAATAACACGTTTCACTCAAATGAGAGAACGAATCCGGAGTTCTGACATCCGTCGACGATCAAGGATCAGGGACGCTGTCTCATATGCCAAGGTGTCGAAAATCAGATGGGCTGGTCACGTAATGAGATTTAAAGACGACCGTTGGACTAGAGCTGTTACTGATTGGATTCCACGGGATGTCAAGAGACCGCGTGGCCGCCCACCTACCAGATGGTCAGACTTCTTTGTCAAGATCATGAACGATCGGTTTGAGGCCCTCCATGTTCCCGGAGCGAAGAGATGCCATTGGGCTACACTAGCACGCGACAGGGACAAATGGAGACGTTACTGGCGCCCGCTCGAGCAAATCGACGACTAACGGGAAGTTAAGTGATAAGTGATAAGTGATAATGTGTGGAATATTGTGCAGACAGGTAACTTCTAATCAAAATCTATAGAGGACCAGTGCCCAATAAAAAGTAGCATCAGGGAGTATTTTGTGACTCCCTCTTTCAAATAGTGTAAAGCTGTTAGAAGAATTGGAGAATGCAGGGGGGAGTAAGTTGGCTATATTTCTCACACAATTCTGTTATATCTTTGTTCAAGTGTCTTCTATCTTTTCCCCATAGAGATACCCCCATGGGGCCATATCCTCTTCTCTGTCAGTAGTGGAGCTCAAGCTTCTCTTCACTAACTCTCCATGTTCATTCACACTATAATGGATTTTTATAGTCTCTCTTCAATAGGGAGGGTCTTTTTGATTTACTACAGGGAACATAAAAATCCATTTGTCAATAAAGGCTCAAGGAAGGTACATAATATTTACCTCCCTCTAGGTGTTCTTTTTGGGGGACGGGGTGGGGAGCCGGGATAGGATTTGAATCAAGGCCAAATACTGGGTCTTCCTCGGTTCCCAAAGTCTTTCTATTCAAGTGAAACTTGAACCATGTTTAACTGTGCATTTATTTTTTGGTATGTGTTGAGTGTAAGCTCTCAGTTGGGAAACTGACTCACTAGGTATCTTTATGCATGCATTTAGGGCATTGGGGAAATGTTCAAGGAGTAGTCCATGGTAGAAGCTTGTCACAACTGAGTGGGGAGTGCAGTCAGGACAGAGATGGAACTACTAGGACAATGATATTGGAAATGATCACTCTGGACAAGAATTGAGTGCTGAGATGAGGTAGGGTGATAGACATAATAATCTTTCAGAAACAGTGCCTAAAAGGAAGATAGAGATAGAAAGAGTGAGAGAGAGAAGAAAAGTGTTTGCCATAGATGAAGACTGGGGGGGGGGGGGGGGAAGGAAACTAGGGATATTGGTGGTGGGAAATATACAGTGGTGAAGAAATGGGTGTTGTACTGGGAACATTGTATTGTTGTATTGAATGAGAACATTATATATTTTTTTAATTTTTTATAATTTTATTTATTGAGTCACCATGAGAGCAGTTACAAAGCTTTTGGGTCTAAATCTCGGTCATACAATGAAACACCCGTATACCTTCACCAGTGCCCATTCTCCACCACCAAAAACCCTAGTATACCCCCATCCCACACCCTCCCCCCACCTGTGGGGCAGATGATTTCCACTTTACTCTCTCTCTACTTTGATCACATTCAATATTTCGACACCAGACCTACCACTATTATTTGAGATTTTACCAGCACTCAGATAAAACATTGTATTTTTTAAACCCAATCATGAATGATGTTAGAATTATGTATTTCACAGTGATTCAATAAAATCTTTAAACTGTTTTAAAAAAAATCAGCCAGAGCTAATCAGAGAGAATTTGTAATCAGAATATTGTGACTCCAGAATACAATTTCCCAAAAGCAGAGAATAATTGACCTCAAACCATAACTCAGACGATATGATTTATAAATGCTTTATTCCATCACCCCCTTTCTCTATCTCTCAACAGGAAACGGAAGTTGCCCCCTTATCAACTCTTCATCATTACACATCCCTGTGAATTAAGAAGTCATATTAAGTGGGGATGTCTTATAACACTCTGAGATTAAAATTAAGTTACAAAGTGTTGTTTTGTTCAATATGGAAGCCACTAGGCTAGGCATTTCACCAGTGACTGTTTGCAATGTGAGTAGCAGGACTAGGAACTAGTTGACTTTAAGTAATTTAAACTTAAATATTGGCTAGTGCCACTGATTTGACAACAAAGATATCTACTCTAAACTCCTTTATTATACACCCCAAATTCCTGAGAGAAAAATACAGTGGATTAACTTGGGTCAGAAACATATTCCAAATGTCTCAACATTGTCATCCATAAATGGGTAATATGAGGGACATCTGAGAAAGTCCTTTAGATCTGGGAAGACACACCTCAAGATATCCACCACAATCTGACAGCATGAAATCAAAGAATGATAACGCCTTAGCTTGTAAGGCTCTAGGGCCTTAGTTTTTATTAAATATTACATTGACATTTCAATAATGAAACCAAAAGACATGATAGCTTTACAAGCACTATTTTTTGGAAGCTAAATAATTGCCCATCACATCATTTTTAAAAATATTTTCTTAGAGAGAAAATGTGATTCATTCCTTAAAAATAAGCAAATCCAATACTTAACTTAGATTATTTCTATTTCCATGTTATTTTATTACACGAGTGAATGAGCGCGTGTGTGTGTGTGTGTGTGTGTGTGTAAATCTGTGTCAACCTTGAAAAATTTCTTCTAAGGTCAAAGAGAGATTTAAGAGCTCATCTAGACTGGGTGTAACTCTCAGGCCAAGGCTAATGCATTTACCAAAATGCCCACAGTGGGTAATTAATACCTTCATATTTGAAGGGTTCTTTCCAGATTGGTGTGCTTCTTTATGGATCTCATTCCAAAATGTGGAGGAGGGGAGTCCTGCTTATTTACGCTCTCAGTGAAGATGGTGTAGGAACCAGTCCAACTCTTTTTAGCATTTTCTCCATGTAGATTTTAGTTAAGCTGCTCAATCTTCCTTTGAGGAGAAAATTCTGGACTCTTCATCGAAATGCTGGACATTTTGAGGAGAGTAACTTGGATTAGGGATGAATCTGTGAGATAGCCCTGATGCTCAGCTGACTTTGGGAATTCTTTACTTCAGGACTCTGGGGTTGATGAGGTGTTCAGCTACTGAAGGTGACCGACAAAACAGGAGAAAACTTATAGACCAACTGGAGGATGCAAGCAAGACCAGACCAATGACATTCAGATGTGTGGGGAGGGGGGGCCGAGCTCTAAGATCATCCGAAAAAGGTCTTTTTAAGTAGCTGGGTATGGGCCCTTTAATTTCTGGATTCCAATCTCCAGATTCACACTGAGTCATTCCATTTTCTTCCTAGGGCTTCTCAATTTGCCTTCCAGGATTACAAATTGATTTTTATCAGCCGAGGCAGACCCAGGCTTGTTAGTACCTGGGACACTTAAAGTTGAGTAGGGGCCTCAAGAACTTGGGAGAAATAAACTGGAAAATTTTGAAGCAGCAGCTTAAGCCAGCCAACTTAGCTAAACTGACACTTTGCCCTAAGTGCTGGATATTTCTGCTCCTTCCCCCACCCTACCCCCCTTGGTCTGAGTTATCAATGAGTCAGACAATCAGCATTACTTTCAGATGACATAACTGGGATAACTGGGGCTACAAATGATCCAGGTAAAAGCCTCTGTTCCTTTTACATGTACTAACACAACATGCTTACTTGTGGCCTGTTCAGTAAGCATGTTCTCTTTTCATTTAAGCCAGTTTTTATACAAAGCAGGGAGCCAGGAAAATGAGATGAAATACTCCGGATAAGACATTTGAGGACTCCAACTCCAGTTTCTGATTTAATACCAACCAGCTGTAGGATCTTAGCAAAAACCACTTAACTCCCGTGTGGCTCAGAGATCTTTCCTGGGAATTGAACTGGCTAAGATAGTATCGCCAAATAGGTCGGGGAGCCAATGGGAAGTGCCATTGATTTCTATCCTCTGCGTCACCCTCACCTAGTGCTCTTTGGGTCAACATTTAGTTATGAAAGTTAACTCTACTCTAACCAGACAATTGAGGTGAGGAGTCATGATTTCTTCCTTTTCTAAAATTGCTGAGGAGGCCACACCCAATGAGTCAGACATTGGTGCTTGGGGGCTTGGTTGGGGGACACGAGAGGGGCTATAAAGCCTAGGACCTTACTCGTGCTAGGCATGAGTGTTACGACTTGAGCCACATCACGGATCAGAGCTAGGATTTCTTCAAAAGCAATTGTAAATAGAGAGAGCTGAGTGGTGAGATTCAGGGATGAGCACTCCACCTGTTTCTCTCTCTCTCTCTCTCTCTGACTTATCCCCTTTTCAGGATCTTTCAGGATACACTTGATATTGGTTCGTCTGGATATTTAAAGTTCTCTCCTGAGTTTTTGGTGGTTGCCTTGTATAGGTTTTCTGTTACTGCCATAACAAATTAGCATGAGTTGAGGACAGTAAGAAAAACCAACGGTTTACTGGTTGTACTACACCATTTCTGAGGCTCAGGATTCCAAATTGGATGTCCCTGGGCTCCATCCAGGTGTTTGCAGGTCTGTTGTTCCTTCCTTGAGACTCTAAGGGAGAATCCTATTCCTGCTCATGGGCCTGCTGTTGAACTCAGTTCCCTGCAGTGGCAGAATGGAGGCTCCCATTTCCTGCTGGCTGTCAGCAAGGGTCCTGAGCCTTCCTTGGCTCATGTAGCCCTCCTTTTTACATTATCTACCTTTGGGAGGTCTCTCAAGCAGAGCCCAGGAGTCCTGAGGGTTCTCAGCCATCCGGGTTGCGGTTCAGGGTAAGGCCCTAAGGATGCAGCATTGCTTGGGATTTTCAGTGTGGGAGACTTCTGGGTGCAGTGGTGCTCTAGGATCCCCAGAACTGCACCCAGACGTGCAGGGGATCAAGTAAGGCTAAGTTGCATGCAAGGCCTTGACCCTGGACCCCTATACTATCTCTCTGACCTTCAAATTGAAAGTTTGTTTCTGTTAGGGCTGGAGAGATAGTACAGATAGATAGGTAAGGAGCTCGCCTTGCATGTAACTTATCCCCATTTGATCCCCAGCACTACATATGGTCCCCCCAACCACTTCTAGGTGTGACCTCTGAACACAATGCTAGAACTATCTGCTGAGCACTGCTAGCTCTGATCCAAAATCAAGAAAAGAAAGAAAGACTATTTTTTTTCTGTTTTTTTGTTTTTTTGAGAGAGCTTGGACATGGATGATCAGGAACGAAAAGTTTTCGTCTTGCAAGTAGATGCTTCCGGTTGGGTGCCTGGGGTTGACCACCTGGGCCAAGCATAGTTCTCCAGCTCTGCTCTCTGGGACCTCAGGGCTAGAACATCCAGACATATGTGAGTGCCTGAAGTGTGGCCTCAGGTGAACATCCGAGATAAGAGCTCTGGGAGCAATACAGTCAGGAATGTGGCTCCTGGTGAACACGTGTGTGTCAACATACAGTGCTCCTCCCTGCCCCAGGCCCTTTGCCCCCTCACTCTGTTTGCCCCTCTAGGACTCGCCTGTGTAGATGCAGTTCAACTAGGCCTTCAGCCCACCAAGTGTGAGTATGGCTGTTAACACAATAACAAGGGGAGCCATGAGAGAATTTTAAACAATTGGCAACGAGCATCTGAGGGCAATAGGGATATGAAGCAAAGGTTCGGAGAAGGATCACAAGTTGGAAATTTTCCTAAGTGCAGTTCACAGGAGAAGGGATTTCCTTAACACTACTTTGGTCAATTAGGGTCTTGTCTATAAAGAATACGATCAGAGAACGGACACTGCCTTTCTTTGAAGTCTTGCTCTGAAGATCAAGGAATGCATAGTTGAATATTTAAGAAAATATTTGAAGAGGTTTGCATGAGCTGAGTCCGGAAGAAATCCTTCCCTTACCCTTTACACTTTTCTTCATTTGTGTTTGCTTTTTTTTATTTTGGGGCCACATATGGCTGTGCTCAGGGTTTACTTCTGATAGTATTCAGGGGACCATATATAGTGTTGGGGATTGAACCAGAGTTGGCTTGGTGCAAAACAAGCACCTTAGCCCCTATAAAATATCCCCAGTCCTTTTCTTCACTTAAAAATTGAGCCCAAAGTCCCTTAAGTCACATAATTGGGCTGGAGCGATAGCACAGCAGGTAGGGCGTCTGCCTTGCACGCAGCCAACATGGCCGACCCGAGTTCAATTCCTCCACCCCTCTCGGAGAGCCCGGCAAGCTACCGAGAGTATTCGATATGCCAGACACAGTAACAACTTAATTGGTACTTAAAAAAAATTGAAAGTACCTGGTATTATGATATGGAGTTTCAAGTAAATATCATAGATTGTCAAATATGTATATACTATGAACATCATCGAATATAGGTCTATTCTTCACCATATGACTGACCTCTTTGGATAACGAGGGATCAAATACATAGACATGACACACAGACACACACATACACACAAACACATAAATATATGTATTAAACCCAGTAGTACTCAGGGATTACTCCTGGCTCTGTGCTCAGGGACAATTCCAAGTGGTGTACAGGGGACCATATAAGGTGCTGGGGATAGAATCTGAGCAAGGCAAAGGCCTTACCTGTTGTACTATCTCTCTGGCCCCCAAATATACTCTTTCCTATGTAAGAAGATTATATTCATCTACGTAAGAAGACTTGTAGCTACAGATATCTAATGTTAAAATGTAATAATGTAAGTTATTTCCAAATATTGACAGAAAATAAAAGGTCTTTTTCCCTTTTGGCTTTTGGGTCACACCTGAGTGTTCTCAGGACTACCTCCTGGCTCTGCATTCAGGGATTACTCCTAGAGGGACTCAGGAATAGTATATAGTGTTGGGGATTGAGCTGGGATTGGCTGAGAGCAAGGCAAATGCTTTAACCCCTGTATAATTTCTCCAGCTCCCAGAGCCTTTTGGGTGACATAATACATGCATATCTGTTTTATATGCATCCACATTTGTCCTTATGTATATAACTGTGGCTAAATGCAGAAATCGACCTATAACCACATATAGAAGCCTAAATGCAAGTTTTCTGGAACAAAAATCACTCTAACATTGCATAAAACAAAACAAAACCTATCACATCAAGCCCGCCCCCAACCCCCTTTCAGATTCTTACATGACTTTATTTTATCAAGTAGCCCTTGGGGTAGATGTAGGTCTCATCCAAATACTTATGCCAAATCTCCCAATCCCTCCCCCCTGACTCCAATTAATAGTCATTTCTGGGGCCATGGGACATGTACCCCATTCCGTGTTCAGTTTGTGGTCATCTGCCTGCTCATGCTTCTTCGGTGATCTCTCTTAGGGCATTGTGGGATTGTGTTGGCAGAAGAAACCGGAGGACTGCCTGGCTTTACATAAAGGCGTATCATTTCATCAACTCCCACATACTTACCGAATCCAACCCACCCATGGTACCTGGGGTTTTTCAAATCCGACGTCCGTCTGGGTCAAGTTGACTATTGTCCGGTGTTCAGGTCCTTGACTGGAAGCAACAGGGTGAAGGGAGAAAAGAAATCATATCCTGTCAATAAGCGCTGAAAATATTTAGTGTGGCAAGCCTTGTGTTTTCTTTCTTATGAAAAGCTGATTAATATTCAGTGGTTGAAGGTTAATACCCCATTCATTTTATTCACTTACATCCTGCACACAGCAGTGACTGTTCCAATTTCAACTCCTAATTCATACAAATCTGGTTTCAATCAGGAGATTAGTAACTTACTGCCTAAGCAGAAACAAATCACACAATTGCTAAGCTTATCTTTCTACCCATGCACAGGCATGTCCGTGTGTTCGAAATGGTCTCATTCATGGGCTGATGCAAATGCATACAGACCAGCCTAAGTCCAGTGGATGTGGTTATATCTAGGAAATGTTACCTGTTTATGCAAGCATGCAATGGGGACAATCAGATGAGAGAGACGCCAAGAAAACATCATTGAGATAGATTCCTGTGAGCAAACTCTGTCATCTTGCTCAGTGTGTCTCTGCGAATCGTTATCATGAGTATTTCTATACAGACATTTATGGCATTAGGATGAGTCATTATTATGACTTCCTGAGCTCTGGCCTTTTGTAGACCATGGTATTAATTTGGAAATCACCTAGTACACCTCCATCTATTTGTTTCCCAATTTCATTCTGTGTTGCAGAGGTTTAAGACATAAGTTGGACAATGCTACTTCCTCCCCACTCCCCACCCCTCTCTGCCAAAAGGTTAAATTGCAGCAGGATGAACTTGAGAGTAATAATGAAGGTTTTTCTGATCCTTTGAGCAAAGCTTCAAAACAGGTCACGCATCTAGGGAGGGATTTGCATTTCCTGAAGATCTTTTGAAATTCTATCTCCTTTGTCTGGAAATGATTAAGGACTGCCCTAGAGAGGTCTGCTTTGGGCCTCTTTCTGGCTTAGTGAGTCTGATTTGGGGATGCTTGTCTGAAGTCACTCTACAGAAAAGATGAATTTAGGTGGACATCTGAATTCAGGATGAGAGGAAGAGGACAGGAGATAGGTCCAGAAGTTTACATTCTCAGGTGATGCCAGACAACCCTTGACTTAAAGATTTAACCTCAGAAGGGCTGGATAGTTCAATAGGCTCTGTATGCAAGAGGCTCATGTTTGATTCCCAGCACTTCACGATCCCATAAACACCACCAGAAGTGGCCTCCAAACTCTGACCTGGGAGTAGCCCCTAAATCTGTGGGATGTGGCCCCAAACAAATCAAAACAAAGCAAAACAGATTTTACCAACATAGCAATTGGCCATTGACGACGAGAATAACCAGTGTTCAACATTTCATTGTGTCTTCAGCACATTAAGTTCTGTTCAACACATATGTTGTACTGCTAAAATGTATTATCCTGGGACTATTTAAATGGGAGTGAAAAAGAGTCTCAGCATCTGCAACTAAGCTCATCACAGTGCCACCACAAGTGCAATCATCTGGAAGCAGCCCAGCCTCCAAGCACAGACAAGTGGATGCATAAGTTGTGATCTCCCAGACATGGTGGCATGTAGTCAAATATTTGAAAAGATGAAATCTTTCTTTATGCTACAACTTGGATGGAATAAAGAGGGAACCGTGTTAAGTGAAATAATTCAGAGAGAGGACAAATCCTGGGTGATCCCACTCATCTGTCGTCCATAGAGAAAGGAAGCAAAGGGATGGACAAGCACAGTAAAGCCTTGTACTCTGACAACAGAACTGAGGTGATCAGGGAGGGGAAAGGAGTGGGTTGGGATGAAGAGGGATGTAGCTTGGTAGACATGATAAAAGGTAGAGGGTCTTGGTACCTTGATACCCAAGTAACTTTATACACTTCAAACATTAACATAAACAGAATGGTAACCATGCTACTTTATAACAGTGTCACTGTCACTGTCCTCCTGTTGTTCATCGATTTGCTCGAGCGGGCCCAGTAATGTCTCCATTGTGACAATTGTTACTGTGTTTGGCATATCGAATACATCATGGGTAGCTTGCCAGGCTTTGCTGTGCCGGTGAGATATATTTAAAAAAATTACAAAGTAAAAAACATGAAACAAAAGTGCTATATTTGGAAGCTTTGACTCTGATGGGAGACCCATTGTAATTACTGGTTGGCATATCGAATACACAACAGATAGCTTGCCAGGCTCTGCTGTGTGGGCGGAATATTCTCAGTAGCTTGCCAGGCTTTCCGAGAGGGATAGAGGCTTTTGGGGTGGCCTCTAATCGTCCTTGTAGGTGTTCCCATGGTTCAAACCATATTTGAACCCTATCTATTATGGTGCGGCAATTCTGGAAGATGGGAATTAAGTGTCTTATAATGTGTTTGGAAAGTTTCCTGGAGTGTGGCGGTGGCTGGGTAGTGGAGGTCTCATTCCCCTGACCCTGAAGGTGTCACCAATATGGCAGTGTTGAGAAGGATGAGGAAGGAGAGGCTGATAAAATCTCAAGGCCGAACTAGGCTGCCAAAACGAAGAAAGACAAAAATGATTGTCTGTACTTTCAATGCACGTACGCTAGCATAAGATGCATCCATCAAGGACCTGATGGTACAAGTGTGAAAGATCAAGTACGACATCATTGGTCTGACCTAGACAAGAAGGCATCAATCGCATCATGCCGTTTTCGACACTGGAGACTGTTCCTTGGAACATGTGATAAAAGAGGCGTCAGAGGCGTCGGTGTCCTTGTCAACACGAACTTGGCAATGAGCATTGATTCATTCGAATGCCTAAAAACCCAAATTGGACGATTACACTTGAATAGATGTGACTCACTGCCGGCAGTTTCTATCTTCGTTGTCTACGCACCAACAACCAATTATGGTGAAGGAGAAATTGAGAAGTTCTACATGGAGCTGGAGAAGTTCTATAAAGAAGACCATGCCTTCTACAAGATCATTGTTGGTGATTTTAATGCAAAGATAGGACCGAGAAGATCAGCTGAAGAACTCCACATCAGGACCAATGGCCTAGAATGGAATGAACAGTGTGAGAGACTGCCTGAGTTCATCATGTTGACGAAGACCATCCATGGTAACTCACAGTTCCAGAAGGCCGAAACTAAACGTTTGACATGGGAGTCTCCCGGTGGATGGTTCCACAATGAAATTGACCACATCATATTCAATCGACAGTTTTGCCTGACCAATGTTGCTGTTGTCCCAAAATTCCAAATGGGATTGGACCACCGTCTCCTTCGTGCAAAATTCTACTTCACAGAGTGGAGACAAAGGGCTACAAAATTTAAGAGGAGAACTCCCAGAACGACCACCAACTGGGAGCAATTTGGCACTATTGCTGCTACATGGGAAGATGCCGTTGTTGACAACACTGATGAGAAATACGATCGACTGGTTCAGCACCTCCATGATTGTGCGAGGAATGCCAAGAGAGAGATAGCCACAACAAAATGCCTGTCTTCGAAAACTCGAGCTATTCGCTAATGTGGTTTGGGGCATGCCTCAGGCAAACGCAAGTGAATGTCCAAGCTTGCAAAGCAGTGCAGAGATGTGATCAAGGAAGACCTCAAAGAGAGAAGAGCAAAAGTGCTGGTAGATGCGGCAGAAGCTGGGAAAAGCATTTGTAATGCCCGCCTGTCCTTCGCCAACTACAAGACCAAGATGACTGCCCTCTGATGTCCTGATGGATCTATCACATCTTCCCGAAGGGCAATGGAGAAGATTATACATGATTTCTACTCAGATCTCTTTGATAGCTGCATCCACCTGCTGACATACCGAATTCCGCAGGATAGATATGTCATTCCCAATGTTCTCCCTTCTGAAATCCGACATGCCATTTTGTCAGTAAAGAAACGAACAGCAACTGGCCCAGACAAGGTCAGACTGAACACCTGAAGAACCTGCCGTAAGTACTCATCAATACGCTGACTCGGCTCTTCACATGCTACATGTCTGAATGCAAGGTTCTGTCCCAATGGAAAACCAGCAGGACTGTACTATTGTACAAGAAGGGAGACCTCCACAATATTGGCAACTATCGTCCGATCTGCCTATTCTCTGTCATCTACAAGCTGTTCACTCGAGTCATCCTGAATAAGATAGGCAGAACACTAGATGAAGGATAACCATGCGAGCAAGTTGGGTTCTGCAAAGGATTCAGCATGATTGACTATATCCACACGATAACCAAGCTCATTGAGGTTTCTCAGGAGTTCAAGATGCTGCTCTAATGTTCATTAATTTAAAGAAGGCCTTTGATTCTGTTGAGATGGAAGCGGTCATCAAAGCCCTAGCCAAACAGGGCATTCAAACTCAGTACATCAGGATCCTCTGTGAGCTGTATTACGGATTCACTACCAGGATCTCACCATTCTACAAAGAAGTGATCATTGATGTCAAGAGAGGGGTTCGGCAGGGTGATACCATTTCACCAAAACTCTTCAGTGCTGCCCTCGAGAACATCATGCGACAACGGAAATCAATCAACATAATCCATCATATCAACAAAAGAAAAGATAAAAATCATATGATCATATCAATAAATGCAGAGAAAGCATATGACAAGATCCAGCACCTGATTATGATGAAAACCCTTGCCAAAATGGGAATAGAGGGGACTTTCCTCAATGTAGTTAAAACCATCTATCACAAGCCTACAGCAAGCATCATCCTCAATGGGGAAAAACTGAGAGCCTTCCCCCTAAGATCAGGGATGAGACAAGGATGTCCACTCTCACCAGTGCTGTTCAATATAGCACTGGAAGTACTTGCAATAGCGATTAGGCAAGAAAAAGATATTAAGGGCATTCAGGTTAGGAAGAAAGAAATCAAGCTCTCACTATTCTCTGATGATATGATACTATACTTAGAGAACCCTAAAACCTCTACCAAGAAACTCCTAGAAAAATAGACTTGTATAGTAAAGTTGCAGGCTATAAAATCAATACCCAAAAGTCCATGGCTTTCCTATATGCAAATAGTGAAAGAGAAGAAAGTGACATGAAGAAAACAATCCCGTTCACAATTGTGCCTCAGAAAATCAAGTACCTAGGAATCAGCTTAACTAAGGAAGTAAAGGACCTGTACAAAGAAAACTACAAAACACTACTTCAGGAAATAAAAGAGGACACGAGGAAATGGAAAAATATCCCCTGTTCATGGATCGGGAGAATTAACATTGTCATAATGGCAATACTTCCCAAAGCACTGTACAAATTCAATGTGATCCCTATTAGGATACCCATGGCATTCTTCAAAGAAATGGAGACAACACTCCTGAAATTTATATGGAACAATAAGCCCCCACAAATAGCTAAAGCAATTCTTGGGAAAAAGAAAATGGGAGGAATCAACCTCCCTAACTTCAAACTCTACTACAAAACAGTAATAATTAAAACAGCATGGTACTGGAACAAAGGCAGAGCTGTAGACCAATAGAACAGGGTTGAATATACTGACGTCTCCCCTCAAGCATACGACCATCTAATCTTTGATAAGGGGGCAAGAAAAGTGAAGTGGAGCAAGGAAATCCTCTTTAACAAATTGTGCTGGCAAAACTGGATGGCTATATGCAAAAAAGTGGGCTCAGATTTCTGAAATGGGAAGGAATGGGAGTGAAGATAAATGGTCGGCATCTACACCACCTCTGCTTTGCTGATGACATCGTTCTAATAACACCAAACATTAGTCAAGCAGCACAAATGCTGGCAGACTTCAACCGTGAGTGTGGAAAGGTCGGACTACAGCTGAATCTAGTGAAGACAATGTTTATGAGAAACAGCCGTGTTCCTGACGCTCCATTCGCTCTCAATGGAATGACCATCTCTGAATGCAACAGTTATGTGTTCCTAGGTCAAGAAGTCAACATGACAAATGACCTGGCACCCGAGTTGTGCAGGAGGAAGAGAGCGGCTTGGAATGCCTTCAAGAGCATCAAAGAAATAGCTAAGAGAACGAAGAACCTCTGGCTCCGGGCACATCTCTTCAATTCCACTGTTCTTTCTGCATTAACATACGCCTCAGAGACCTGGTTCCTACACAAACAGGATCAGAACGCTATTCTGATCTCCCAAAGAGGAATCAAAAGAGCTATGCTTGGAGTATCACGTTTCACTCAAATGAGAGAAAGAATCAGGAGTTCCGACCTCCGTCAATGATCAAGAATCAGGCACGCTGTCTCAATTGCCAAGGCATCGAAAATCAGATGGGCTGGACACGTAATGAGATTTGGAGCTGACCACTGGACTAGAGCCATTACTGACTGGCTTCCATGGGATGTCAAAAGACCGCGTGGCTGCCCACCTACCAGATGCTCAGACTTCTTCATCAAGACCCTGAACGATCGATTTGAGGCTCTTCGTGTTCCTAGAATGAACAGACACTATTGGGTTACACTAGCACGCGACAGGGACAAATGGAGATGTTACTGGCGCCCATGTGAGCAAATCGATGATTAACGGGAAGTCAAGTGATCTGATGGTAATTACTTTTCCCCCTACAGGATATTTCCCAAAGTGGAGCCAGAGGAACCAGTGGGATGTTATTGAAGACCTGAAACCCATCTCACCCAGAAACTTCTAGAGCTTTATGCTTATTTTCTTTCATTTTCAATGCTGCTCTGAAGTACAAAGGAAAGTGTAGAATTTGGAACTTACCTAAAAACTAACTACAAGACATAAGCAAGCAAAGAAACAACCTGTCTTAGAATCAGGTAGCTTCTTTGAGCCAGAACAAAGCTATGGCCTTTCCGCTCCTCTTCTTCCATGGCTGAAGATGAAACAGTGCAGAACCCAAAACTGATGTTGCTAACTGCTCAGGCCTCACTGATAGTGGCAGGATTTGTAGTAAGGACTATGGAGCTTAGATATGTGAAAACGTTTGGAGATCTGTACACCGCTAAACACATTGGGCATCCAAAGTTACTTGGGTATCAAGGTACTGGAAACCCTCTACCTTTTATCACTATTATTTCTTGGAGCAGTTGTATATCAAATGATCTGTCTGGTTTTGATCTATCTCCCGTTGTCAACTTACTCATCCACCAAACTACAGCTTTAGCTGCCTACTGCCCTGTTCTCTCTGACGTGTAGGAAATGCAAGTGTCCAACTTTGCATTTAAATCTTAGACACCTTCCAGCTGCTGTTAAATTTGGGTTGCCAATATCCCAAGGAGCTGAGGAAGTTTCTATCGGCATAAATTGCACTTCTCATAAAACTTATAACATTGCTGTTCAAAAAAAAATGCTTGAAAAATACATAGGCCCCAGTCTCAGGTAAATAGCCTTGGAAACCATGTTTAATTTATGGATATGAATTTACTCTTAGCTGGAAAGGCCTTGCAGTCCTTAGAATTTTTACTGTTGTTGCTATTGTTTTGTTTTGTGGGACCTCACGTGGTGATGGTGCTCAGGGCTTACTCCTGGCTCTGGTGCTTCGAAAGTGCTCCCAGCAGTGCTCAGGGGTCCCTGTGGTGCCAGGGATTGAATTCAACCTCCCCCTATGCACCGTATTTGCTCTAGTCCTTTGAACTCTTGCCCTGGTCCAGCTCTTGGAATCTTTACTGGAACTATCCCAATCACTTTATGACTTAAATCATCCTTTAAAATGGTGTTCACAAAAGCATACATCACCAACCCTTTATCACTTAAATATATTTTGGGGCTTTACTTTGTTTTATGGGCCACACCTGGATTTGTGCTCAGAGCTTACTTCTGGCATTGAACTTAGGAATGACTCCTGGCGGTACTCAGAGCACCCTAAGGTGTACTGGGGATCTCACTTAGATTGACCACATGCAAGGCAAGTACTCCACCAGCTGTACAATCACTCTGGCCCCTAAACTTGCTTGTATGGGGGTCACATCTGGCAGCTCTCAGCGGCTGTTCTCAGCTCAGGGTTACTGCTGGTGATGCTTGGGAGACCATTTCTGGAGCCAGGGATTGAATCCAGGCAAAGTGTGTGCTCAGCTCATTGAACTATCAGACTCACACCCCATTCCATTGCACCATTTTCAAGGGCCCAGCTCAGCAACATTCAGTGCATTCCCATGGCTTGTACCCCCATCACCATCATCCTTCTCTGGAACTGCTTTTCATCTTGTAAAACAGAACCTCTATTCCTAGAGGACAATAATATGTCTTTGCCCCAGCTCAGACACCCACCAGCCTATTTTCATCTCTGATTTTCCTCTTCTCAGTAGCCTCCTTTTGGGGGTACTGCTCATTTCCCTCAGAGCAGTTGATTTTGGAGTGAGGGGGCAGCAATGCCCATCAAGACCCTGGGTGGAGCGGGGTGTTAGAGTCTGTTAGAGTCTCACTCGGCAATGGATTCTCCCAGCAAACTAGGGCGTGAGCAGTAGCATCAGTCTCACTTGTAATTGGTGATGATAAGCCATGACTGGTGGCTTCAGGCTTCCCAGGGCTTCTGGAAAGACTCCTAGGAGACAGGCCTGCCTGCAAGCAGAAGACACACCCTCCGCTCTTGGGGGGCAGGGGGGGCTGAGGCCCAGCTGTGGGCCCTCGCAGGTCTGTGCTGGGCTGGGCTTTCTCACTCTCTTCTTATTTCTCAGATGCCCCAGAGTGGGGGGGCTGGGGGTGGGCAGGGTGGCGTGTGGGAATGCCATGTGCTCTTCCTGCCATCGGCTGACTGTACAAATGAAAACAAAACAAAACCAAAAAAATAGAAAAAGCTCAGTTCCAGCACAGCTCTGCTCCATGCAGGGTGTCTCGCCAAAATGCAAAGTTTCACCACAGTGCACAAGCAGACAGTGTTTTTCAAGTGGGGGAACAGAGCGAGGTGCCTTTCAGCACCTTTTCCGGCACTTCTTTAAAAATGATTTAAATTGGAGGCAATAGCATCGAACGCCGAACATCTGACACTCGGACGAGACTTAATGAATCATGGACTTGAACGTCACCCTCCTCAGCCGCTCTACTTGGCATCGGGAAAGTTGGTTTCTTTTTTATTTTTTTTTCCCCCCACAAAAACATTTGTTCTGCAGAACATTTACTTGTTGGAGTGTCCTGGGCAAATCTTCCCGTAGGTCAGAGAGAACTGGCCCCGGCGCAGCGGCGAACCCCAAATTCTCTTGTGCCAGTCTCTCTGGGACTGAGCTTCTGGATCAGAGAAAACACTGGATTAGTGTTCCCTAGGACCCCCACCCTCCACCCCCACTCGCCCCCCAAGAACCAGTTTTGGTTCCTTCTGCAGCTCGATCTCTGCAGAATGTTTCTGCTGGGCCACCAGCTCTTGTTCCCCCACCCCACAAAAGCCAGTTTTTCTAGTGGATGGATTTGACTTGAAGTAATAACAAGAAGTCAATGATTTTGTGGGCAGGAAAATCCCATTGCTGGGAAAAGCCGATTTTCAAATACCGATGCTGAGTATTTGAGTTGGAGTGAATCATTACCTTTGGGGTCATAAATCCTTCCTCGCCCAGCGTGGGGGATGGCAGGGAGCTCCTAATGGGTAACGGCCAAGGACATAGGCTGAGTAGATCAAGGTGGCCCAGTGTCGGTAGGGATGCTTCTTAGGATGTCAATCCCCTTCTGAACGTGGTTCTCTGACACAGGGATGCCAGCAGGGACCGTTGACAGCAATATTCCATCTGTGGCTACAGAGCTTGCACACAATGAACTCTTCTAACTCAATGCTTGACACAAGATTTAATAGAAACCGGATGTAGCACGAAGAACATAAATTTGCTACTGGGCAAGGCGGGGACTTGCATCCTTCTGAAATTCAGATGTTCTTTTCTTTTGCAGCAGGCACTGGGCAAACCTTGAAAGCTGGTAAAATTCTCCCTTGGAGGGACAGTCCATCCTTGAAGCACATATACCCAGTGAGTTACTGGATCAGGTCTAAGGGTCAAGCCAGAACTTCTGATGTTTGTTTAGATTTAATGAGAAATAAAGGATCGTCAAAAGCTACCACCTGTTCCAGGTCTGCAGTAAAAGTGGACATAGGCAAATGCCTGAGAATCCATCACCATGGTCAAGGCAATACACATACCCATCCGTCCCAATCCATCTGCCCCTTGGTGGCAGTGGCTTAAGTTTGATTTTGTTGGCTAGGAATTGAGATGGAAGTGGAGTTGCCCAACAGCCAGCAAGCTTTGAGCTGTTCTAGAGGTCCTCTCTATCATCCAAAGTCTTGTGTGAGCAGCCCTGAATGGGTCCCCATGCTTTTTGGATGGCCCAGTGGGCTAAGAACAATTTCTACATTTTATCAGATGGTTAAAAACATTAAAATATTTAACGATATGTGAAAATGACATGAAATTCAAGTGCTGGTGTCTGTAAATGAAAGTGTCTAGGAACAGAATCTGGTTCATTCCTACAAACTATTTAGCACAGCAACAGAAGAAATAGTTCTGGCAGCAATTATGTGATTCACAAAGCATCAATATTTACCACTCGGCTTGTTACAGAAAATATGGGTTGTCTCCTGCTCTGAGATGTACAGAGTTAATGATGCTAGAGGGGGTGAAGTGATTGGTAACTCGCAGTTACTTATTTTTTGTTCTTTTTCTTCGAGGGAGTGGGAATAGGGGAGTACACCTAGTGGTGCTTTGAACTTACTTGACTCTGTGCTCAGTAATCACATCTGGTGGTGCTCAGGGGACAGTATGTGGTGATGCCACATGTAAGTCAAGGCCCTTTTTGCTGTACTGTCTCTCTGACGCTGTCTCGATGTTCAGGGATAACTCCTGGCTCCGCACTCAGGAATTACTCCTGGCAGTGCTTGGGGAACCATATGGGATGCCGGGGATTAAACCCAGGTTGGCTGTGTGCAAGACAAATGCCTTATCTGCTGTAATATCTCTCCGGCCCCTGGTTTTCATTTTTAAATTCTACCAGTGATGCTAAGATTCTGCCTAATTTAGGTATAAATCAATGAATTTGGCCAAGTCTATTCTTTTATACTCTTCAGGAAGTCATGGTCGGCATGCATTATTGAGTCAGTCACATATGGAAAATATGATTTCTATTTCTTGAGAGTGAAAGTGAAATTATTTTATTTAAACTTTTACCTCCCAACTCTATATCTGTTCCCCTCTTACGTCAGGGTGGGGTTGAGGCAGGAAGTTGTTCAGAGTAGGTGCCTTCCCTGCCATCCTTCCCCTCTGAGGAAATATTTCCCTAAACAAAGTTGCCACTGGTGGAACATAAAATGTTCTTCCATGAAATTATGTAGACTACTTTAAGACGAATCCTGATTTCCACCGAACTTCTGTTTCTAGCCAGATGTTCGTGGTAGAGATTGGCTGTAACTGGGGCCGACAGCTTCTACCTGGCTTTGAAGAGGAGTCTCTGCAAGCAAGCTCACTACCTGTCCTTTTGGGATGGGGCCATTGGTGCCCTCCAAGGCCATAGGATAGATTTCCCTCATTTATAGGCTGCATGAAATACTCCAAAGTCCCTCTGCTCCCCTGGAGGAGGTAATTAGCTGCATATGCTCTCCCACATGCCTGTAGTCTTCTCTGGCCCCTCATTAGTTTCAAATCTCAGCTTAATTTCCCGGAGAACTAGTTCAGGGTTTCCTGAGACTTAGCCATGGAAGCTGACCGCCGGCAGGGGGTCTCCTACACAGACTGTCATTTTCCTGGTCTCCTGCCCACTTCTCACCCCACCTCCACTTCCCACCCCCTACGTCTGTCTCTTTCATCAGATCTTGCAAGATTCTATTTAGCGGCCCTTTGCTTGTGAATGGGGCAGAGCAGAAATTGTTTCCTGAACACCCAATGCTTCCCTTTGCTCTCTACCTAATTGCTCTTGGAGTCTGATAGAAAGCCAGAAAGTTTTCTGGAATAACTCGACTCCAGCTGGATCTGCAGTAACTGGAGGTGTTTCTCAAATCAGCCATCTGAGCTGTGAAATCAGAAAAAAAAATGCCACTTGCTCATTTGCTGGTAATTGAACATAAAGACCAACTGGTCTCCATTGCAAGTTTTTACTTTTTTCTAGGTTTGGGCAGTGACAGGTTTGGGGGCCACACCCAGCATTGCTCAGGGCTTCTTCCTGATTCTTCATGCAGAGATCACTCTTGGAAAGATGCCAGGAGTACCAGGGATTGAACCGGAACTTTGTCACCTATAAGACACCTTTCCTACCTATGGTATCATCTCTCTGTACCCCTTTGAAATATTTCTGATGCTTTTCCTTAAAGCCTGAAATCCATGTGGGGCAGGAAGGAGAGATCTTCAGGTAAAAGGGGCTGCTGTGCAGTGGAGGATGGGAATGAATTTGAGATGGTGAACCATTTCCTTATTTCTTTCCTGTTGCTCTCTTGTCCTATAGGTTGGTTTCCTAATATGGTACTGTGGTCCTCTCATTGAAGCAATTTTCACTTGTTGTTTCCTTTAACTGTCCTGGGGACCCATGTGGCTCCCAATTGAGAAATGTCAGTCTGTACAGACGTTGGTTGGTAATGCTATACTCCTGACATCCGCCTCATGTTGAAAATCAATGTTACAGCTCACAGTAGCCCTTTAGAAATGTTAACTTCTCTATTTGATTTCAACCTTCATTTCTGCTGTGGGTTTGACCAACATGGAAAAACATGGTTATAGTTGATCGGGAGACTCTGAGTGTCATTTTCAGCACCAAGTATAGAGCACATATTAAAAAACATGATAAGGTCTGAAGAGAGTAATTTGTTACTGAGAGAGAGGTGAGAGATCCTAAAGACAGTTACTTGAGTAGATTCAGATGTGATTCTTTATTCACTGCTAAATTTATTGCTTCCATTGGGGTACTTGGTTGAGGATGGAGAATCATGATTTTATTTTTTATTTTTATTTTTTTATTTTTTTGCTTTTTGGGTCACACCTGGCGATGCACAGGGGTTACTCCTGGCTCTGCACTCAGGAGTTACTCCTGGCGGTGCTCAGGGGACCATATGGGATGCTGGGAATCGAACCCGGGTTGGCCGCATGCAAGGCAAACACCCTACCCGCTGTGCTATCTCTCCAGCCCCAGAATCATGATTTTAAATGGCCATAGTATCATTAAGGTTGAAAATCAATGAACATCCATTGCTTTTCATTCTCAAAATTTTTAAAATTAAATTACCACTATACAGTTACAAAGTTGCCCATGAGTCATACAATGTTCCAACATGCACCCTTTTACCCTTCACCAGTGTACATTTCCCACCACCAATATCCCCAGTTCCCCTCCTTCCACCTCCACCCCCAGTCTGTCACTATGTCAGACACTCTTCTTCTTCTTCTTCTTCTTCTTCTTCTTCTTCTTCTTCTTCTTCTTCTTCTTCTTCTTCTTCTTCTTCTTCTTCTTCTTCTTCTTCTTCTTCTTCTTCTTCTTCTCTCTTTTTCTCTTTCTCTCTTCTTTTGGCCATTACAGTTTGTGGTACAGGTACCGTGAGGTTACCACGGGTATCCCTTTACCTACTTTCAGCACTCAATTCTTGTCCAGACTTATAATTTCCAACTATCATGGTCATAGTGATCCCTTCTGTATCTTAATTGCCCTATCCTCTCCTCCCCTCACCCCATCCCCCAACTTGTGACAAGCTTCCAAATGTGTACTAGTCTCCCTGAATATCCAGGCTCTTACTCTTGGAATTTGACTTCTTGAAGAGGAACAAGATGGAAATGGGGTTTGGTTATTTGTCATCAAAGTTTATGCCAACTCCTGGCACATTGCCTTGCAAGAAAAAAAAAGTTAAATGGTTTTAGAATAAAGCACCTATATTCTACTTCTTCCTGAAACCTGCTGATTATGCCTCAAATCGAGTGATGCTAATTTGATGGATTCTTAACATGAAAGAACTACTTTGGTCATGTGCATTACCCAGATTTTGGTTGCCATGGTAACTCAAAGTCATCTTTCCTCTCTGTCCACAAATTATTACCTATTTTAGAGACATTAGTCAGTGATCACCCTACAAATGGACAAAAACAGTTTCACATTGGGATTTTCTTGAGTATCTTTTGAGATAAAGCAGCCCTTGACTCAACTCTCATATTCAGAAAGATTTATCAAGTCATCTCATGAGATGTTCTGGAACAGGGCAAGGCAAATTTGATTAATTCTTCTCAGAACTGGTTTTCAAGGTCTTGGATGTTTGTCTGACTGCTCTGTCATTCTTTTTTTTTTTTTTTATTTATTTATTGAATCACTGTGGGAAAGGTTACAAAGCTTTCAGGTTTATGTCTCAGTCATGCAAATATCAAACACATTTCCCTTTACCAATACTTATTTTTTCCCATGAAGAACCCCAATAAAACCCCACCCCCCACCCCTCCTCGTCCCTGTGAGGCAGATGAATTCTAGTTAACACTCTATCCGCTTTGATTAGATTGTTTCAATAAAAGATTCGCCACTATTATTTAGAGTTTACCCCCCCCCCCCAAATCAGACATGCTGAAAAAGCATTGTGAAGTGATTTGCTTTCTACAGCTGGGTTCAAGAATTAAATGTTGGTTTTGGATTTCTGCTATTTTACCTATTGACCCTGGAAGTATTTCTACTGAAAGTCAGATAGTTAAGAAATTGGTTTCTGTGTTCTGGAGTCGTGGCCGTGCTGGAGAGCCGCTCGTGGGGGGCAACTGGTGGCCTCGGTAGGGCGTGAAGGGCGGAGCGAAACGCCCCCCTTCCCATGAGGTTTTAGTCGCCCCCACACTCCCGGCTCATACCTGCTGTCCACAAGGCTCCCATGTGGCCGCCATCTTTCTTTCCAGAGAGGAGAGGGCGAATGGGGCAACACCCTTTCCCCTCCGGCAGATTTGATGGGCTGGATCAACGCATAGTCCATTCACTTTTCTGCTCCAAGCTGCTGGGTTCTGCATTAAGTCCTTGTGCTTCTGGGGCCATGGCCGTGCTGGAGAGCCGCTCGCGGGGGGCGACTGGTGACCTCGGTAGGGCGTGAAGGACGGACCGGAACGCCCCCCGACCCATGAGGTTTTAGTCGCCCCCACTTCCCCGGCTCATACCTGCTGTCCACAAGGCTCCCATGTGGCCGCCATCTTTCTTTCCAGAGAGGAGAGGGCGAATGGGTGCTCTGTCATTCTTAGCACAGTCTTTTGGTCCTGGAGATGTCAGAAAGGAAGCAACCAGCTCTTTTTCCTGGAAGATTTTCCTTTTTCAGACTTGCCTTAGGTCTCATGGGTAGCAGCTTGGTCCCTGGCCCTTCCTTATATCAATCACTCACCAGGAAAAAATGAATTGTACAATTGGGGTGAGATAGTCAGTATTCTTGCCTCCTGAAGTTATTATTAGGTGAATGAATAATTGAACAGCATAAATGTGGGCTGGCGTGAGAGGTTGAGAGACAGCTAAGTCTGTGAGTAAGGTGATCATTCAAGGACAGTCCAGGAATCTGCTTAGGAAAAAGCGTGCTTCAAAAGATGCTTGGGGCAGGTTTCCAGTCTGAAGAGAGAGAAAAGGAATTCCACTGGAAGATGACAAAGACTGGTTGGCTTCTTAAATGTCAGTCTAGTGTGCTTCCTGAAATACTCAGAACTGTGTACTGAGAGGAACGAATTCCAAGTTCTCTATTATTTCATTACCTCTGCCTCTCTCTTATAAGACTATGATGTTGCTTCCTTGGATAGTGTTACAGGAAGTGACACTGAATTCTCACTATTTGGCCATTTCCAAAGCCACAATATGGTATTCTTTCAAGTCTTTTTTGGATGCCAAGCTCTAAAGCGAACAACAGTAGCCATACTATGTAAGACCTTCATTAAGACTCAAATTTCATTTAATGCCAAATCTCCCCCCAGTTCCCCCACAAAGGAACTAGAATCGAGGGAAATGGAGATAATCAGAAATTTAGACCTCATATTATTGAGTTGTTTGCGTTGGATGGCATAATGCACATATTATTTTCCTCTTCATGGAATAAAACATGATCCCACATTTCTTTACAATTAAATTAAGACTAAAGAATAACAAAGACATTATCGTTCCTATGATGCATTGGGAAGATATTCTTTGTGCTCTACTGGAATAGGCTGTAGAGTGGCCTTACTTTGTTGCTTTATAAAATGCCAAGTTTTCAGGGCAAATCCTATTAAGGGATTTTAGTTCCTGCCTGATATTTTGCTTTCTTCTCTGCCACTGTATGGAGGGGCCTCTAGTTGGTCAGACTGTGGTTGCACTCAATCTAGAAAACATAGCTACTAATTTGGGAAACTTTGTCTATTCCATCCTTCCTTTATTTATTTTCTCATGAATGTATCAGTTAAATATCTATCATTTGATGGAATACGTTTATTGTAATTGCTTGATTACTTGTCATTTAGCTCCACTAATCTATAAAACTTGGGCGAAGCATGCTTCTAGGAATAATTTCAATTTCTGACATATTTACTGAGCAATGTACTAGGGAAATAGTTACTCAGTGTTTGAACTCTCCATGAGCTTTCAATTCAAGACAGAAGATAAGTCTTTTAGATAAAATAATAATTAATAATAATAATAATAATAACAATAATAATGTGTGCAATGGGGGCTGCCGCAAAACAGAGAGAGGTCCCAAATAGTACATTCATTCATATTTGGGGGAACATGATGTGTTATCTATAGCTATCAGTTTTTTAAGTACTCATCTCTCTATATGATCTGACTGCTTTCTATTTTGTCTGCCTACCTCTCTATCTTCCTATCTACCTATTTACCTACCTACTTACCTACCTATGTAGCTATGCCTGTACACTTATTTGTTCATAAACACACTTTAGCATTACATTTAGAAGTCACAAGCTAATCAAGAAAATAAGTTTTTTAATAAGTATCCACAGGCTGGAGAGATAGCACAGCGGGTAGGGCGTTTGCTTTGCGCATGGTCGACCCAGGTTTGATTCCTCCGTCCATCTCGGAGAGCTCGGCAAGCTACTGAGAGTATCCCGCCCGCACAGCAGAGCCTGGCAAGCTCCCCGTGGCGTATTCGGTATGCCAAAAGCAGTAACAAGAAGTCTCTCAATGGAGACGTTACTGGCACCTGCTCGAGCAAATTGATGAACAATGGGAGGACAGTGCTACAGTGCTAAAATAAGTATCCACAAATTATATATTTAACAGATTTTTTGGCAGTTTCCAAGGACTGTTTTGTTTTGTTTCGAGGTCACATCCAGCTGTGCTCAGAGCTTACTCCTGTCTCTGGGCTCAGAAATCACTCCTGATGGGCTTGGGGGACCAAATAAGGTGCCAGGATCAAATCTTGGTTGACCACATGCAATCTTTGTACAATCCACTAGACTCTCTCTCAAGCCCTACTTTGATTACTCTGAGTATTGTTTAATATAGTCAGAGTAGTTATTAAAATTTAAAATATAGGTGATCTCTGTGAATTTCATGTAGCTAGCAGACAGTTAAATCTTGCTTTTCTGTCCAGTTTAGCAAACTGTCCAACTTGGGAATTTAGTTCTTTTACACATATTTGTTTGGTATATATAGGTCAGCCATATTTCTATATATGCCCTATTTGTCACAAATGTTTTATTATCTTCCATTGGGGGAGAGAGGGGGTTAATCGAACATTTTTGCCCATCCATTTTATTTGCTCGATTTGCTCGATTGACTTTTGGTAGTAGTCCTCTTAGAAATAACATTGCTGTGATTCATTTCATGTGCATCACACATAAATGAACTCTCTGGCTCAGAGCTCTATGGGGAAATCCAAAGAAGGCTAATATAAAGACCTGGATAATGTGTTGATGGAGACCCAGAGGACCAGCATTATATCTGATACCAGGTGGATGATTCCAGACCACAGTCCAAGGCCTGGGGCCCATGTATCAAGGAACAGAATTTAGGACCAGTTCAAAACGGGCAGTCAGGAAGAAAAAAGGGGAAGAATTCCTCTTTTTTTTTCTTTTTGGGAACTATATGGGAGCCTGGGAATCAAACCCGGGTAGGCCCCATGCAAGGCAAACACCCTGCCCACTGTGCTATCGCTCCAGCCCCAGAATTCCTCTTTTAACCACCTTTTGATTCAGGTCTCAGTGGGTTAGCTGAGACTCACACACATTGGGAAAGGTGAACTACTTTATTGATTCCACCAACTTGAATGCTAATCTCCTCTGAAAACACCCTCACAAACACAGCCAGGAATGTTTAATCTGAGCACTTTCTGGTATAGTCAAGCTGATATATAAAATGAAGCATCACAAGATGCTTCAGAGTAGAATAATTTTTTCCCACATTCTTATACCCTTTAGCACTTACTTGCCTTGTATAGTCTATCTTATAAAATCTAAACTGAGTGTTATTTTTGTTTTCAATTGTTGTCTTTCAAGTAAATTTGAAAAAAATAGCTTATAGTTCATTTTATGCTATATATGTATCATTTTAGATACAGTTTTCTCTTCACTGTACAGATTCCATCTCGTATTATTTGACCATCATCTCGGAGAAATCCTTATTTTATTAAGTGATTTGGTTTTTTTGAAGTCCATATTGCACCATTATTTTAAAAGAATATTTTCCATGGGTAGAGAATGATATAGTGAACCTTAATTTCCTTCAGAGACTTAAAACTGTTACTCCATTGTTTTCTGACCTTCTCTTCTCTTGAAATTTGTCAGACTCTTACATGTGTAGGTTTTGTGTTTTTCAACAAACTGATAAATTATTGATTTAGTTTTCTTCTGGAATATAGTTCTCCAATTATTAGCTTCCTATTTTCCCCAAATTCAGTAAGAATCTGTTGCTCTGTCTTTGTGTTTAGTTCTCCCTGGCTTCTTTAGTTTGGATAGTTCTTTAACAGGTTTCAAGTCCATTCACTCTTACCTTCTGCTAAATTCAATCTGCTGCCCTCTATTTATGTTTTTTTCTCTTTCTTTCTGGGTCACACCCAGAGATGCACAGGGGTTACTTCTGGCTTTAACTCAGAAATCACTCCTGTCAGTGCTAGAGGGACCGTATGGGATGCTGGGAATTGAAGCTGGGTCAGTAGCATACAAGGCAAATGCCCTACCTGCTATACTATCGCTCCAGCCCTCTATTCATGTTTTTCTTTTAATAGCTTTAATTGTGCTGTTTGAGAATTCCTAATTGGTTCTTTTTCTTAGAGTTGATATATTACATCTATTCACTCATTGAAGTTATTTTCCTTTAAGTTCTTGAACACATGTTTAATACCTGTTTTAAGATACTGGTCTATTTTTTAAGGGACTTGTTATTCTAACATCCAGGTCATCTGGGATCTACTTCTCTTGCTTGTTCCTTCTCTCTGCCAACCCCAATTAGGGGCAATCTTTTCCTGTTTCTTTGCGTGTGTAATATGTTTCTTAATAATTTGATTAATATTCTAGATAGTATACTATAGTCTGGGTTGTTTTGTTTTCCTTAAAGGATGTTGGCTTATATCACAGCAGAAAAATAATATACTAGAAGTTCTTGATCCTGTTGGAACTTGGTGTTTGGCTTTGTTAGGAAAATCTGGAGTATTTCTTTTGCTATTCCAGGGATTGCCAAATTCTTAAAAGGCCTGGCAATAAATATTTTAGACTTGTGAACTATAGTGTTTTTGTTGTCACTACTCAACTTTGACATTATAGCATGAAAGCAGTCATAAAAACTGTAAAAAAAAGAAATATGACTATGTCCCAATAAGAGATTATTTACAAAAATGTTTGGCTAGTTCTTGGACCAGAATTTGCTGATGTTTTACTTCGTCTTGGACCTTATTAATAACAAATTGTTTGCTGGGGTTCAGTTTCATGATTGGAAAGTTAATACTACCTCTGTATTCTGTATGGCACAGAAATCAGAAGGCCTACAATAAGATGCTATCTGTAGGCTCTTGGCTCTATTCTAAAACCTAAAGCACTGTCTCTCTATGAGAATTTACAGTATTTTCATGTTCATATGCAGCCCAGGTCTTGGCTGAAGTCTTATAGAGAATCCTATACAAACCATTCCTCAACGAACCCCTTGCCATGTGCTTCTATGCTTTCTTGTCTGCTGTCTTGACATTTACATTCCCATTTGTATTCCTAAACTCAGATCTCTGCTTCCTCAAGTCAATTGAACTCCTGTGGTATCTTTGTGTCCTATCACTTACACTGTGGCTAGGGAACTTTCATCATTAGAGAGACAAAATAAGCAGGGAATAATCCTATGCATTTCCCGACTTCCCTTATCTCAAGAATCCCAATCCAGGGAAGTATAGTTTTCGGTGCACTCAATCAAAAATTTTATTTGGCCCAACTTTACTGTTGTTTACAGGGAAGAGAATCCCTAACACCAGTTATTCCACACAGACTTGAAGTGGAAGTCTCCACTCACTGTTTCAAGGTAAAACATAAATGGCTGCAAGAAGTTAGCAAGACTAACCCATTCAAATGGCATTTTAAATAGTTAAAGTAAGGAGGGCTCTAAACCAGCAGATTTTGGGTGTGGCTCCTTTATCCTATTCTGCAATGATTACTGGAGCCCTGGACACAAACCCAATCCAAAACACTCTCTCTTCTGGGAGTTGTAATCTTTTCAGCATTTGAATAATGGCTCCTAGTCAGAAGCCAATATGTCAACATGAAATTCCAGAGGATTAAAATTGATTAACACTCACCACAAAATTCCTCTTTCATAGTATTATCGATATCTCTCTACTTATTAATTCAAGATGAACAAAGGTTGCAAAGTGTCTTCTAATTGCTAGTCCAAAATTGATTCAAAAAAATAGGAAGGTAAGTAAGACACAGTCCTGTAAAAACTCCATTGCCTAAAAGAAGACAATAAGCATGTAAAATGAGTATTAGAACAGTGTCAGAGAAAGAGAGAGAGACACACACAGAGCGAAAAAGAGAGAGGGTGAGGGAGAAGGTGAGGGAGAGGAAGAGGGAGAGAAGAAGGGAGAGAGAGGGAGAAGGAGAGGGAGGGAGAGGGAGAGGAAGGAGTGTGCAGGGGTTAAAGCACTTTCCTTATATATGACAGATCTTGGTTTGGTCTCCAGCACTGCATATACTCTCCAAGCAGCAGGAGTGATCCAGGAGCAAGCACTGAGCATTGCTAAGTATGTTTTCCTGTTTTCCCTTTAATAAAGAATAGTATGAAATAATCTAAGGGTGGAGGTGAGTTTGGACGAAGTGTCCCTAAATGCATATAGACAAGTTGGGAAATATTCTAAACTTTAACAGTAATAATTGATCACACAGTACCTCTATGATCGTACATGAGTATTTCGGACAGAGAAGAATATAGACACCAGGTAGTAGATGAAGCATTTGTTTGTGTCAATAAGCAGGAGGCAGCAGAAAAAGTGCTGGAAATGGCCAGTAGGACCCACTTACCAGACTTGATAAGAATTCACACTTTATCCTCAATGACCATCTGTTGAAGGGGTGTGAAAAAAGGCAAGGATTTAATCAAAGTAGGTTTTCCAAAGACTTAGATGATGAACTTGAAAGGGTAAGGGGGATTTCAATCAGAGAGATTCCTCAACTGGGTCAGTGACCCAGAGGTGAAAAGGAGGAGTTAGCTTTAAGACCTACTTAAGGTTAGTCTGTTTGGTGATTTCTATGATGGGATTAAGAAGGAGGCAAGTATCTAGGATGTACCCTGACCTTCTGGTTAAGTAATTGGGTGAATGACCTTGACATTTGTCAAGAAAAGAAATATGGGAAGAATGGGTTTTTGTGGAAGATCATTCCTGGCATCATCCGTGTAGCCAACTAATTCTCAGAGAGTACTGAGCATGGGACAGATGGGTTCCAGGGGAGTGTAAGACTGAAGCAGGTTATGTTAA
The DNA here is from genome assembly GCF_029834395.1 of Sorex fumeus. NCBI lineage: Eukaryota > Metazoa > Chordata > Mammalia > Eulipotyphla > Soricidae > Sorex > Sorex fumeus. The sequence goes on along the minus strand of NW_026606120.1, from coordinate 87,528,204 downwards.
TGCTTGCAGAAGGGGAAAATGCAGCCTTTGAAAGGTATAAAAGGGCAAGATATCTAAGATGCTAAACAGTGAGTTATTGACAATGAAAGTGAACAGAGTTAGAAATTGTGAAGGACTTCAAAATTTAGATATCATGAAGGAATTTGAAGAAAAGAAGCCCTTTAGGTCAGAAACCTAAACTTCTCTGGGAGAAGCTGACATGTGATGGAGACAGATGTGCTTCTCCAAGCTCAGGGATATAACATTTCTCAGAGAAGTGAGTCAAAAAGGTGAATTTCAAGTTTACAGCTGGGGTATTCCACATGCCTGGGAAGAAATAAGTGGAGAATATGTGAATATACCTCGTAGGGCATGATAGGAAAGAGTATTTGGAGCTTATCCCCACTCCAGACTCCCCCTTAATGCATATGTAATGGGGCCCTTGTTTCCTTTATTGGGAAGCAGTCTTCATTTTGGCTTAAGGGATATTGAGTTTGAGGTGCTTGTCAGACACCTAAATGGAGATGCTTACCAGATGGTCAGATGCAGTCCTGGAACTTTGCAGAGATACGATGAATGACTGCAAAAGTGGTCTGGGATTTGATCAACAGCCTACAGGTGACTGTGGAAGATGAGGGGTGTGGTTTCCTTTTCCTCATAAAAGTGAGGAAAAGCATAAAAAGCAGAGTCTCAAATGCTCACTGCCTCAAAGGTTAATACAAGATGGTAGGAGTATTCTTCATAGTCACAAATGCAATTGGACCTTTTTCGCTCTTTTACACCTACCTTGTTCCTGGCATTTAAGCCAGTCTCTGGCCTCTTTATGCACTCACGTTTGGCCTCAAAAAAAAGTAAGGAAGAGAAGCAGGTAAGAAATGGAATCTTGGGGCTGGAGCAATAGCACAGCAGGGAGGGCATTTGCCTTGCACATGGCCGACCTGGGTTCGATCCCCGGCATCTCATATGGTCCCTCAAGCACCACCAGGAGTAATTCCTGAGTGCAGAGCCAGGAGTAACCCCTGACCTGAGTATCACTGGGTATTATCCAAAAAAGAAAAAAAATGGAATCTTGGGGAAAACACATATTGGTATAAAGGAGTAAGCAATTTATTTATTCTACATTCTATTTTCCCTCCATTATTTTACTGAAATAATAAATACTTTTTAATAGTCACATGGATCAGTGAAGAAGCTATTGGTGTGTGCTAAATGCAGTGGGCTATAGTCCTACAGTGATTACATAACAGAATATGGTTCTTAACTCTTGTGGGCTGAGAGGTTTGGATGGATTCTAAGCGTCTCTCTTGTCTTTTAAGACTTTAGCTGAGATCTTAACTTCTGCAAATCCTTATATTTGCCTTCAATGCTTCTTCTTTCTGGAGTACAAATTATGTGCTTGGATTTCTATGGTTTTCTCTCCCCAAACCCCTCCTTGTATGTGCATGGACAAAATAGTCAAAATCCTCCCAAATTGAATACTTTGGATTTTGAGATTATGAAAAACAATTAGAAAATAGTTTTTAGATATCTGTTTAGTGTTATCATTTTTTTCACGTGTTTCTGTCAATTTGGTAGGAATGAATTCTAAACTAAACAATAAAGTCACTCTGTGACTTTAAAACTTGGAAGGATGTGAAAGGTGATGTGGTTTCCCCATAAACTCTGACATTGATTTCTTTCTGCAGCTCATTCTAAGTTGAGGCACCTCAACACATCAAATTAAATCAAACTTTCCTATCTTAGAACTTGCTGAGACATCTGAGGATGATATTGTTGGTTTCCATGTACCCTGTTGAAGACTGAAGGCTGAGTAAAAGTAAATAGAGAAAGGAGGTCAGACCATCAGCACTTTAAGAAAAAGCATATATATATATATATATATATATATATAAACATGAATATTTCTGTGAAACTATAGAGATGAGTCCTCGGTCTTCAAAATGGAGCAAAATCAAAAAATCATGTTTCCATCACGGTGGTGGTATGTTTGTAGGTGGGGATAGCAGGGGGAAGATTACAGCTGATTGCAGACAGATCATCTCTGGGACTTGCTGCGAGGCTCATAGCATCTTTCTGTAAGAGTACATTGTACAGTGGGCCAGAGCGATAGCACAGTGGATAGGTCATTTGCCTTTCACGTGGCTGACCCGGTTTTGATTCTTCTGCCCCTCTTGGAGAGCCCGGCAAGCTACCGAGAGTATCCCGCCCGCACTGCAAAGCCTGGCAAGCTCCCCATGATGTATTCAGTATGCCAAAAACAGTAACAACAGGTCTCACAATGGAGACATTACTGGTGCCTGCTTGAGCAAATCTCCATGAACAAGGCAGGACAGTGCTACAATGCTACATTGTACAGCAATCTGAGGATTCAGTCCAGAGGAAATCTCCAGCTTCCCACTAGGTGTTCTGTTATTATTGATTTTGGCCTTGAGGCAAATTCCAGTGGTGTCTCAGGGTCCCCAAGTCTGGGAACAGGATCCCCACAGGGACTTCGACTGCCTTTAGCTATGACACACCCTTTGGCAGATGCTCTGAGCAGTTGTCAGCTGCAGTTTCAGTCTGAAAATGAGAGATTTACCAGCCTCTGAAAACTGGTAGTGACAGTGGCAGTGATGGTGGTGGTGGCAGTGATGGTGGTGGTGGTGGTGGTGGTGGTGGTGGTGGTGGTGATGGTTACTGATGGGATAACTCCCTGCAATTTGAAAGAGTATGGGACTGGATGGTGAAAATGCTTGCCTTCAGCTTTGAATACTATTTTTCCTTTCAGACTAATACTCTTTTTGGACAGAAGACAGACGGAAATCAGTAAGATATTAAAGTAATAGGGAAGATCTGGACAAAACAAATGTATTTTTTCCTACAATAAGTGGCAACCAGTGTTTGGTGTTGGTAAGATCGAGGTTTGTGTGAATGAAAATGACCTTTCCTCGTTAAAGATTACTTTTCACTCCGAAAACTGGCAGTTTATCTGATAGAGCTCATTAATCTACCAGAAATGTCCTCTTAGCTGTGACTCATATGAATTACACTGAATGAGAAATGTGCTTGGAATCCCAACTGGAATAAAGTTCAGGAAAGAAATATCACTGATATTTCTTTGGGTATATGGGCTAAGTGACAGAGCATGCAAACATGAGAGATGCACAGGAGTTGATCCCCAGCACCACATAACTCCCTGAACACTTCTGGGTGTGGTCCCGGTGGACCCCAAACATTCTCTGAAGTGGTCCCTATAAAAATAGAAAAAGAAAAAGAAAAAAATGTTCAAAATATTTTGAAGCAATCATCAAATTCCTCGCTGACACCTGGGCTAGAGAGACAATATTTACAAAGGTCTCATGGACTCAATAGCACCTGGTTACCTGGGATTTTAAAAGTACTTCTCTGACTTGTGGAAAACCATTTTGAAAGCTTAACCCTAGATAAACAGAATTATAAGGAAGAACCCAGTTCCTTTGTCTTTGAGATGTGCTCTTGGAAGTTGAGTGAGAAATGTCAAAATGACTAATTGCTCCCTGGTGCGTTAGAGATTCGAGGGATCATAATATCATTGAAATCTAGGTCATGTTTTAGGATTAAAAGTTAGAGCCCATCAGTTGCTATTTTATAGCATAGAACTTCTTGGAGGACTGATGGGAAAAGAAGATTAAAATGAATATTACGTTAAGTAGTTCTCCTTTTCCCCACTTTCCTAAGTCTGTCTTGGAAGACTCATGCAGCCTTGAGCCTTTAAAGGGAATCAAGGTTGTATTTTTTCAGATGTCCGAAAGTAGTTGTCATATTTATCTACCTTCTCCCAGTGGAGGAAGGAAAACAACTAAGGGCCTAGGAGGACATCAAGAGTAACAGAGAATCCAGTGAGTTGCTACCTCTTTCTCCCTAGGCTCCTCATCTACTGTGTGCTTAGGTTTGCAGGCCATTGGTTTCCTGTTTTGACCCATGAAGTTTTCCAACATGATTCAGACTGCTGGCAAAAAAATGTTATCATCTCCTTTCTACCTTGGGCAAAGGAGACAGATGTGAAGGGCACATATAAAAATCCAAAAGCTCATGAGAAGTAGGAGAAGGGGCACCAATACCAAGGACCCACCATACTAGTATTTATACAATCAGGAAAATAGCTGTTTTTCTCCATCAGTCTAAAAAACCCAAAACCAAAACCCACCAAAAAACACTGATCCCTTGGAAGTAATATTCCAGTTGATTGAGCTTAGCGTCCAACCATTCCATTTTGGATTTATCATTTTGCAATATCACTAAGTCAATGCCTCTCCCATCATACACAACATACACAAACAATCTACACCTTTCTGCTAATAACATCCATTTATCTACCAATGTGCTCAAGTTTTGCAGGGAGGTTATCTTCTTTGATCCTCAAGGCAAGGCTTCCTTGGATGTTCACTCACTAGATTAAAATGGCAGGATCCTCTTTAAGGAGGGCACCATGGTTAATGGGAGGATGTGGATAACTCATTCTGGATGATGATGGCAGAAAGTGTTTCTTTACCAGATTATCACCACCAGAGGAGCTTGGCTTCTTGACTTATACTCATTCCCATAAAGGGGCTGTGTAATGGTCCCAGGCCACTGGAGACTTGGCATGTGAGCATATTTGAGACAAGCCTAAACAGCTTCTGTTGGCTCAACTGACTGGGAAGCACCCTGCAGGCTCAGTGTGAGACCTTCCTGAGCTATGTGCTGGCATATGTTGTGGTCCCTTTTTTACACCTCATCAGGGAGCATCTAAGAAGTCTCTAAGGGCTGGCGGGTAGAGGGGTATGTGTGAATAGGGGAACTTGAGGAACATTTTGTAGGATGGTGGTTTTATTGCAGAGTGATTATTCTTGGCAAATGGTGCCTATTGGGGGTGAGAGTAGAGGCCACTGGTTACATCTCCATCACTTCTGCCACTGCACAGTCCTGTTTATGAGTTTAGGTCACATGAGGTTGGCCAAGAAGACATGCCATGGGTGGAGTGATACTCAGCTAACCACACCTCTGCTATGCTGAGACACCTCCAGGAGAATGTGTGTGGAGAAGGCAGGCAGGGACACCACACCCTGAGTTGGCTTCCCACCCTGCTGTGAGAAAATAAAGAAGAGCTTCTAGAAATAGAGCCTGATTTCCCCAAGGTCTGCCACTGCCATCTTGGTACAGTGCCGTGAGGGTGAGAAATGGATGTGGCATGCAGTCTTGGGGACTTCATTCTCCTGAGATACTTATCGGGAAATTTTCCAAGTGGTTTGGAGATCAGGGAACCTTGAAATCATTGGACAGGTGTGACTTGGCTAATTGTGTGCTGGCTCTCTTCATAAAGATGACTTTCAATTCTTTGGCAGTCTCTTTCTCTCTTCCTCTTTCTGATTCTCTTTTTAGATACAAATTAAAATAATTTGAATCAAAGATATACATCTTACTTTCTATCTCCTAGAAAACCAAATAACACTAAGGGGTCACATTTGCAAGGATCTTATTAGAGATTAGACTGATTGGTCAGTACTTTATGAGCATATATTAAAAATATATGTGTATGTACATATAAAGGATAGATATGTGTTGTATTTTTATAAGTTAAGTGTTACAAATTTTTTTGATGTTGTTGTTAGTTACTTAACCACACCTAGGTTTGATCAGGGCTTATTCCTGACTCTGTGTTCAGGGATCACTTCTGGTGGGGTTTGGGAGACCCCAATGGGTGCTGGAGATCAAACCACAGGTCAGCTCTATGTAAGGCAAGCACCATACCCACTATACTATGGCTCCAGCCCCTGAGTGCTACAATTTTATCCATTCGACAAATGAGGTAACCTGCGCACTTCAATGCACTGGAAGTTGCTTATGGATGATTGTTCAAAAGATTGTCTTTGTCAAAATTATCTCGACTAGGGGCTGGAGCAATAGAACAGCGGGTAGGGCATTTGCCTTGCATGCGGCCGACCCAGGTTCAATTACCAGCATCCCATATGGTCCCCTGAGCACCGCCAGGGGTAATTCCTGAGTCCAAAGCCAGGAGTAACCCCTGTGCATCGCCGGGTGTTACCCAAAAGGAAAAAAAAATTATCTCGACTACGTCATGGTAACCGAAAATCCTCCAAGTCCACTAACAGGCCTTCAAATCTCATGGTTTAGAGTCCTAATGTTTATTCCTTGTCTGTACTGCAGCCTTACTGAACACTCAGAGACCAAGACTGAGAGGAGGGATATAAATCATCTTAAAGTGTCGCAGCCTGGGAACCTGGCATTCCTGGATGCCATGACAGTCAAGAACATTCTGTACACATCTCTCCTGAGATGCTAGATTGTGGAATGACAGATCTCACTTCTACTCACAACCCGTTGGCCACAGCGAGTCACCTGGGCCTGCCTGTGGATGAGCTGGTTGCTGACACTACTTCCCAGGCCCTGGTGGAGACATGGACCCCATTGACTGACTAATAAGGAGGTGACGTTAGTGGCAGACTGGGAGTTGCTAACTACCCTGTGTTGCTGCCCTCTGGAAAGTGCTTCTATATGTTGCGTCAAAGGATCCAAGGGCAGAGGCAAAGACACACTATGGGGACATCCTTCCAGGGGTCCTCTGGTCTCTGCCGTACTCTTGGTCTTCTCCAAACCGAGCCTCAGTGCCCTGTGGCCTGTGCTTCACCTCTGGGATTCATGTGAGCAGCACCCACACAGCCAGGAGGCACTGAGTCACGGGCTGAGTCGCTGCTTGCTCCTTCTGTGCCTGGAAACGAGATTTGTAGGGGAGAGTGTATCTGCCTCCTACACGTCTGGCAGGCCTCTGTGCCTCCATGCATGGCCCTGCATGGCCTGTTGGAGAGTGTCTCTGACACCTCCTAGGAGCATGGAGCACAGGCCTTCACCCACCGTTGACATGACAGGGGGATCTTGAATGGGAAAACTTAGTGAGGGCCATCTTTGTGGGTTTCTTCATCACATTTGGGCGTAGTGAAAGTGTGTTCCTAACTGGGTCTTGTTACAATCTTCTCTTTGGCTTGTTCATTTGCTTGTTCACCATCTCTTTCAGAATAAGATGCAATTTCAGTTGGCCTGGAAGTGAATAGTATGAGAGGCTAAGAAGAGTATAAATGGGTCGTTATTTGCAAGCACAATTTTGGGAGAGAACGCGCTTCTTTCTAGAATAAGTAAAGAATAAAGTGGAAAAAATCAACTTCAGACACATAGGAGAAAAATAAGCCAACACAGAGAAAACAGAACTTCTTCCCGAACTGAGAAAAAAGCAGAGTTCTGAAAATTACCTTCTAGAGGAAATAGTAGAATTAGAAACAAATCAATCCCAAACAGAATTCTTCAGTTTTTAGTATTTTTGTTTTAGCCTGTTCTCTGGCTTTATAAATAGTCTAAATTGTTTTTGTATCCTTTTAGGAGAACAAAATCAATGAAGAGAAACTATAAAAAATATTCAAGAGAAACAGACCGCAAAGATACAGATCTTGAAACGTTAGGAGTGTCTATCTTCACTGTATCACTGTCATCTCATTGTTCATCGAGTTACTTGAGTGGGCACCAGTAATGTCTCTATTCATCCCAGCCCTGTGATTTTAACAGCCTCTCCTTACTCGTCTTTCCCAATGATTGGAGGCTCTTTCAGGGTCAGGGGAATGAGACCCATTATTGTTACTGTTTTTGGCATATCAAATATGTCATAGCCAGCTCGCCAGGCTCTGCCGTGCAGGCAGGATACTCTCGTTAGCTTGCTGGACTCTCTGAGATATACATATATATATACATATATAACTCATATATATCATAGAGGGAAATATATATGTGTATATATATATTTCCCTATATGATTTGTTGCCTATTGCCAACTGTCTGAACCCATTCAAATATGGTGTGGTAATTATGGAAAATGGGTAGGGAGTGTCTTATGATGTGTCCAGGAATATGGTCACTCATATGTGAGGCTCAGCCCAAGCATGTGGAAAGCAGCCTGGAGCGTGGCAGCAGTTGGGTTGTAGAGGTTGGCTGCTGGGGCTGGGTCCCTTGGGGTGGGGAGAGCTCTCACCTGCGCACCTCTAGGGCACCCCCAGTGAAAACAGCCTGGCGTGGAGTCAGGTGGCTTGGTTATGCCCATGTCTCAGATGAAGGCTGAGAAGTGGAGGCAGAGAGGAGTTGGTGGATGGGTTTGCTGGCGCAGATAGAGCAAAATGCTTCATGGCTTCAAGGCTTGAATCACCCATCCCTATCTTAGGGATGATAAAAAATAGAATTGACACTGTAGAAAATGAAATCACTGAGGGAGAACAATTGTGAAAACCTGTGAAACACAGAGAGAAAGTTAAAGAGAGTAAGGAAAGACAGAAAGAAAAATGAGATGGAGGAGAGAGAACAAAGACCAAGAACATATTTTTATTGGTGGTTAGAAAATTTCTGTTCTTCATTGATGATTGACATAAAAAACACATAAGAAAATATTACTGAAATCATGCTCTTAAAGTATCAATCTTTAGCTCATACACTTCAAAATTCTCAGTCCAAATTAGAAATTACATTTTGGAGACCTAAAATTATCATCATTAAGTAAGGACCGTTAAGTACGAGAAACACTAATAAGTAATTAAAAATATGAAATAAAATTTGGAAATATAGTTCTAGTCAGAAGATAAGATGACTTAAATACATGTTATATTATGATTTGATTTTTTTAAAAAAACCCTACATATGGGCTAAAGGGGTACTTAAAAGGGGAATCTAAAATGTTGTAAGGAGCCAAGGATTTAAAAAAATGTATATCATAATAGATTGTAATCAAAACATCATGGTGGTGGCAGATGAACTGATAGGCAAAGACCATACAGAGAAGATGTCTTAGCATTATTTAATGATTCTTTCTCCTCTAATTTTGAATGCCAAATTTAATCATAAACTCACTCTTCTATATATACCAAAGTCTATTTTGGGGAAAAGTGGTTAACTATTCGAAATAAAATTGGCATCATTTCTCAAAGCATATACCACAAAATAAAGACCAAAAGGACTAAATAGTCAAATTCACAAAAAGAAGCCAAAATAAAATATGGATGGATATGTCTCTGCACTTGAGCTTGGTTTCATTTGTCTGTGTATAATAAGACGGGGAAAATTTTCTTCACCACAATTCCACTTATGAATGGAACTCATTTGCTGAAGGAAGTCCATGAGGCAGAAAGGGAGGCAGGGAAGGGACTGAGTGATAAACACTACTTCGTGGGAGAAAATTTAAAAAGTCGTGTTTTTTTTGGGAGGGGGAGGTATACCACCAAGGAAGGGAGAAGGGAAACTAAAAGGGAAAGCTAGAGGAAACAAAACAAAGGAAGACAGTAAGGCACGGTTTGTGATCCGGAAGAGGAAGAAGAGTATAGCTAGGAAGATGCCATTTTGCTACCAGCTCCCCACTGGAAGTTTGGGCAGAGGCCACTGGGATCCTGAGTACCACTTGGGAGATCCCTCTCAGCCTAACCCACTTCCCACCACTGCATTAAAAAAAATAATGCACAACATAAACGATGATTTTTTCTGAATTTACTTCAAATACTCCCAGCTGGTAGGGCTAATGAACTGACAGTTCTTTGAGGAATCATACAAAGTGTTCAACATATGGCCAGGTGCAAGTTCTGTGTCATAAGGGAGCAAAAGCACAAGAGAACTCAAAGCCTCACACAGTCATCTTTGGAATAAGGCTACCACAGCACTGTTCCATTCCTCATCGTTGGTCGGGGATGCTGCTTTCAGACAACACTGCAACACACACTCTAACCTTAAGAAACAAAAACAAAACCTACACCTGCTGATCCAGAAATTCCTCTTCTGAAAGACTGTCTTAAGAAACTAGGTCCACGTACAGAAAAAAAAAAAACCCGCAAAGGTGAACATATTTCCTGAAGTAATCATGTCCTTGGTTCTCCCTCTAGCTAGCTGGGTTAACTTTGTGCAAGATCCAGGAGTCTCACCTAAGTCTTAGTTTCCTCATCTGTAAATTGGGAATGAAAATTAGTATTTCTTATAGGAGTGTGGTGAGGATACAGTTAGGCAATGCAGGAAGACCTGTGTGGATGGTAATATGTGTTAGTTTCCAGAGAGGTCAAGTACTGTAATGCCATTTTTTATTGGGGTAACATTGCTTTAAAAACTACCTTTTATTTATTTATTTTTGGTTCGTTTTTAATGTGGTGTGAAAAATTGAAGCCAGGGCATTGAGTATGCAAAGGATATTCTCTACAACTTAGTCACAGCTTCTTCCTTCAACAACTTTTTGAAAGCGAATAGGAGGGAAATAAATAAATGCTGGTAGCTTCTTATAAAAGAATATTATCAGCGTGATATTAATGAGTTTTGGGTACACTGATAGAGAAAAGTTCTATAAAGAAGAGCACACCTTCTACAAGATCATTGTCGGTGATTTTACTGCCAAGATAGGACCAAGAAGATCAGCCAAAGAACTCCACATCAGGACCCATGGCCTAGAATGGAACGAACAGTGTGAGAGACTGTCTGAGTTCATCATGTCTACCAAGACCATCCATGGTAACTCACAGTTCCAGAAGGCTGAATTTAAACGTTGGACTTGGAAGTTTCCCGGTGGACAATTTCACAATGAAATTGACCACATCATATTCAATCAATGGTTTTGCCTGACTGATGTTGCTGTTGTCCCAAAATTCCAAATGGGATCGGACCACCGTCTCCTCATGCAAAATTCTACTTCATGAAGCAGGGAGAAAGGGCTGCAAAGTTTAAGAAGACAACTCCCAGAATGACCACCAATGGGGAGCTCTTTGGCACTATTGCGGCAACATGGGAAGATGTCGACATTGACAACATTGACGAAGAATACGATTGACTGGATCAGCACCTCCATGATTGTGTGAGGAATTCCGAGAGAGATAGTCACAAAAAGACACCTATCATTAAAAACTCTTGAGCTTATTCTCCAACATGGCTTGGTGCAAGCCTCAGGAAACCGCAAGCGAACGTCCAAGCTCGCAAAGCAGTGCAGAGAAGTGATAAAGAAAGACCTCAAAGAGAGAAGAGCAGCAGTGCTGGCAGATGCGGCAGAAGCAGGGAAAAGCATTTGCAATGCCTGCCTGTCCTTCGCCAACTACAAGACCAAGATGACTGCCCTCTGATGTCCTGATGGATCTATCAGATCTTCCAGAAGGGCAATGGAGAAGATTATCTATGACTTCTACACGGATCTCTTCAATAGCCGTGTCCACCTGCCCACATACCAATTTCTGCAGGATGTATATGTTGTTCCCAATGTTCTCCCTTTTGCACGCCATTTCATCGGTAAAGAAGCAAACAGCACCTGGGCCAGACAAGGTCAGACCCGAACACCTGAAGAACCTGCTGTAAGTACTCATCAATACACTGTCTCGGCTCTTCACACACTACCTGTCTGAATGCAGGTTTCTGTCCCAGTGCAAAACCAGCAGGACTGTTCTACTGTACAAGAAAGGAGACATCCACAACATTGGCAACCATCGCCTGATCTGCCTGTTGTCTGTCGTCTACAAGCTGTTCACTCGAGTCATCCTGAATAGGATTGGCAGAACACTAGATGAAGGACAACCATGCAAAAAAGCCGGGTTCCGAAAAGGATTCAGCATGATGGACCATATCCACATGGTAACCAAGCTTATTGAGGTTTCTCAGGAATTCAAGATGCTGCACTGTCTAACGTTTATTGATTTAAAGAAGGCCTTTGATTCTGTTGAGATGGAAGCGGTCATCAATGCCATAGCCAAACAGGGCATTCAAACTCAATACATCAGGTCCTCTGTGAACTGTATTACGGATTCACTACCAGGATCTCACCATTCTACAAAGAAGTGATCATCCATGTCAAGAGAGGGGTTCAACAGGATGATACCATTTGACCGAAACTCTTCAGTGCCACCCTTGAGAACGTCATGGGATGACTGGAATGGGAAGGAATGGGAGTGAAGATAGACGGTTGGCAACTACACCACCTCTGCTTCGCTGATGATATCGTTCTAATAACACCAAACATTAGCCAAGCAGCACAAATGCTGGCCGACTTTGACCGTGAGTGTGGAAAGCTTGGACTACAGCTGACTCTCATGAAGACAATGTTTATGAGAAACAACCTTGTTCCTGACACTCCATTTGCTCTCAATGGAATGACCATCTCCGAATGCAACAGTTATGTGTACCTAGGCGAGAAGTTGACATGACGAATGACCTGGCACCAGAGTTGCGCAGGAGGAAGAGAGCGGCTAGGACTGCCTTCAAGAGCATCAAAGAAATAGCTAAGAGGATGAAGAACCTCCAGCTCTGGGCATATCTCTTTGATTCCACTGTTCTTCCTGCATTAACATATGCCTCAGAGACCTAGGCCCTATGAAAACAGAATGAGAACACTATTCAGGTCTCCCAAAGAGGAATTGAAAGAACTATGCTTGGAGTATCACGTTTAATTCAAAGGAGAGAAAGAATCCGGAGTTCCGACCTCCATCGATGGTCAAGAATCAGGGACGCTGTCTCGTTTGCCAAGGCATCAAAAATAAGATGGGCTGGACATGTAATGAGATTTGGAGATGACAGTTGGACTAGAGGCACATTACTGACTGGATTCCATGGGATGTCAAAAGACCGTGTGGCCGCCCACCTAAGAGATGGTCAGACTTCTTCGTCAATACCCTGAACGATCCTTTTGAGGCTCTTTGTGTTCCTAGAACAAGCAAACGCCATTGGGCTACACTAGCACGCGACAGGGATGAATGGAGACATTACTGGCGCCTGCTCGAGCAAATTGATGAGTAACGGGATGTCAAGTGATCAAGTGATATAGAAAAAATGTTCATGGTGAAATATAAAGGAGAGTCTAAAAGTGAATAGGAAAGACTATTTCCATGATAAATGGAAAATCCATAAATGTAGAAATTTGTCCATGAAAGGACACAGAATACATACATCATGTATGAAGAGTTCTCTTAGATGGTAGAATAGTTGTCTATACCACTTTAAGAATTATTCTCTACATTCTTTTTTATAGTTAATTCAATTAACAAAACGTTTTCCCAACTGGACAAGGTAGGGGTACATTAAGGGAATAAAAAATCACATAAAATGAGAAAAAAAACCAGACTTATGTTTATCTTTATTAAGAAGAGTGGTGGGGGTTGCAGAAACAGTCTCATCTAAAACTTAATTGTAAAGAGGGAAAACGGGACTGGGAGTCTGTGGACCACCAGGCTCTCATTTACAAACTTCTTGTACTCTGTCTCAGAAATAAGGGGTCCCCAGACTACTCCCATTTTCAGCTCCACCAAAGTCCTATAATTTCTCTGGAGTCCCCCTGAGAAGTGTCCTTTCCCTCAAAACCCCTTCACCTTACTCCTGCACCCAAGTGCACCTGGACCTCTGTTCATGGCCGCAGCCTATTATGAACTCAGTCCCTAAGCTGATTTTCCCAAAGACTGGAACTATGGTTGGACACTGCAGAGCCTGGAAAGCTCCCGTGGCATATTTGATATGCCAAATACAGTAACAATGATGTCTCTCATTCCCCTGACCCTGAAAGAGCCTCCAATGTGGCACCATTGGGAAGGACGAGTAAGGAGAGGTTGTCAAAATCTCAGGGCTAGGACGAATGCAGATGTTACTGGTGCCCACTCAAGCAAATTGATAAATAATTGGATGACAGTGATATGGTGATGGTTGGATATTCTAAACAGCCATCTGCACTGTCCCTATGTGGATGACGACTGATAAATATATATAATACTCCATTCTTCAACTTTACCTACATTTAGAATTGTTTGGAATACTCTAAATTTGCTCAGTTCATAGCACTGAAGTTCAAATAAAATAATCTTTCATATAGGAATAAATCTCTTAACTTGGCCTACCCAGGCCTAGTGGTCTGACCTTGCTAATCTTTCTGAAGTTGGAGCTATTCCAGTTCACCAGTCTGGACATCATTGTAATTTCTACTTGGAAAACTCCCCTTCCTTTCCTTCCAAACCTTTTCAGAGAAACTTCTTAGATGTGCTTTCCCTGTTCCTCCCCAGTTATGAGAAATACTCATTCATATTATAAATGAAAATTGTCCCCTGTACTGTCTTGTTAGAATTAGCCCACAAAACCATGAATCCAATTCAATTCTCTTTTTTTTTTCTTTTTGGGTTACACCCAGCGATGTATAGGGGTTACTCCTGGCTCTGCACTCAAAAATTACTCCTGGTGATGCTCAGGGGGGCATATAGGATGCTGATAAATGAACCAGTGTTGGCCGCATGCGAGGCAAACTCCCTACCCGCTGTACTATCGCTCCAGCCCCTCCAATTCAATTCTTAATGTTCACTGATTATCTAAAAGTAATTTCTAATGAGTTTAACTTCTCCATGAAATCCTTTAACATAAATAGGGTGACATCATTGAAAAAAGAAAACATTTAGTAAGAGATCAAATGTATTTTTTCAAGTGCTTGCTACAATGCAATTCTTAATGTGAAAATTTATGAAAGCACCACTGAAATATTAAAAGTGGAGGAAATGAAAAAGAGAGGGTTCTAAGAACTTGAATAGACAAATACAAAATCACTTGATCCAGTCCTTGACATTTAACACAGGAGAAACTGAAGTCTGGAGAAGACCCCTTGTTGATTGAGCAGAGTCAGGTTGGGAACAGGATCCTGGTAGATCAAAAGAACCTCTCTCTAGTTCTAGAACCTTCAGGAAGTTCTCCTTCCCACTCAGTTTTCATGCCTCAGGTGGTTCTGGGGGAATTCAAAGAATGCATCATTTTCTGGACTAAAGGAAGCTGTCAGAAACTTTTGTTATGAGAATGTTGGTGCCAACAAGAGTCATCTCTACCCCAAGCAATAAGGTACTTTTGACAAGTGAACACAGTAGAAAAGAATGCCAGTCCAGGGCCTGGCCCAGGGATTTGGTTTTCTGTCTCCTCTAAGAAATTGGTTTCACCAAAGCCAAGAAATCAGTTATCAGATGGGAATGGCATTCCGCCGTCATCCAGGTCTTGGGTCACCACAGGCCTGGAGGTGAATATCTATGAGACATATTTCTCTGATTAAACAATCAAGACATCCCTCTGACATACACCTGTGGAGGGAAGGAATGTGTTTCAGGGAATCTTTTTATAGCATGAGACTGGAATGAGGGTTTGAAAGCTGGACCATACATCAGGAAACATAAGTCCCATAGTAAAGAGTCTTGCTTATGTCATTTATGAACTTAAAAGTTCCATAATGAAGAATTTGCATAATTTACAAGCAGGTGCTAGGACTCAGTTTTCGTCACTACTTCAGAGAACTGAGTAAAAATCAAGTGAACTTGAAAAGATGATAAGAACCATCTAGGTACCATTGTAGACTTTGAAAACATGATGGTTTCTGTCTTTTGGAGACTTATTGGACTGCCATTTTTGAAGTATCAGGACATGATATTAAATGGGGCATAATGTACTATAAAGATAATACAGTTTTAAAATAAATAAAACTGTTCATATAGGCATACAGTTTTGCCTGTATGAACAGAATAGGCAAAACAGGGAGTCCTAATATTTGCCAATTATCTCACAAGTACAGTTATTTCTCAAGTCTACCATTTATCTGATTTTAAATTGACATGACATTAAGATTAATGCCAACTACCAAGTTCTTCTTAGTTTTATCTCAACCTGTAATAAACTGTGTCATCCCCAAATCAGATCCATGTGTTGAGATTCGAACTCCCAGTAGAAGGGTATTAAGCAAGTACAAGTGGTTTTTTGTTGTTGTTGTTTGCTTGTTTGTTTGTTTGTTTTTGAGGGGGCACAGATCCTGAGTGTGGAAACCTTAGGAATAGGACTAGGGTCCCTGTTAATGGAGAACTTTCTGTCTTTTTTCCTGTTCTTTAACATGTGATGTTACAATGAGGAAGCTATAAAACAAGAAGTGATCTTCCTTTAGACACCATATCTGCTGCCATGTTGGACTTATCAACTTTTGGAACTTTCAGAAATGGTTGCTGTTTCAGTTGCATCATTTACGGTAACCTGTTAGCATAGCCATGACTTAGCCATGACTCAAGGTAGTAAGAAAAAAAGGAAGAAGAACAAAGGTTCCTTAATAGGTCTATGTATTCCTGCTTTGGTGTAGAGTCTGAAGTCTTTGGACCTTCATTCCAAGTCTTCAAGTCTGGTCTTTCTCTGCCAATAACCAAATAGTGGCAGTTCATAAAAAGGCAATCATTTAACTGGAGGCCACAGTTGCAATAATTTTACGGTGGCACAGTTTCCACCATTTCCCTGGTCCTTCCCTCTCAGACCGTGTGTGGACAACAAGATAAAGATAAAGGTACTTGGAATGGAATGTTGTGACCTCACCCACAATGGTCAGAGAGGGTCCATGCCTACTCCTGCATGCTATACAACCCATCCCACCATTTACACTCTTCCTTCTGCATCAAATTAGAGGAGCTCTCCTGGGGCGATTCTGTTTATTTGCATTACTCATGTGATTTGATTGACATATTTAATCCACAGCATGACCTCATAAGGAAGTTATCAATAGGCCCCTAGTCGACACTCCACAGATATTCTAGAAATAATCCATGAGCCAAAGAAAGCAAAAAGAAGAGAAAGAAGGGAAAAGTATCTATGGCAAATGGTGGAGACCTCCCACCCAAACCCCATGGCTTTTGAGCAGTATAAACTTCATTTCCATTTTTTTTTTTTGGGAGACGCCTTTAACATTCTCTCCAATCAGGGCACTTTATGTCAGAAGAAGTATGTGTGTGTGTAAGGGGGGGGGGCAGTTGAGAGAACCTTCAATACAGGAGGCAGCCTTAAGAGAACCTCTGTCCTTCACAGACAGGACAGAGGTTCCCCTAGCTTAGTCTCATGGGTCACCAGGCAAGAACCATACCCATTTACCCAGGGTGCCCTGTGGAGCTTTGTTGGCTGAACCCTCATCTCTGGGGAGTGTGTTACTCCGTGAAGTGTTTTTTGATATCAAGCTCTCTTTCTGAATGTCTTTTGGTCATACCTGTCTGCCACCATACTCAGAGGGAAGCAGAAAGATTGTGTGGGAAGTGTGACCCAGGACAGCACAGAACCAAGCCTCGCAAGCACCTGCACAAACCCAAGTTGTACATCTTGGTCACTTTGGCCCTTCACTCCCGATGTTGCTGACAGAACACCGGCTATCCTGAACGAGCTTCCATGGTTCACTGAGCAATCTCCATGGGAAGGAGCTGCTCCAGGATCCACCCATTGTGGGCCCACAGGGGCCACCAGAGTTCCTCCCCATCTGGAACTGTTGAGAGAACCTTAGAAGAAGCCCTCAGCAGGCGCTCTGTGAAGGCCCTTCTGGGCCTGTTCCCGCTCTGCCTTCTCTGGGGACCTCTCCCTGCAGTGGGTTCGCCCTGTTCCTGGCTGGGGAGACAGGAACCTCCCTGAGTCAGGGATGAGTGAGTTGCTCTTGCCCCCCCCCCCCCCCCCGCCTTCTCCAGCCCCCCTAAGGGCTTGGAGAAGCCTAAAACCTGCTTTGGCCACAGAGAACTACATCTTGGGCCAAGTCAACGGAGGAGTTTGAGGTGAACGGGCAAAAAAATAATCAAGCTTGTCTTCAGAGTGGGGCTCATTGGAACCCCCCCCCCACCATCTCCCAAACACTTTCCTTTCGGTAGGCACTCTGCCTCTGAGTTGGGGGCGGATTGAGGGGGGCGCAAAAAGCAAAGGCTGGCACCCCAAATTCAGAAGTGGGAGGTCTCAAGCTCAAGGTCTGGGACTCTGATCTGTGAACCACGGTGGGGCTTGGAGCAATCAGTCTCTGCCTGGGTCCAGCACTGAAGTGAAAAGGAAGCCGAGTGCTGGGCCAAAACAGGGCTGGGGGTGGGGGGGTGGGGGCCACATGCCCAGAAGGGCGGTGCTGGGTTCTCCTGCCCCAGCAGACACCCGCCAGAGGAGGAGGGAAGGCGCTTTGCTTCCAAACATTGCAAAGAGTCTCCGAGGAGGAAAAGGTTCTTGCCGAGGAGCCAGGAAGGCAGCATTTGAAGCTGCTGCTGGCAGCGGGGCAGTGCCGGGCCCCGGCCTCCGGCTCTCCCCCTCACTGGCTCCCCGGGAATCCCATGGCCTCTCTGACATCATGGAGGGAAAGTCAGGCCTGGCTTTCCAAGGTTGGGGCTGCCCCGCCCGGTGCAGGCTAGGCCAGCTGGACCCTCCCGAAACGGGATCTCTTTTGTCAGCTGCCTTTTATAGAACTATAAAACCAAAAGTTCAAGCAAGAAGCCTGAGAGCAGTCATCCAAACAGGAGGCTTCCCCTCCCCAGCTCTTCCTGCCTTTCCCCCCAGCGCGCTGCGACCAGCCGCCAAGCAGGGAGGTTGCTGGCTTCCATCTCTCGGCCTCATAAACGTCCTACCAGCCCAGCAGGCAGATTCCCAGGCCTCAGAGGGACTCTGGACATAGGCTTGGGAAGGAGGGGGTGAAGGGAGGGGGAGGGGGGCTGTGAGGATGGGGGCGAAGAAGGAATGTTTGCAGTGTCTGCGGGATTGGAAAACGCCGAAGGGGCAGCAGGATCAAGGAGGGCATGACTTTTGCCAAATAACTGTCACCTTTGCTCGGTTTGAAAGATCTCTCTCGACATCGAAGTCCCTTGGCCCCCGAATCAATGCATAGGATGGTAGAGCTCTGGAGGGCCTTTAACTGAGTTGAGTTTAGAAGGAGGGAAGAAGAGATCTGTGGCTTTTGAAAAAGGAGTTGCATTTCCATCTCGTTTGCTCAGGAAGTGGAACAGGGTGAGCCCCACGTTAAATGCTGGCTGCACAAAGAGCCCCATGGATGAAGACAACTCTTTTCAGCTTCTTCAGAATCTGACTAGGATCTATTGATAAAGGCCCTGGAGATTCTTGGGGGGAGTGATACCCCTTTTCTAGTTCAGGAAACTCTATTTATAATCTATGCAACAAAGAAGATCAATCCTAGCCAGATGGAACTCAACCATAGGTCCAAGATGGTGGCTGAATTGGCACTGGCCCCTTTCTCAGCCTGGACTCACCTTCGAAGTACCTAACTTAACTGCAGCTTAAAGGATTAACGGGAAGTGGACGGAAAGGGGCAAGTAAAACCATGCTTTGCTCACATTAGATCAGCTATCTTGACTTGATAAAGACTACTTTTTTAAAGGTAAAACACATAGGACCTTTCTTCTTTTGCTCTTGAGATAGTAGCATGTTCGTTAAACATTCACATTCCTGTGGGTCTCTGTGATTTTAATCAGGTGGTTATATAACTGGTATTATAAGATTGGAAAGGATCTTAAAGATAACACCTAGGTCAAAGTCTTTATGAATGAAGTTAGAGAGGTTAAGCGACTAGTATATGATGTGTCTATGCCTGTGCTTTCTCACCAGTTAAATATTCTTATTATTATGATTGCCCTTTTGTTCCTGGGGTGGTTGTTGTTTTTCAGTGCCTACACACCAGACACTTTTTGCACTCTGGGGAGTGCTGGGTGAACATAAAGGGACTCTGTTCAGTTCTTGCTTTGCGATGCTTGAGGACTAGCTGGAGAAACTTGCATTAATCACTAATCATGTTTGAGAACGGGTTCTTTTCCCCAAAATGCAGAAGAAAACAGTGAAGGCAGTGCTGGCACTTGAGACATGATGGCGTTGATGCTAAGACCTTTCTGAGTCCAAGTTCCATGAGATGAGGGTCTTTTTTGATGAGACAAAGTGAGCCAGGAGAAGCTCTGGGAAAAGAACTTTCTAGGTGATGGGAGGGCATTACAAAGTCCAAGAGACTGGAGCCATTCTCCCAGAATTAAGTTTTCCCAATTTAATTCTCCCATTTTTCTGAGACACAGGCAGATAAGAATAGCTCCGGCAAAGTCAGCACAGTAACCAGAAAGAGGGGCACAAGATTGACTGTTTACATTGTTTACAATCACTCCATTCCCATCGACTCTCAAGAAGTGCATGGGTGTCTGTGGAACTCTGAAAAAAAAAATGTCCTTGGTGGTGGGGGGGAGGTGGGGGCAACAGTCCTTACTGTAACACGGCCTAGTTTGTTCTACAAACATTTTCTGGAACACACACCCGCCGCCCGCCCCCTCAAGAAGTAGCTGATGATCTAACCAAGAAGATCAGCCTGGCTGTTTCTGCCATATTACTGGATTGTTGAACATTCAACCTCCAAACCTACAGGAATAGTCATTGCCTTTCAGAATTTTCTCTATCTTAATTTTTGTGCCCATTCCCCTCTACCTCCTCACTCAAGAAGAAAAAACAAAAGTAAAGTAAAATCCTAATTACTACAGAATGTACCCTTATTTGGAAATAAGGACTTTGTGGATTTAGTCCAGTTAAGATGAGGTCATGAGGGTGACCTAATCTAAAATGACTGACGTCCTTAGCTAAAAGGGAAACTCGCTACAGATCTAGACACCTCCAGAAAGGAGTGTGTGAAGAGACACTGGAAATCACCTTGTAAACGGGAACCAGATGCAACCACAGGGAGAGGACCCTCTGGGGCTTCCAGAGCTGGGAAGTGGTGAGGAAGTTGACAGGTAGAAGAGAAAGAAAGGATGCAATACGCCTGGCTTCTATGGACTTCTGGACCTCAGAATTACGAGTAAGTATGTCCTATGTCCTTTTGAAGGCACACAATTCATGGCCCCTGGCTAGTCTCCCTCAGAAACAAACACAGACTTTATTCTCCTATCTATCTCTTTATATCCAGAGATCACAAAAGTCGTCCTCCCAGGCTCTGTGCTTCCAAATACTTCACTGTGCAGTGGAATTCAGAGTATTATTCTGGAGAGGCCCCTGGCCTGTCCTTGTCTATGAAGATGGTCTTCAAATATCTAGAGCATCTTAATCTGGTCTTGACTCAAGTTCAAGCCTTCCTCTGCTCTTGACTCTTCTCTCCCTGTGGATGCAAAACTTACAAAGTGTGTGTGTGAGTGTGTGTGTGTGTGTGTGTGTGTGTGTGTGTGTGCGCACACGTGTGACTTTTTAGTTACACATTTTATTTTTCAGGTCATTTCTCTGTCCTCTGTGCTGTTCAGTGTCATCTCCTTTGGACACTTTAGCATCAAGGTCTATGCACTTAACTATCCCCTCCTTTGATGAGTCAGCCCCTGCCCACCCATCTCCACCTCACCTGCAGAATATTTCACACCAAGCTCACTTTGACACCAACACCAACGCCTGTGCATCTTTGGTTATTTTGTTAGTCGTATGAAGAAAATTTCAGACATTTAGTAGCTAATGTCAAGGAGAACACTGTGAAGCATTGCAAGTATAAACTAGGATATTAGTATCATGAAAATGATGATAAATGACTTTTGAATTTTTAAATTGAGATTCTATGTTTACAGTGTTATTAGTAACAAATAATCATGCACATAATTCTAACACTACACTCATTACTCGTGTACCCTTTCAATTTCCCAAGGACCCTTGGATTTTTCCCTCCCAATTCCACCCTCAATAATTGTGTGGAGCAGTTTTCCTATTATGTTGCCTTTGGATTTTTGTTGTGTATCTTTAAATTAGAAGGAAAGGGAGAGATACATAATGATCTTTCTCATATTTGGGACTTAAGGATAACATTTCTTTAACCCTCTTGGTACTTTGACCTCGATGATTCTTTATTTGGTGCCCTTCCCTGCTCTTCAGTCCCCTTAGCCCACCCAGCTCATCCTTGCTTGGCAAACTCTATTTACATTTCCTCTTCCAGCCTATTGACCTGACAGTACCCTTGCCCCTATCCCCCAGGTCTTCCCTGACTCTGACCTGTCTCTGAGGATTTAGATGTGGCTGGAAGGAAGCAGAAAGAAGATGGTTGATTGCATATTCATGTTTAACCACAAAGCTCGGTAGAGTCCTCAACACTTCCTGATGACCCTGTGTCATGGTCTCTTCAACTCACAGCCCTGCTTTTCGTGGCCCCATTTCACAGCTCCTCTTGCCTAGCATCCACCCCCTCACTCTCAGTGATGACCTCATTTTTGATTCGATGAGAAAATAACAGCAGCCACAAGAGAACTTCCTCATCCGCCTACAAATGAGTCAAGTCCCATCTCCTCTACCAATGTCTTCTGCTTTCTCTGTACTGTCTGCTCCCATTTGAGACCTCTTCATGGCTGGTATACCAGCTGCTCCTTTGAGTTGCCCACTTCAAGTCTTTGCTTTACAATGAACTTCCCTTCCCTTTATATTATCTTTCTTCCGTAGTTACTCATTCTTATGCATTGAAATCTCTCTCATTCTGGATAATCTCTCTTTTTCTGTGTTTTTTGAAACAACCACTTACTTCATTGCCTTTTTGTCTCTAACAAAATGCCTTCAAGTCAATGCCTAAATTTCAGGTAGCATTTCCATAAACTCTCTTCACCGTTTGAACCCTATTTAATATTTTCATGCCGGGTTTTTGTTCTTATTTTTTTCCTGCTCTTATCTCATATCTTGGTGAGATTTTAAAGAACAATTCTTAATCCTCATCTGGAGATAATACAACAGTTGAAAGAGCAATTTTTCTTCAGTTGGTTTTTTGACTATGATACTCTTCCTGGTTTTCCTGCCACCTCAAAGTATTCTCTTTCTCTCAATTATCTTTTCTTTGTTTCTCCTTTTCTAGCCTATCATCTAAATTATTCATTTGCTCCAGGGCTTAGCTCTTGACCCTGTTTCTTTTCTGTGTCTATACTACTTAGCAGATCTTATCCAAGAACATGACTTTAAATATCGTCTCTATGTTGATGACTCACAAATTTTTATCTGTAGACTCAATCTCCCCTAAATTCCAGACTTGTGTATTCAACTGCTACTGGACATCTCCACCCTGACATCTAATAGATATGTTAAATATAACATCCAAAATGGAAATCTTGATCTTTTTTCTCACCCCTCCTCTCCAGATATGCTTCTGCCACAGCTTTCCCCATCAGGAAATGGTGCCACTATTCTCCAGCTGCTCAGGTACCAAGGTGACTCTTTGAGCTCCCAAACCCCTCGTGTTGCATAGACAAATCCCACATGTCTTTAGCTTATGTTAATGGAAAGAACTGATCAACACTCTCAAGAAAAATAAAGCACAAAATATATGTCCCTGTGTCATGAATATACCCGAAGAAAGGGAAGGATGGAGGTATGTTTTGTTAATCATGGTTAAAGAGGGACTCCTGAAGAAGAGACTTGAAAGTAAACATCTTTCCTGAAAAACGGGAAGGCAAGCTCTAGCAAGATCTGTGATGAGAACATCCCAGCCGAAGATAGAATGAACAGGAAGGTCAGGAGATGGTCAGGAGGTTCTAGCAAGATCTGAGATGAGAACATTCCAGTAGAAGAAAGAGTGAACAGGAAGGTCAAGAGATGGTCAGGAGCACTGTACACCCAAGGAGGAGGAGCAATGCCAGGATGCCGAGGAGGAGATGGAATGGTAGACAGAGGACAGATTACAGAGAATGGATTGTAAGAGAACAGGGAAAGAAGCGGTAAGCATAGCAAGGAGGGCATTGCCATATTCTAGACGAAGGATCAGTAAGGGGTATTCGTTTCTATAAAGGGGTATCCTATGTGCTGAATGTTTGTGTCCTACCAAAATTCAGACATTGAAATCCCAATCCCTGAAGTTATATGTGGAGTCAGGATCTTTAGAAAACATTTAACTGTGAGGGTAAAGCTCTGGACCCTAAAGCATGAGATTTGTGTCTTTGCTAGAAGAGACTCTCTCTCTCTCTCTCTCTCACTCTCACTCTCTCTCTCCCTCCCAAGAATATAAGAAGACAGGTATCTGTAACTAAGGAGAGCTTTGACCAAGTTCCTACCCACATTGTCTCCTTATCTTGGACCTCCAAGCCCTAATACTCTAAGTATGCTTATCACCTTAACCACGAGTCTATGATGCTCTGTTGTAGCCAGCCCATGAGAATAACATCACTGGCTAAGGAGTCTTCAGAGACAATATTTTAGGTTTTGCAGACTTACACAATCTCTGCCACAACGACTGAATTCTACTTTGGCAGAGCCCATGCAGTTGCAGACAATCTGTAAACAAATGGGAGTGGCTGTGTTCCACTAGCCTGAATTTGGCTGGTGGACATGACTCTATAGACCTTTTCCAACTAGAAATAGTAGCTTGTTCTAGGCCTATAGCAAAAGCACTGTTTTGAAAATACCTCTGGATAGTCTCACTGTTAAAAGAGGGGGCTTGGAGGGTTCAGGATCAAAGATAATCACTTGAGGTTCACTTTTTCACTTCTATTCTTCTTGACATCATTCCAGCAGGTATTTTGTGCTCAACATTTCTCAGATGATGCTGATGTTTTTGTATTCTAAGACATACAGGTAAAATTAGGTTGCTATCATTGGAAAGTTCTGCATTGGGTCTATTTAATGTGTTCACTTGTGTTTCTCACAGAGCTCTCTGATCTTCTCCTAAAACACAGTTCTTTCTCCCAAACCAATATTCTAACTCCATCCTACTCACTTAACAGTGGTGGCAGGCTATGTGTGGTGATGGAACGTATGTGTGGGTGATGGTGTATACATATGGGGTTTGTATGTATGGGGGTGATGGTGATGATGGTGTTTGTGTGGGGGTAATGGAGATATGTGTGTGAGGTGATGATGGTGATAGAGCATGTGTATGTGGGATGTGGTAGTGGTGTGTGTGGGAGGTGATGGTATGTGTGTGTGCGTGTGTGTGTGTGTGTGTGTGGATGATGGTGGTGGTGTGTGGATGATGGTTCAGGGGGCTATACTGGAGATAGTGGTGGTGGTGGTGGTGGTGGTGTGTGTGTGTATGTGTGATAGTATGTGGGGGTGACAGTAGCATGTGGTAAGTTATAGTGAATGCGGGGTGATGGTGGTGTTATTGGGTGTATGGTGGGGTGATAGTGCTGTGGCAGGTGGTGTTTGGGGGACTGGCAGTAGGTGTGGGGAGATGGGGGTGATGGTCTCAGATGAGAAGGAATTATTTTTTTAGTCATTAAACTTGTCTGTACTCACCAGGTCAGTTACTCCAAGCAGGAACTTGTTTTCATCCCAGTTTTTCCACTCCCTGCTTTGCCCATCTTCTCACCACTGGCCTGTACAGACACACCGCTGACCTGTCCTGAGGCACTCATGAGACCCCTCGGGGGTTGCCTTTGGATGCGGCCAGTGGTCTAGGGTTCCCAGTTTCATCCCAGCATCAAGTCATCAAGTCTCTCTGTGAGGTGGAAGATTGGTGGCGGGGGTGGGGAGGGTGGGGGATAGGACAAAAGACTGAAACACACAAAAAAGGCCAAACCTACCCAAACCCCAGGTAACCATGCAGGACCAACTTCAGGAGGTCCGGAGTCTCTGAATGTCTAGAATGTGTCCCAGGACACAGCAGGAGGGACACAGCACACACACTCTCGAGCAGTTGGCCGCAGAGGGAGACGCAACAAGGGTGGCCTCGGTCCCCTACAGCCTTGGTGCCCCCCCCACACCCCCTCCCTGTGCACTCAGGGCCGAGCCGTGGGCTGAGCCGTAAGTGCACACTTACCAGGCTGGGCTGAGTGACAAGAACAACACGAGTCACTCTCTACCCACCCACTGAGAAAACCGAGCGTGTCGCACTTCTCTGTGTCATGGTTTTAAAAATATCTCCACCAATGTGCGGGCCAAGTCTCAGGTGGGGCTCGGGGACTGTTTCATGCCGGGCGGTGCCAGGTGGGAAATGTTTTCTTCGGGAGTCTGAGGTCCCCAGGGATGAACGACTGCTGGCTGTGTCTGCACACCCCAACTCTGTGCTTCCCCTTTCCAAAAAGGGGGGGTGGGAGGCTCGGGCTCAGCTCCTTCTCTGCCATTTCTTTGCCCTTTTCTTTCTCTTTTAATGACCCGTTTCTGACTAAGAGGTGGGGTGTCTGGCACCGTTGCCCCAACTCTCCTCCACCTCTAACCACACCAGGAGAAGCTTGAGGGGAGGGGGGACCTTCTCAGGACTCAGCATGGGGTGCAGCCTCCACGGAAATGTCCACCCCAGGGCCGGCCAGCAGGGAGGCTTCCTAAGCAGGACATTGGAGGGGGGGTTGGTGTATGCCTCCCAAATGTCTGGACAGAGCGACGGGCTCTCCCACAGGGCAGCTCTCCGGGTTCCCCACTCCCTGGCTCCCTGGCTTCGGGAGAGTCTGGCCCAGCCTATGTCTCCTGGAACTTGTCACCGAGGCAGGGGTGTCAAACAACGGGGTGAGCCTTTTCACCCCTCTGTGGTTCTTTCTTATTGACTTTGGAATCCCCAGCACTTACCAGCAGGGCTACTCTGGCAAGTTGTTTAACCTTTAAGCCTAAGTTTCCTGACTGGTAAAAGGATAATAACAGCACGAACTTCTTCACGTCCTGGGCAGTAGCGATGATGTGACTCATGGCCGGCCCTCATGGATGTGACCTGGCCCAGAGCAATACCCCAGAAAAGGGAGCTTCTCTGGTGACAAACATGAGCAATGAAAGCCTCTCCCTTGGGTGACCCCCAGGGAAGTGGGTGAAGGGGTGCCCTGTGCCCCTCCCAAGAACCACCTGCAACCCACCTCCTTTCTCTTGGTAGCCAGCTTGCTCTGCTTCGAGAACTTTCCGGAACAGTCTGAGACACAGCTGACCACTTGAATTTGTTCCTTCTCTGCCTGGAATATTCTGCCCTTACCCATCCTGTCTGATACTGGCTTCCATTTCATCTGATCCCCCATCAAACAAAGGGGGTGCTTCTCCCTCTCCCACCCTTAGCTTACTCACCCTCGAACCCCCTTTCCTGAGTTACTTGCTCCCTCCCCGCACCTGCCCATTATGAGGGATGTCATTTATTGTGCACGATTTATCTAGCCTCCCTATTAGAACGTAAAATCCATGGAAATAACCCTTAGTCTTTTGAGTTGTTAGAGCTTATGACATTTGCAGCCTCAAAAATGGTGCCCAGAGAACAGCAGACAAACACAAGATTAAGATCAATGAAAGGAACAAACAAATAAGACATTTACATAATTCCCAAGAGAAAGACCTGGTGACTCAGAGGTTGCTTTGCTTGGTCACACCCCCAAGAAACTGCTGAGTCAGGTCTGACTCTTGGGTCTTTCCTCTGTCTTTCCTTTTCAGTCCAGTACTAAATCTAGAATTTTCAGAGGCCCGACTCTACTTTCATAATTTGAATATAAGACACCTTTCAATCGATGAATCCCCCATCATTGAATAACTGCCCGTGTAATACATTTGATTAGATAAGACAAAGGAACAACTTAAAGATTTTTACCCCCAATACTCATTTCCTGGCCCTCTCAGAGAGCTGGGCAAGCTACCGAGAGTATCCTGTCCGCATGGCAGAACCTGGCAAGCTACCCTGTGGCGTATTCGATGTGCCAAAAACAGTAACAATAACCGGTCTCATTCCCCTGACCCTGAAAGGTCCCCCAGTACACCAATGGGCTGCACTATCACGCAACAGGGATGAATGGAGACGTTACTGGCACCCGCTCCAGCAAATCAATGAACAACAGGACGACAAGTGATCAAGTGACAAGTGCATCATCTATATCCTAGGGTTTCACAGCTTTGATAAAGCTTCCAATCATTCTGAAGAGGGAATCCTACTCCTGGATACTTCTTCAAGGGCACTTGGACTGAAATGCAAGGAGGCTTCTTAATGACTTGGTCTTTGCTCAATATGCTTTATCCTGGGAGAACTGTCTCCCAATGAGGCGAATGTAGTACCTCCTAAAGAGCCTGTGAAAATATTCTTTTTCGCCTTTGGGGCCTTCTTGTTTCATGGAGCAAATTTTGGGGATTCTTTAGCCTGGGAAACTGCATGAGAGAGACTTTAACCTGTAGAAGTCATCAAGTAAGACTTCGAAGGTCCCAGCAAGTGGATGAAGCTATCTGTTTCAAGCTCTGAAGACACATTAGGTAGGTTATCATTGTTTGTGTCTGATCTTTTGTTTCTACTTGAATGGAGGCTCGCAGAATTTGGCTAAGCATAAAATTCCCACTACCATCACATACTGTAAAGTAAACTCCAAGGCCATCATTGGAAAAACCCAACAGGAAATTGGCTAAATGCTGCCATGTCCACAAGTCAATCCATGCTTTTCCTGTGGATAGCAGAATTCAGCTCTGATTCTCACCAACAGTGAACCTGATTTTGAAGGCATGGAAAGTGGCCCGTTCTCAGAGGTCCCACCTCAGGGGCAGATAATGGCAGGACCTATTCCTATAAAGCCTTTTATATACTGAAAATGGCTTCAAGAGAAGAAGCAATTGCCATTAATTTGTATGGAAAAATTTTTTGAGCCTTCCCAGACGCTGAAAATAATGTGCCAAATCATACCAAATAACTCATAAACCCTAAAATAACACCCATATATAGCTTCTCGGGGTGCTACCGCCTCTAAAAAGTTTGCCACAAAACCCACGCTGAACCTTAGTTTCACTTTTCATTTTTGTTGCCAACACAGAAAGAATCCTCTTGGGCTTTCTTTTGGTAGCAAAAAATCAGCTACTTAAGATCTTTTGTGAAATGAAGCGGCTTTGGCTTCATGCAAATGTTCGGAAAGCCGAAGACCCTAGCATTTGATTTGATTTATATTTTAGTATGGAAGGAAAGTTCATCTAACACTGAGCAGGGCTCCATGTTCTTAGGACTTTGGGGATCTGGTGAAATCAAGATCTGGATTTGCTGGTGGCTCTGCTGGCTCCGGGACACAGTAAGTTGTTTTCTCTTTCTGAAACAGAAGTCTGATTGTTTTTGCTCCGATCTACAGAACCTGGGATTCTCAGCAGCCCGACTCTTTCTAATGACCCGTGGGCATTTTCCTCTGCTTCGGAATGCATGGGCAGTGAGGACCAAGACTGAATCGTCACCCCTGCAGAGAAGCAGAGAATTCCTTGTTATTCATTATAGTTTAAAGAAAATGTTTAGTACAAAAGGAATAAACAAAAATTGAGGATCAAACCCACCCTCCCTAAAAAAAATAAATAAATTCTGGTAGAGACTTCCATAGAAATATATTCCTTAGATTTTCTCCATCCTCATTCATCTCCAACCTATTTGTGCCATGGCATCTTTGCTGAGACTCCCCCAGAGAGGCGTTCCTCCAGCGATGATGGTAGACCAGAAGGTTGCCTTGTAGTGACATCAGATCCATTGGCAAGAACCACAGTGGTACTCCTGATAACATGCCAAGAGTTTCCATCACCAGGCATGAGGTGGGGAGTCCAAATAGCCAATGCTCTCCATGGGGACAAACCATCAGTAATTAAAGACCATCTGTTTAGACCATCCAGGCTCTCTCCTGGCAGAAGCAACTGAGTTTCGACATATTACTCCAATCCACAGCCTCTCTTAGATATTAACATGGATTATTTATGGCTGGACTGATGTGGGTACCCTATATGAGTCTCCTTCTTGGTATAGAGCTTAAAAATTATATATATGTATATTTCATGATGATACCATTAACTTTGGGTCTTGCCAAGCACCAGACCTATAAGCTCTGTAGTGGGGGCTCTGGGTCAGTTTCAACAAAAATACTTTTCATAAACACCCCAAGGTCTCATTTCTCTGTTTCCTAAGGGTTCTACCTAAGTGTAGATGTTAATGGTCTCTTCATGGGGAGTCACTGACATTTTGTTCTTGCTATGCTCGGGACATCTAGGGACTGCTCAGGTATAGAGGGTGCCAAACTGGGAAGAAAAATGGGTGTACTCTGCCTTTCAAGTTGAAATGACATCATATTTTTTTCTGGTGCCAGGAATCAAACTCAGGACCTCACCCATGCAAGGTAAGTGCTCTACCACTGAGCCAACTCTCCTGCTCCCAAGTTGAAATGACCTCTGTTCAAAGCATGTGACAGGCCAGTTTGTTTATTTTGTGGAGGGGGACGAGGGGAAGAAATGTGGGTGGTGACAAATTAAGCATCTTCACAGCAGAATTACTGTGCTGAACACAAGTCTTCATATCCTGAGAACTGGGGCAAATTTCCTGCTCATTTTAGGTCTCAAACTCTTTTTCGCTATGGCTCCAACCATGTGTTTTATATGAAATTATGGTTAATAATTAAATCTTAAAACATTGCTTAATTAAAATATTTTTAAAAATTGAGTAATACTCATCCCTCATACTGAAAATGCCTTCTGAGAAATATAAAAATAACAATTCCTCAAATGAGTTAATTCTATGTCCCTCTGTAGTTCAGATATTCTTACCATGTTCCTACCTCTTACAAAAGGAGATCACAAAGAAAAAATAGAGGTCCATAATCCATGCTTATCTCAAACATTTGAAACACATTTTGATATTTTTGGGTCATTGCTAGATGCTTCATGTTTCAGCTTCCCTCTAGGTTGTTCCCCAATCCACGCAAAAGCTTCCGGTCTATAACTTCAGGTCTCTAGTACCTCTCCGTCACCACTCAGTATCTTATTATGAGTATCTTATTATGAATACTATCACTATCTGGAAGGTGGCTTGAAAACAGCTATGGGCATTGGGGGTGCTCTGACATGAGTAGGGAAGTTAGTAGTAGCCTAGGAAACAAAGGGTCATGCTCTTGGTGTTGGTTCTGTAATGTTGTGGCCAGTACCTCAAAGCAGAAAAATGACTCCCAGTCCCAGGTCACCTAGCCAATAGTCCATTGAACTTTCCTATCAAAGTATCAATAGCCTATCAATAGCCCATTGAACTTTCCTATCATTCTTTCCTGTTTATCATTGTCTGAGTACTAGTTAATTCTATCTCAGACATAAAAGTAGCTCTTTAGGGGACAGTTAAGATAGACAGCATGTAAGGCACTTGCCTTGCATGAGGCTTACTTGGATTCCATCCCTGGCACCTCATATGGTCTCCTGAGCCCTAGTAAGTGTGATCTTTGGGCACAGAACCAGGAGGAAGCCCTGAGCATAGCTGGGTGTGGCCCTAAACCAAACAAACCAACAAAAAATAATTTTTATGTTTTAACATATCATGAGTATTCCACAAATACCACCAAATTAAATGAAAGAAAGATTAGACCATTCCTTTTTTTTTTCTTTTCTTGATTTTTGGATCACACCCAGAGATGCATAAGGGTTACTCCTGGCTCTGCACTCAGGAATTACTCTTGGCAGTGCTCAGGGGACCATATGGGATGCTGTGAATCAAACCCGGGTCAGCCGCTTGCAAGGCAAACACCCTACCTGCTGTATTATTGCTCCAGCCCCAATTAGACCATTACTGATTTGAAAACTTTCCCACAGTTGATGGCCATATTGTAAAATCACACCCAGAATGGAAAACTTACCGTTGTGCCCAAGCTTTTGGTAACACACATTTGTATTGGTACTGCCACCTGGGGTGGGGCAAGAGTCTGGTCCTCTTGGCATTGACTAGCTTGTACCTTCACAGGTGCCTGCATCTGATTGGTTCATTCTGTTGCACTGGAGTGGTATCTATTCTTTATACACTAGGACAGGCAGAATTGGCTACATAGGTGTGGCCTGCAGATGGTTTACTATTTTGTTATCATGGTCTTGACATTTTAAATAATTGTATAAAGAGTTCAGCATTTTCATCTTGCGCTGGGCCATGCAAATTCTATAGCAGTTCCTGAAAACAGGGTTGGGAAACATTTCCTGTTAACACCCAGGAAGTAAGCTTATTAGACTCTGAGGGGCAGGAAGGCATTGAGAATATTATTAGAACAGAGAGATGGAACTGCAAGGCACTTGCATTGCATGTAGCTGCCTGGATTGCAATCCTGGTTTGAATCCCTGACACCACATACAGACCTCCAAGCACTGCCGATGGTCACTTCTGAACACAAAGCCAGAAATAACTCCTGAGCACTGCCAGATGTGCCCTACACATTCCTCCCCAAAGAATCCCCACTTAATTAAAAAAAATTTATTAGTGAAACACCATGAGGTACAATTGTAAACTTACAATTTTTTGTGCTTGGGTTTTAATTATACAATGATCGAGTACCCATCCCTCTACCAGTACCCATTTTCTACCACCACTGATCCCAGTATTTCTCCCACCCACCATCCCTCCATCCCTCTGTGGCAGGGCATTCCTTTTTGTTCTGTCTCTCCTTTTGGGTGATGTAAGAAGCCCCACTTTAAAATTAAAAAAGAATTGTTGGGTTGGAGAGATAGGTCAATGGCTGAGCATTTTCAAAGAGTGTTTTTCATACAAAACACCCAGTTTAGATCTCTACTATGGTGATGTCTTGGCAAAGAGATAGAACAGCAGATGGGGTGTTTACACTGCACCAGGCCTACCTGGGTTCAATCCCCAGCACCCCATATAGTACTCTGAACCAGCCAGGGGTGATTCCCTCATTGCAGTGCTAGGAGTAAACCCTGAGCATGGCTGGAAATGACCCCTCTCCCCTCAACCAACCAATCAAACAAACAAAAAGAGTGACATCCCAGCACAGAGCTGGGAATAACCTAATTTTTCATACCCTAAAAAAGTGTTGTGTTTGGAGAAGTATTGGTATTTTGGTATTTTATTATTGGTATTTTATATACACATGAATAGTTTAGTGGCCCCTGTCCTGAAATATCCATTTTTGTTATAGAATAACCTCCAGTGTCTTATTTATTTATATATTTTTACATTGACTATTAGAACTCGAGGCTTTGTAAGAACTATATTTGTAGGCTGATTCTATAGTCTTTAATTTGCAAGAGGCTAAAACTAACGTCTCAAAACCTAAGTTATCCATAGGGGGCGCTAGCGCTGATGATGTCGTTAGAGAGATTTGTGAAGATGGTCATCTCCTTGGTCTGATTCATCCCTCCCACTGCTGTCAGATTTCTTTTAAAAAATCAGCTTTGATCTTGTCAAGTTCTGTCTCCTATTCTTCATTATCATGATTCGCTACGGGATAAGTTGTGGGTATTTCAGATTTGGGGAGATATTTATCTTTCATTAAAACAAAAAGTCATTAGGTCTTCCAAGTTTTCTCTCCCACCTCTCTCTCTCATGCCATGTCTCATCCATGAGTCTAGAAGGTTCTCGTCAGAGGCCGACTTCTTCAAGAAATCATGGCGGTGGATCCAAAGGGAAACAGCTCTCTGGATCTTTCTGAGCTGACTCTTTATCTCATAGCTTCTCTTTGCTTCAGCCTCTCTGATGTATTGGAAGCACCTTGGAAGCAGAGACTCAATAGACCTTCAGAACGGTGAACAGTGCCTTGTTGATAAAAGTACTAAATAAATATTTGTACAATTGGATTAAATTATAATGCCGACTAAGCCAGGGCTAAGCCTGGAGATGAATTATTGGATAAAGCAACTCCTCTTGGAATTTCTCTTCCCAAGTCCCTCTGCTGATAGATGGTGCTTTTAGACCTGGTAGGGGTCTTTTCAGCCTTCCCTGTATCTCCTTCCTTTCTCAAAACAGAGCCCCTAACTATACTGATTCCATCTCCTCCCTACCTCCCTCTAGAGGATATTCTGGATTAATCCTTATCAATCAGATGTACGCTTGCCCAAGAAAACACAGAACGCCCAGCTAAATTTGAATTTCAGATAAACAATGAATAAGTTTACTCCTGTTGAGTATGTCTCTAATACGGTGTGACTTGACACGGGTAGACCAAAAGCAAACACATTGATCTGTGTTGTGGAAAGAGTTTTTGCTCTCTTGTGAGCTGAATCTGAAGAAGGAGCCATGAGGCCACTCGTAGGTGTCTAACCATCAACAGACTCTTACAGATCCTAAATATGGAAAGGCAGATGAAGTGGGAAAAAGTCTGAATCCTTGCTGGTCTTTTTGACCCACATGGCACCTCTTGCCTTGGGCCTGCTCTATCTTTATATTTTTTAGCTAAAGAAATGAATCACTTACCATTTGATTTAAGCCAAGTGGAGCTAGGTTTTCTGTTCTCTGTAGCACTGTAGCACTGTCCTCCCATTGTTCATCAACTTGCTTGAGTGGGCACCAGTAACGTCTCCATAATGAGACTTGTTACTGTTTTTGGCATATCAAATATGCCAGGGGTATTTGATGCCAGGCTCTGCCGGGCATGTAGGATACTCTGGGTAACTTGCTAGCCTCTCCAAGAGGGATAGTCATCCTTGTGAAAGGCAAATGCCCTACCCACTGTGCTATCTGACGAATGAATATTGCTTAATTAGTTTTATACTGATTCTACAGCAAACAGCTATCCCAAGATTCTCATATCTTATGGACAATTAGATCACAGGTTTTATTCTCATACAGTTCAGTAAACAGGGCAGTTTCCTGTGGGTATACACTGCATCTAACTCAGGGATTCTGAACACAGCAAAGGAGAATGTGTTCACTACTGCGAGACACAGTGGTTTCTAAATTAAAAAAAAAATCTCACCGAGGCTTTCACAATGTGAAAATCTAGTCATAACTTCTAGTGCTCTGACTTTTGGGAACCTTTAGTCCAGTGTCTCTTATTTTTCTCTACTTCCTTCCTACTTCTGAAGTGAAAAAGCTGCTTTATTTGCCTGCTCAGCCTCCATTTACCGTTATTCAAATAAAGGCACTTTCATTTTATTTTGGAAAATTACCCCTTTTGAATTCCCAGACTCCTTGTTTATGATGGAGTTGAAAAACGACACTCTGCCTAGCCCCACCTTATTAGCACCAGTATTTCTTCATCATACAGTGATTGGTTCAAAATGGGCATGTGATTATGGTAGTCCAATGAGAGGGCAGTACTTTCGCTGGTCCCCTTAGGAAGAAGGTTTTGACTCTGTGTGAATTTCAAACTAGCACATCCAGAGCTGCTAAGCTTCCCTGCAACAGCATGGATAGAAGCCAACCCCCCCCAAAAAAGGACAAAGACAACTAAGGGGGAAAGTTGAAACGTTTATTTTGCTTTCACTTGGATGCTCATTTTTCACAGTATCTAGAGCCAACTCCACCTTTGGACTTTTCATATATGCAAAACCCATGAAGAACCTGTATTTGCTCACTGCAATTTCAGAAATAGTTCGGTTACTAATGGCATAAAGATAATGTCTCACAATGCTCTGTAGTGAGGTTAGATAATTTGAAGATATCTTTGGCAGGGAAGAAATCCTAAATTGAGCTCTTATTAAGCTAAGCTATTGACACACTTAATTTTTCTCCAAAAAAGTGTTTATTTGAAAAATAGAGTCTGAAAGGGTGTGAGAAACATAGTTTGTTAGAGGCTGGTCAGGAGTTTCACTCAGTTATTACTTCCAAGCCAGTCCTCACTGTGACAATCTCCAGATTCAGGGTTTTTTTGATGGATGGATCTTATCACGAACAGAGTGCTGAGTCTTTTGCAGGACATATTATCAGAGTAATGTGTGTTCTGAAAACCCCACACATATATACCATTTAAGCCTTTATAATCGGAGGCTGGAGCAATAGTATAGCAGGTAGGAGTTTGCCTTGCATGCGGCCGACTCGGGTTTGATTCCCAGCATCCCATATGGTCCCCTGAACACTGTCAGGAGTAATTCCTGAGTGCAGAGCCAGGAGTAACCTCTGTGCATCACAGGGTGTGGCTCAAAAAGCAAAATAAATAAATAAACCATTACAATCTTACTGAGTAAGAATCATGATTCCATTTAACAGGTGACAAAACGGTCATACGCTGCTTAACCGGGTTTTCTGATTTTATGGATCTAGGAGGTAAGCATGTCTTTGTATCAGATCATCTGACTCCACAGTTCACATTTGTAGGAAATTCAATCAAGTTCTTCTTGGGCTTCTTAACAGCATTCAATTGTGGTTTCTTTAGGGATAAAGGACGTGATGATACTAATCTTCCCAAGACTCCAACAATCAGAAATCAGATTCTACCTTAGGCAAAAGAAATCCCTATGTTTGGGCATCTCATAATCTCCCTCATGTGACTCAGAAATATTCTTAAAGAGATAAGAAATAAACCGAAGGCTGTATTTAAATAGAAGTGACATTCACTTTGCCTAGCTTTTCCTTCCTGGTTTTGTGGATCAGGACAAGTTCTGAGAGGGGTGCCAGGAGTGTGGGGGCAGACCAGGAGGAGGACGAGCCCAGAGCGTTACAGAGAATTTCCCTGCACAGCATCAATATTTACAAACTCTTCTAGGGAACAATCTCCTTGGAATAATTCTTCCCCCTACTCTGATCTCTTGTTAGTTGTTGTTCTCAAGCATTATCAGGAGATCCACCTAAAATGTAACATTTATTGACTACATACCAGACAACAGGACATTTGACGTAGATTTAGCCTTTCAACAGAAGTCATTGACCTAACTTGAGCATTTCTAGAAAATAAAAACTCTCTTTTCTAATTTGCTTCTTTGTGCTAGCAAGGAGGAGGGTCAGTTATGTGGAGTAATAAGTACTGCTAATCTTTCAGGGATTTGCAACAAAGTTCATTGCTGAATATTTATTTGTTTGCTTTTGTTTGGGGGCAAAACTTATCAGTGCTCAGGGATTATTCCTGACCCTGTGCTCAGGCATCAATCCTGGTGGACTCGAGGTACAATATGAGGTTCTGGATCATTCCAGGAATCCCTTGATTGCAGAGTCATGAGTAAGCCCCGAGCCTGGTGTGACCTCCAAAGAAAAAGAAACCAACCAAAATGAAGTGCTGGGGGTATCAAACATGGTGGAGACCATGCAATATCGGCTGTACTATTTCTCCTTCAGATCTGGGCTACTACTAGTTACAGCCCCTATCTTCCATCTAGTACTCAGTTTTCTCTAAGGTTTCAATGCTCTAGTACTTTTTTGTCTTCCTGATGATCAAAGCAGAGGAAGAGAATGTGGTCAACCTCTTACCACTTAAAATCACATAAGTAATTTTTGCCTACAGCTTACGAGCTAGAATTATTTTTCTGGGTCTCCTTACTCAAGGGAAACCCAGGAGATGTCATCTTCCATATACCTGTCCCCCCTGCCCCCAAATAAATAAGAATGTATTGATGATAATACTAGTATCTGCTACTTGCTAAATGAAAAAGAACATGAAAGGGAAACAATCAGATCCCTTAACTTTAGATCAGGAGCATTTTCAAAATATTCTGTTAAATCTAGAGCAAGATTTTTCACTGGGAAACATAGGGGCCATCTATAGATCCCCAACAGACCATGAGTGAAAAATCACATAAATAAATCACTGTATCAGACTATGGGGTAGAACAGGAAGCCATTGAAAGGAAACAGGTCAGAAAGAGGGTGTGGTTGATAAAAGGTTGAGAAACACGGGCCTAGAGAGTTAATATGACATATATTTGAAAACACTTTGAGTAGCCATTTTGAAAAAATAATTTATAGAGTTAAATTTGTAATGACATATAAAAAATTGTATCATATGATATTATATCATGGAGCATGATATAATCATATAATACATCTGATCACCTGATAAATGGAATGAAGTACACATAAGGTATATCTAATATAAATATACAATGTATGCATATATATGATTGAATCACAAAATATTACACAGGTGCATATATTATATACGTAATCACATAATTATAGATAATGTAATACTATATTACATGCTACTATAAAACCACATAATACTCTATCATTTAAAGGAACATTTGTTACATTCACAATGTTGTGCAAATACCATCTCTATCTAGTTTAAAATATTTTCCAACTGTTTTGGTTGTTTGTTTGTTTGGGGGCCATAGATGGTTGTGTTCGGGGCTTATTTCTGACCTTCCGTTTAGCGATCATTCCTGGTGGGCTCTGGAGACCATGTAGGATGCTAGGTATTGAACTAGGTAGCTGTGTGCAAGGCAAATACCTTACTGTTACATTATTGCTCTGCCTGCCCCCGCCCCATTTTCTAAAAAATGAAGTCTGCTAAGCAAGCAATCCAACTCGCCCTTTTATTGACCCATGGGGACCATCAGTTGGCTCTGTCTTTATGTATTTATAGATTCTTGAGGTTCCTTGATTGCAGAGTCATGAGTAAGCCATGGGTTTCCCTTGAGTAAGGAGACCCAGAAAAATAATTCTAGCTCATAAGCTGTAGGCGTAGTAGCCAAGCGGCACAAATGCTGGCCGACTTTGACCGTGAGTGTGGAAAGGTAGGACTACAGCTGAATCTTACGAAGACAATGTTTATGAGAAACAGCCTCATTCCTGACGCCCCATTCGCTCTCAACAGAACGACCATCTCCGAATGCAACAGCTATGTGTACCTAGGTCGAGAGGTCAACATGACAAATGACCTGGCACCCGAGCTGCGCAGGAGGAAGAGAGCAGCTTGGAACGCCTTCAAGAACGTCGAAGAAATAGCGAAGAGGACGAAGAACCTCCGGCTCTGGGCACATCTCTTTGATTCCACTGTTCTTCCTGCATTAACATATGCCTCAGAGACCTGGGCCCTACGCAAACAGGATGAGAACGCTATTCAGGTCTCCCAAAGAAGAATAGAAAGAGCTATGCTTGGAATATCACGTTTCACTCAAATGAGAGAAAGAATCCGGAGTTCTGACATCCGTCGACGATCAAGGATCAGGGACGCTGTCTTATTTGCCAAGGTGTCGAAAATCAGATGGGCTGGTCACGTAATGAGATTTAAAGATGACCACTGGACTAGAGCTGTTACTGATTGGATTCCACGGGATGTCAAAAGACCGCATGGCCGCCCACCTACCAGATGGTCAGACTTCTTCGTCAAGATCATGAACGATCGGTTTGAGGCCCTTCATGTTCCCGGAGCAAACAGATGCCATTGGGCTACACTAGCACGCGACAGGGACAAATGGAGACGTTACTGGCGCCCGCTCGAGCAAATCAACGACTAACGGGAAGTTAAGTGATTAAGTGATTAATCACTTAATCACTTAAGTGATTAAGTGATAAGCTGTAGGCAAAAGTTACTTTATTTTATTACCTTTTGTGTATTCATCAGTTCTTTTACTTATCACATTTTGGAGGATCATCTATCTTTCGGTATGCATCCGTGGTTCATTTTAACTTGTCTGTGTAGGGGATATTATATATACTCCAGTTCCCAATTTACATATCCATTCAGTCACTCTTACATCTTTTAGTTATTACAAATAGTGCTTCTATGAACGTGGTGTGGTGTGGTGTGTGTGTGTGTGTGTGTGTGTGTGTGTGTGTGTGCGCGCGCGCGCATGCGTGTGTGGTGCGCATGTACTTGTTTGAGTACCCGTCTTTCAGTTTTTCCAGTTACATCTTTAGAAATGGAGTTGCAGAGTCATGTGGTAATTCTACATTCAATTTATTAAGCAACCTCTAAACTTTTTCCTACAGTGACTGGAATATTTAACTATTTCCACCTGCAATTTTGAGGATTTCAATTTCTCCACATCCTCAACAAAATTTTACTATTGCATTTTAAAAAATTGAAGCCATCCTGTTGGATATGATATGGTATCTCATTGTGGCTTTGACTGCACTTCCTTAATGGCTGATGATATCAGGCATATTTTCTTTCTTTCTTTTCTTTTGAAGTCTTTTTATGGAGTTTTGGGAAAACGCTTATTCACATTTACATCCTTTGCCTGGTTTGTTGCTATTTGGGTTTTTGAACAATATCCAGCAGTGCTCAGGAATTATTCACAGTTAAGTGCTCAGGGTTTACTCCTGGTGGTGCTCAAGGGACTATGTGGTATGAGGAATCAAACCCATTTCTCCTGCGTGCAAAATATGTATTAAAGCATTTGAGCTATTTCTTTGACCTCTGCTTACTTTCCAGTTGTGCCATCTATAGTTTTGTTGTTAAATTATAAAATGTTTGTATTTATAATTATCCTCCTCCTTATTGGAGATAGGCTTTGCAAACATTACCTTCTATAGTGCAGATTGTCTTTTCACTGTTTCTATAACAGCTCTCGATGTACAAAGGTTTTTCAACAGGATGGCATCCAGTTTCTCAGGTTCTCTTTGTTACTCTTGGCATCTTTTTTTTTTTTTTTTTTTTTTTATTTTTTTTTTTTTATAATTTATTTATTTATTGAATGACTGTGGGAAAAGTTACAGAGCTTTCGGGTTTAGGTCTCAGTCATGTAGATACCGAACACATTTCCCTTTACCAATACTCATTTTTAACCCCGAACCCCAATAGACCCCCACCTCCCACCCCTCCCAATTCTTATGAGGCAGATGAGTTCTAGTTAATACTCTATCTACTTTGACTAGATAGATTATTTCGGTAGAAGATGCACAATTATTGTTTAGAGTTTACGACCCACCCCCCACCCCCAATCAGACATGCTGAAACAGCGTTGTGAAATGATTTGCTTTCTACAACTTGGTTTAAGAAAAAAATGATGTCGCGCGGCCGCTATCGCGGCCGCGCGGTTTTGAATTTCTGCTATTTTACTTATTGACCCTGGAAGAATTTCTATTAAAAGTTAGCTAGTTAAGAGATTGATTTCTGTGCCCTGGAGTCGTGGCCGTGCCGGAGAGCCGCTCGTGGGGGGCAGCTGGCGACCTCGGTGGGGCGTGGGGGACGGCCCACAAAGCCCCCCTTCCCATGAGGTCCCCGCCGCTTCCCCAAGCCCGGCTCAAACCCGCTTTCCACAAGGCTCCCGTGCGGCCGCCATCTTTCTTTCCAGAGAGGAGCGGGCGGGCCGGTCAACGCCCTTCCCCCTCCGGGCAGGCTTGGTGGCGCGGATCAACACAAGTCCATTTGCTTTTCTGCTCCAAGCGGCTGGTTCTCTGTGCTAAGTCCTTGTGCCTCCGGGGCCGTGGCCGTGCCGGAGAGCCGCTCGTGGGGGGCAGCTGGCGACCTCGGTGGGGCGTGGGGGACGGCCCACAAAGCCCCCCTTCCCATGAGGTCCCCGCCGCTTCCCCAAGCCCGGCTCAAACCCGCTTTCCACAAGGCTCCCGTGCGGCCGCCATCTTTCTTTCCAGAGAGGAGCGGGCGGGCCGGTCAACGCCCTTCCCCCTCCGGGCAGGCTTGGTGGCGCGGATCAACACAAGTCCATTTGCTTTTCTGCTCCAAGCGGCTGGTTCTCTGTGCTAAGTCCTTGTGCCTCCGGGGCCGTGGCCGTGCCGGAGAGCCGCTCGTGGGGGGCAGCTGGCGACCTCGGTGGGGCGTGGGGGACGGCCCACAAAGCCCCCCTTCCCATGAGGTCCCCGCCGCTTCCCCGAGCCCGGCTCAAACCCGCTTTCCACAAGGCTCCCGTGCGGCCGCCATCTTTCTTTCCAGAGAGGAGCGGGCGGGCCGGTCAACGCCCTTCCCCCTCCGGGCAGGCTTGGTGGCGCGGATCAACACAAGTCCATTTGCTTTTCTGCTCCAAGCGGCTGGTTCTCTGTGCTAAGTCCTTGTGCCTCCGGGGCCGTGGCCGTGCCGGAGAGCCGCTCGTGGGGGGCAGCTGGCGACCTCGGTGGGGCG
Source organism: Sorex fumeus (assembly GCF_029834395.1). NCBI lineage: Eukaryota > Metazoa > Chordata > Mammalia > Eulipotyphla > Soricidae > Sorex > Sorex fumeus. The sequence goes on along the minus strand of NW_026606120.1, from coordinate 87,486,919 downwards.
TGGGGGACGGCCCACAAAGCCCCCCTTCCCATGAGGTCCCCGCCGCTTCCCCGAGCCCGGCTCAAACCCGCTTTCCACAAGGCTCCCGTGCGGCCGCCATCTTTCTTTCCAGAGAGGAGCGGGCGGGCCGGTCAACGCCCTTCCCCCTCCGGGCAGGCTTGGTGGCGCGGATCAACACAAGTCCATTTGCTTTTCTGCTCCAAGCGGCTGGTTCTCTGTGCTAAGTCCTTGTGCCTCCGGGGCCGTGGCCGTGCCGGAGAGCCGCTCGTGGGGGGCAGCTGGCGACCTCGGTGGGGCGTGGGGGACGGCCCACAAAGCCCCCCTTCCCATGAGGTCCCCGCCGCTTCCCCGAGCCCGGCTCAAACCCGCTTTCCACAAGGCTCCCGTGCGGCCGCCATCTTTCTTTCCAGAGAGGAGCGGGCGGGCCCTACTCTTGGCATCTTACCTGTGAATTATCAACAATTTCAAAGTGATGGTAATTTAACCCTATACTTTCTTTTATGTTTTTAGCCCTTACATTTTTGTCACTAATTCAGTTTTAATTGTATTCAGAATGATATAAGGGTTTAACCTCCTCTATTGAATATGAATTATATGCAGTTTATTTTTTTGAGGGATCACTTCAGGCAATGAATGACCTAGCAGTACTGGCCTGATGGCATGCATCTCACAGTGCTTGGGAGCTACCAGAGCTAAATACACCTTTTGGTCTTGGGGACAAGTTGAGAAGGTCGTTTGTTGAAAAGACTGCCATTTTCTCATTGAGTGAATTTGGTACACTTATTAAGAATTAATTGGCCAGAGGTTGGAGAGATAGCTCAAAGGGATAGAGTGCATGTCTGGCATGAACAAGACCCAGGTTTGATCCCCAACACTACGCTGCCTCTGAGCACTGCTTGGTATAACCCCAGTGGTCCCCACCGTGCTAGAAAGCTCACTTCCCCTCCAAAAAGTTTTTGACTGTAAATGATGAGCATTAATAGTCATTTAAAAAGATATAACCTGGTGGGAATGCCGACTGGTTCAGCCCTTTTGGAAAACAGTTTCTCAAAAAATTAGAAATTGAGCTCCCATTTGACCCAGCAATAACACTTCTGGGAATATATCCCAGAAAGGCAAAAAAGTATAGTAGAAATTACATCTGTACTTGTGTGTTCATTGCTGCACTGTTTACAATAGCCAAAATCTGATCTGGAAAAAACTGGAGTGCCCAAGAACAGATGACTGGTTGAGGAAACTCTGGTACATCTACACAATGGAATACTATGTAGCTGTTAAAAAGATGTCATAAAGTTTGCACATAAGTGCATCAACATAGAAAGTATCATGTTAAGTGAAATGAGTCAGAAAGAGAGGGACAGACATAGAAAGATTGCACTCATCTGTGGAATATAAAGTAACAGAATAGGAGACTAACACCCAAGAATAGTAGAAATAAAGACCAGGAGGTTTGCCCTGTAGCTTGGAAGCCGGTCTCACATGATGGAGGAAAAGGCAGCTCAGACAGAGAAGGGAACACCAAGTAAAGGGTGCTGGGATGACCCGCTTGAGTTGGGAGCTGCCGAAAATAGACTACAGACTGAACACAATGGCCACTCAATACCTCTATTGCAAACCACAATACCCAAAAGGAGAGAGAGAGAACAAAAGGGAATGCCCTGCCACAGAGGTGGGGTGAGAGGGAGGGTGAGAGGGATACTGAGATCATTGGTGGTGGAGAATGGGCACTGGTGGAGGAATGGGTAACGGATCATTGCATGACTGAAATGCAAACACGAACATTTGTAAGTATATAACAGTACCTTATGGTGATTCACTAATAAAAAATTAAACAAACAAATAAAAAACAACAAAAAAAGAAATAAAACGATATAACTAAGTCCTAAATCACAAGAGCATTTTTAGTTCACACCTGCCTCACTCAGTCTTCAGTATAAAGACATATATTTTCTGGGACTTCAGAGAAAGAAAGATGATTGGTGCCTCTAATGAAAAGTTCAACAAGTAACCATCCAAACTGCCATTCAGCCAGTGTTTTTTTTTAATTAATTAATTAATTTATTTATTTACTGAATCACTGTGGGAAAAGTTACAAAGCTTTCAGGATTAAGTCTCGGTCATGCAATCATCAAACCCATTTCCCTTCACCAGTATTTATTTTTCACCACCAAGAACCCCAATATATGCCCCCCCGTCCCAACCCTCCCAATGCCTGTGAGGCAGATGAATTCTACTTAACACTCTATCTACTTTGATTACATTCATTGTTTTGACAAAAGATGCACCATTATTATTTAGAGTTTACACCCCAAAATCAGACCTGCTGAAAAGGCATTGTGAAATAATTTGTTTTCTACAGCTGGTTACAAGAACCAAATGATGTTGTGGTCGCGCGATTTTGGATTTCTGATATTTTACTTATTAAGCCTGAAAGTATTTCTGCTGAGAGTCAGATAATTATAAGATTGGTTTCTGTGGCTCTAGAGCATGGCTGTGCTGGAGAGCCACTAGTGCGGGGCAACTGGAGACCTCGGTAGGGCGTGAAGGACGAGCCCCCCTTCCCATGAGGTTTCAGTTGCCCCGCCACAACTGGCTTATATCTGACAGCCAGTGTTTTTCAATAGTTAACTAAGGGCTGGAGCGATAGCACAGCGGTAGGGCGTTCGCCTTACAAGCGGCCAACATGGCCGACCCGAGTTCAATTCCTCCGCCCCTCTCGGAGAGCCCGGCAAGCTACCGAGAGTATCCGGTATGCCAGACACAGTAACAACAAAGTCTCCAATGGAGACGTTACTGGGCCCGCTCGAGCAAATCGAGCAACTAAGTGACTGTCCTCCTGTTCATTGATTTGCTCGAGCGGGCCCAGTAATGACTCCATTTTGAGACTTGTTACTGTGTTTGGCATATTGAATACGTCATGGGTAGCTTGCCAGGCTTTCCCGTGAGGACAAGATACTATCGGTAGCTTTCCAGGCTCTCCGAGAGGGGTGGAGGAGGCCTAGCTGGCTGAGCGCAAGGCAAATGCCCTACTGCTGTGATAAACTAAGTGAAAGGTTGATTATTGGTATTTGATTCTTCAACATGAATTGTATACTCCATATTTTCTGCATTAAAAGAGCATCAAATAAATTATGGAAGAAAAGTATATACTATAAGTGTGCACAACTTTTAAAAAATTTGGCAGAAGCTGCAGAAGATAACGAGTCTCTCTGTAGACATTGCAAAAGACATAGTACGGAGAGTAGGTAGTGGAACAAGGTGTTGTTAATGAAAAAAAATTTTTTTGGCATGGTATTTAAATTTAATGTTGTTCTTGTGATGATAATAGTGACCTCAGATCCCACAAAAATGACCAGTATTTTACATACATTTATAACTCTTTTGATAGCAATATGCAGATTATAGTTGTGTCTTAACTGCCTATTTGTGGGTCAGGAGTAAATAATCTTTTAGCATATGTCTTCAACTTTTTGGTAAGTTGGAGATGGAGAATGCTAATTGGGGAGTATTTCTTTTTTTAAATTTTAATTTAATTTTTATAAAATTGTTTACAATGATTTATCACGTTCAATATTCTAACACCAATCCCACCACCATTACACCTTCGCATCACCATTATTTTGAGTTTTCCCAACCACCACTCAAGCCTGTCCCAATAGCAGGGCCTAAATCATTTATTTTCTATTGATTGTTATGAATGATTCACTAAAAATGTTCAAAAAAGATTTCCTTAGAAGAAAGTGTCTGAAGATTGTTGTATCTCACCCTGAAGCTATTAAGCCCTTGTATAAGAGATCACTAACATGTTATTACAGGTTGAGCTTTGGGTGCTAATATTTTTCTCAATTGAAATGGTTGCCTTCTACTTTATACCCCATCCAATGTAGTATGCTACTCCTGGCATGAGATGTCATATGACCATGCACTCCAGGAATTCTAAAATTTCAAATACAGCTGGAGTCAGAATTTTAACTGGACGGTGACTTTGGGCTCTGGAGGCGTCTCTGAAGCTTGTTGATCTCCTCCAAGATTTATTTATGAGTCTCTGGATCATAACCAGTTAATGAGGTTATATGGCACCAGAGGCAGTTTGTGGGTGTGACTGTCAGACTCCCGGAAGAACAGGGGGATGAATGGCGGTCACCCATTCTGGATTCTGTGAGATCCTGGAGATTTCAGTCACAAAACCTGCATACCTGAGTTTTTCAACAAATTCATTTCTGAACTAGGTTCTTCCTGAGCCTGTGAAGTTCTGTTGTGAGCATGGTGGGGGTTGGGTTACAGAGGTTTTTGGCTGCTGGGGCTCTGTTTGGGTGCGTGGTGGGCTCACCTGCCCAAATTGAAGAGATATTCTTGAGGACACAAAGCCTGAGGAAATCATGATTGGACAGGGAGAGTTGAATGATAGTAGTTACGATAGAAGCATCCGTTTGTCGCAGGGCTGTCCAAAGCTACTATGCCCTCTCATAGATGCCTCCAACTGAGAAAAAGACATAAGATCTTCGTCTTCTACGGACACCATTCACTGGATGTGGACTGTTCTTGGGATGGCACACGACTGAAGGCAAAGCAAATGGAAATTAGCTTCTCAATTGCCCACAGATTCCCACAGTTGGGAAGGGTAGAATGGGCACATACTCCAGGTCTCCTGACTCCAATCCAGGTTTCTTTCAAGCAATATTATTGCCCCTGAAAGTGTACAGTACCACTTCATCTTAAAATACACTTAAAACCAGTTGAACTTCAATCAGTTAGATTTCATAACTCTTACCTGGGATTCCCCCTTCCTTCTCTTTCCAAAACATAAGATTCAGTTCTCAACTTGCCTGTCTCAAGGAATTCTTCTGAACTACAAACTCCAAAAAAAATGAGGGCACTTTCTCTCACACACAGACATATGCATATATGCATGTTTTAAAAACTGTACCTATTAAGAAAGTAGATGACAGCGATTATTATTAAATTAATGGAATAACTATGCCATTTTCAGACTAACATCTATGTTTTGCTATTTTTAGCAACAATAGAATATTGAAATCTATGCTATTTTAAGACTGTAGACTTGGTAAAAACTAAGTGCTAACAAAGGATGAGATGTGTGAAGATTAGAGGAGACAAATTCACAAAGTAGTTAAGATGTCAGCTTTGAGGCAGAAAAAATGATTGATTTAAAAGGCAAAGGGAAGCACACGTTTACAGAAATGCTTCCTTAATTTCTAAAATGCTGATAAGAGAATCAAGAAAAAATGTATTTCTACCTCTTAGGTACTACAGATCAGTTACTAGAGACTTGAGTTACAGTCCCAAAGAATCAGGCAAGTTTCTGTAGATGCTCGCATTGTTGCTCGCATTGGAATTGGCATTGTTGCTGAATCTTACTGGAGACAGAACACATAAGATCCAGTGCCTAAGGGTGAGAACCAGGAAGGGTTTGGAGCATCACCACTTCCAAGCTGTACAACTGGAGCACGGGTCTCAATAACTTGAAAGGTACAAATATTCTTTCTCTATTAATAGCGTGGTTCATAATTTCATAAGTGTGTTGGATCATGATGTTTACATGATAATAATAATAATAATGAAGTTAAATTTTTATATGTATATATATATAAATCTGGCACTGAATGACTAACTTAGCACTGTTACCTCTTTATATATATAAATATATAAATTATATATGTATCTTTATATTTATATTTTATGTATGGTACTTTGGACCTAAAAAGCCTAAACTATGTTATCATAATATTATAGCATTTCATAGTCAATAGCAGTAGGAAATGACTCTTTTCTGCATTATCCAATCTGCTAGCCCCTGACCACCACCTGTGATGACTGACCATCTAAATTGTGTCCAGTGCCCCTGTAGAACGATTTTAATTTTGTTTTACACTCACTTAACTGTTGATTTAAATCATCACATGGGGCTACTGGTAGCTACTGTCATAGGCTGCATGGTTACTTCAAGCTGAAAGACATTTTAGATATTATCAAATCCCAGGTGATCATTACAGGGGATCTTATACATATTTCAGAGAGATATGAAATGACATGCTCAGAATTTCACAACCATCATGGGGCTGAGCCAACATTTTGATCCTGGCTCCAATGCTGCAAATCCAAGGTATCGCATTGCCACACGGCATAACAAAATTAATCTCTTAAAGACATGGCCAGGTTAACTACTGATACCAGGCCTCAGTTGTCCATACTCCAAAAGCTGTGATTATCCTGAGTACCAGAATCTCATTCACTTCCAAGACCTGTGAACCTTCTTGTTGCTTGGCAGAGAAAAGAGACTAAGACAACTACTTTGACCACTGAATATATTTGTCTTCTTTCTAGGACCCTAATCCTTGAGGGACTCTATCTTTGGACCTGCTCTGGGGCACCCATATTTCAGCATACATATTTATATTCATATCTCTGGAGCTTACACATATCAGTGAAGCTTTCAATATGCTTGTCATCTCCTGATCCTCTGGGCTGATAAGCATAATGCCATCAATAGATTGAACATGTTTTTCAATGGAACATTTCCATGGTCCAGGTCATTCCAGACTTTATTACATCAGAGGAAAAGAAAATGAGCTTGGGCTAGGGGAGAAGTTATTCATGTATTTGGTTGTATCTTCCAAGACAAGCAAACTGTTCCTAGACCTCTTTCCTGAGGTGGCAGGAACAGAAAACCAGGCATGAGTCCTTTGCAATGTTTTCTAGCAAAGCTATTACAGTGACTCGGAAACAGCAGTGGCTGCTCCTACTTGAGTTAGGAGTGGTTGAGCTCTCGTGAGCAATGGTCAGAAAGAAAAAGCTTCCTTCAGACACTCAACAGCTTTTGTGTTCTGTCAAGTCTCACCCTAGTTATCTGCTCCTTGACTGGGAGAGGAAGTGGTTGTGGACCCTGAAGGGGAAACATGTTTTTTTTTCTTTCAGGAAAGAAGCCTTTTCAGTGCTAGAGAAACAACAACACATGGGGATGCATCATGCAGACTCATTGCTTTCGGGGAAATGAGGTGGAGGAATCCCTATTCCAAGAATGAATGTAGGCTTCATTCTTTCTGACCAGGGCCCCAGTCTCAGCATAACCAACCTAATGGAATGGAACGGAGCCAATGAGAACTTGCCTTCTCTGACTTGGGAATATGCTAAGTCTTCTAGAGGGAACGAGAATCTCTGTGCTACCCAAGGCATTTTTCAGGCATCTTCAATTTGATTTTATTTTGTTTTTTTGGGGAACCACACCTAGTGGTGCTCAGGACTTGCACCTGGCTCTGTGCTCAGGGTATTACTCCTGGTGGTGCTTGAGGAACAATATAAGATCCTGAGGGTTGAATATGGGTTGGCCACACGCAGGGCAAACACCCTATACTCTATGTTATCTCTGGGGTTCTTGATTTTAATTTTTATTTTATTTGGAGGAGGGCTGGACACACCCTGTGCTGCTTATGGGGAGACTCTTGAATCTGTGCTCAGTACCTGCTAGACTTTATTGTGGTGACAAGGATCAAACCACGGTTTATAACATGCTAACATGCAAGGAAAGTACTTTACCACCTACATACTCTCGCCAGCCTCACTCCATTTTATATTTATTACTGACTCATCATACTATACTTTTCTTTGGTCAAATGTGCCAATTCAGGATAGCAACAGACAATTGAAACTTGGTTCTGATTATTGCTCTTCCTTCTGCATTTCTAAAGGCCTGATGCATTGCACCCACCTAGTGCATGACTTTTATAGGGAGAAGTTTCACAAGGTCCCTGCTCCACTGTACTTTACCTGGCATAGCAGGAGGGGCCCTCATGGTTAGCTAAATGGCTGAAGAGCAAATTCTTCAAACCAACCATAGCATCTGCTTTTTTTTTCTGCTTTTTGGGTCACATCTGGTGATGCACAGGGGTTACTCCTGGCTCTGCACTCAGAAATTACTCCTGGCGGTGCTCAGGGGACCATACGGGATGCTGGGAATCAAACTCGATCGGTCACATGCAAGGCAAATACCCTACCCTCTGTGCTATCTCTCCAGCCCCCTCATAGCATCTGCTTTAAGGACCCTTCCTCACCTACCATCACAGGCTTAGTTCCCCATGTATCACACTTCAATACAGATATTATTGTGCAAGTTAGCTGTGTTGGAAAGCATCCGGGATTAATCTCTTGCACAGATAGAGAAAGAGAGGAAGCTGTGTGTGTATGTGTATGTGTATGTGTATGTGTATGTGTGTGTGTGTGGGGGGGGGAGGTTGAGCAGAAGGAGAAATAGAGCTGCCATGGAATGCCTGAACTTCAGACACCTTTGGATATGGAATTGCCTTCAAAGTTGTCCATAGTTAGGAGAAGAGTCTGAGATCTCTGTACCTCACTTTGTTCATTGGGCGGGAGCTATCCTGGATTTGTTCATTGGGCAGGAGCTATCCTGGAAGAAAGTTCTGCCATGGATGAACCAATGCTTCAGTGCAGGCAGCTCTTAAAAAGGTGGACCACTGGGACCCATGCCCACTCAACCAGTATCTGGAAAACGAAAACTCTCCCTCCTGAAGATGTGTCTTCCCATCAAAGTCCATGTATCATGACTTAGATGTATATCTTGAAAATTTCATCTTTTGAGTCCTGTGATTGTGTCTCTCTATATGATGTCATTTAGGTAACTCTGGACCAATATTTTGTTTCTGTTCCTATTGAAGTTTCAACTTCAACAGGAAGTGCTCAAGGGACCATATGGGGTACCAGGGATTGAACCTGGGTCAGCAGCATGCAAGGCAAGTGCTTTACCCACTGTACTATTGCTCCAGCCCTAGTCCTGACATGATTTATTTTTTACAAAAAAAACCTAAACTATACAGCTTTTAGAAATCTATCCTTTGAACTGTTACAAACCCTATCAGCAGCAACATGTCTCTTAAGAGGAAAAGAAGAGTGAAAAAGAAAAACAGAGTACTTTCAATAATAAAGAAAAGAAATCCGTTGACAGAACTAGCACAGGATATAGAAAAGCGTTTGCAAACCAAACAAAGGGAGTAAAGGCGTGTGTTTGAGGGTGGGTGGGGATCTAACCAAGCAAACCACTTAAAAGAAGCCTTTTTTTTTATAGCAGCCCCAGGAAACTTATTGAGACCTCATAAAAGAATACAACCAAGGAAACAACACTCTATGCTAAGTGTCTCTTTTGCTGTTTTACAGACTTGGGTAAGATTTTATGAGCTCATTGGCCTTCCCTTTGGATGCCTCTTTGGGCAAAGTCCCTGGTTTGTCAACCAGTAATTTTAACTCTTGGCCAAAGAGTGAGAAGATTCCAAAATAGGGTCAGAGTCATGGAGTCTTTCTGGAAATGGTCTCCAGATGTTGACCACAACAGGCTCATAGTGAGCCTGTGGATTTGTCCAGACAGGAAAGCTACCCTAAATTCCTCTTGGCTAGAAAGAAAAAGTTGGGTGACTCGGGGACCACACCCCTAGAGTGATTTCTCTGTTCCTTCTGTGAATTTCCTGCACCCAAGGGCTTTGGTTGGGGGAATAGCTCTTCATTTCCCAACACTATCAGCTATCATTGACAAACGTGTTACACGCTGGCTTATCTTCAGAATGGAAAATGAAGTTGGACGACCTATAGACCTGAAATCCCCTCTCCTTTCAAGGCAACTTGGCCATGAAACTCTGTTCATTCTAATCAGCAGGACAGGAAGAAAAAGAGAAGCATACGTTATCTCTGTCTTCATAAAATGAGAAAGTAGGGCGCTCTTCAGGAGTAGTTCTTTTGTTTGCCTGAGAGAATATACTTAGTTTCAAAAATTGGTGACTGCTGAGTGAGTGATAATATAGCATGGAGGGCACTTGCCTTGATCCCTGGACTCCTATATGATCCCTAGAGCCCCACCAGGAATGATCCCTGACTGCAAAGCCAAGAATAAACCCTGAGCACATTGCCAGAAATGACCCAAATAAAAAAACCAAAAAACAGGGGGCTAAGGGCTGGAGAGATAGAACAGTGGGGGAAGATACTTGCCTTGCATGCTGCCAGTCTGGGTTCAATCATGGGTACCACATAGGGTTCCTGAGCCAATAATAAGCACGGAGCCATGAGTGAGACTTCAGCACTGTTGGATGTCACCCAAAGGCATGAGTGTGTTGGAGTTCATGTGGCATACATAATCCTCCCTCCCCGCCCGACACAAACACAGCAGTTCCAAAGGACGTTTAATGACAATAATGACGATAGCAATATGGCTTCTCACAATGAAAAGCGTTCCAGTGAAGTGTCCATTGGGAATCTATTTACCCCAAGAAGCAAATGAATTCTCAATATGTTTTGGGGCTCATTCATTAAGTCAATGGCGCATGCTGGTGGATATCTCTTGTTTAAGGCCAAAGATAAAAATCCATCTAATCCTGGCTTCTTGTTCAGTAAGATATCACATAAGTTCCTAGGCCAAAAAGACGGGAACGAAGACTAACTTTAGTGGAGTTCATGCCCAATTCAATCAGCTAATCAGTGGCTGAATAAATAGCAGTACTCCTACATTAAAAAAAAATAAAAATAATTTTTTTAAAAAAGACTAACTTTAGTTTCTTTCTCAGTAAGACACTGAGTTTATTCCTAAATTCAGGAAGTAAAGGCCCTCCCGTTGATCATTGATTTGCTTGAGCGGGCCCAGTAATGTCTCCATTGGAGACTTTGTTGTTATTGTGTTTGGCATATCGAATACGTCACGGGGAGCTTGCCAGGCTCTGCCCTGCGGGCGAGATACTCTCGGTAGCTTGCCAGGCTCTCCGAGAGGGGCGGAGGAATCGAACTCGGGTTGGCCATGTTGGCTGCGTGCAAGGCAAACACCCTACCGCTGTGCTATCGCTCCAGCAATATAATATTTTAGTGACCACAGGCAAAGAGGACTTGGATGTAGCAAAGCTGTATAGGGAATTTTAGGTATTTTCCCCAAGGTTTCCTGCAGAAATTGTCTTCAAGACCTTAAATTAAAAGCATAAAGAAATCATTCTGGGGGAGATATTGGAAATATTTATTTTATCTTTGGAAGTAAAAGACTTAGAGTTGCCTTAATGAACTATTTGGTAGCATAAGACACGTAGAAATGTTGTCTGTTCTCTTCACTGAGGTCAGAGCAGGGGTCTATCCCTCTGTAGAGCAGGGGTCCCTAGCTGGAGGAGAATTGTGGCTCCCTGGGCTTATTTAGCAAAGCCTGAAGATATTTTGAATTGGTGCAGGCAGGGATGGATTATAAATAGATTACTGATCACGAGAGACCAAGGATACTGTTGAACCCGCCACAGCACACCAAATGCTCCCGACCATTAGAGCTAATATCAACAGTTGAAGAAGTTGATGAATCTTGCCCACAGATGAAAAAATTGCCTGAACAATACACTACCCAGTTCTAAGTACAGGAGAATCATCTCCAAGGGTTAGAAATTGGTTCTTTTTGGGAAGGCAGGAGGTGGTGATTGTGCATTGAGAGTTTGTTTACTTTGATCAGCATGTGAAACACAGAAATTTAATTCATGCAGTATATAAATTACTACACTCTATGCCTGTGATAATAGTATTTTCTATTGAGTAGAGATGGGTTGGGGGGGTGTAATGATACTTAAGGGAGATGGGACACTTCTGAAATAGCATGATGGAAGAGGCTCTCATCCCACCCTCTGCAAAGCACTGAAGTAAATCCTTTGTATTGTCAATCAGGGGTGGACTGTGACCATCTTGTCTCTTGTCTCTTTGTCTCTTTGCTCATTCCTTGTAGACAGTCTGCTATAGGTTCCTCTTCTACTGCCTGTTATTCGGATTAAAGACAAAAGGAAAAAGAAAGTTATGGTGGAAAGGAGAGAGAGAGAGAGAACATGAAGGGGCAATGTATGTGGCCACCTCTCAAATCAGGGCCCAGGAGGATAGGGAGCTTCCCAAATCCTGGGTGTGTAGGCACTGCGTTCTGGAGACTTTCTAAGGTTGGAAGGTCAGCAGGCATCCTGATGGCACAGTGCACTGGATATAGCTAATGAAAACCCCACAATAATGCTCACTTCCCATCCTGAGGTTCTTTCAAACTATGAGCATCAACGGAATGAAATAGAAAGTAGCTCAGAGGATGCATCATTTCTTAGCATAAAGGATGACTAAGATGATCTGTCCACCATCCTCTCTGGACTCTGGTGACAGTGTATCAGCCTTTTCCCCCTTTTTTTCTGCATCTTTAAGAGTGTTTTTGTGAGCCAGAGGGAGAATATCCTGCTAAAAACCCTGTGGCTACTTTCATTTTAAGTTGATATAGCATGAACAGGATGCATTTAGAATTCCTGATTGAACCCAACCCATATTTTCTTTGAATAATTAGTTTCTTGAACAAGGTTTGGGGTTTCAAGGGAGCACATCCAGGTGAGTGAGTGACTGGAGGTTAAATCTCAAATCTAAGGAGGTGTTAAAGACGGGTGGCGAAGGAAGACAGAGAGAGGAGACAGAGAGAGAGAGACAGACAGACAGAGACAGATACAGACAGACGCAGAAGCAGACAGAGACAGAGATAGAGAGACAGAGAAAGAGACAGAGAGATGGAGAGGGAGGAGAGAAGTATGAAGAGAAGATTGATTAGGAAAGGAGAAATTTGATTAGGATGGAGAAGGGGTCTATTCCTTATATTCTCTCTACCAACATGAAGCCCAGGATGACTTTAAGCATAATGGGGCCAATTAAGCCACAAAATCCTAGAGAAACAGGGCAGTAAAAAATAATGAAATGCCACATTCAGAATCTATGAAAAAGCTATGATTTACGTTAATCCCAGGGACCAGGAATAATACACCTGTCTTGGAATGGGGTATAACATAATGTTGGCATAGCATTAGGGTCTTAATAATTTTTGACCACATTTTATAGACTTTCCTGTGATTAATGCTAAATAAATTCAACATCGTCTCCACCTGCTGCTGCATTCGGGGCTTTCAAAGCGTGCGTACCCTCTCCTCCCTAACCCAGGCAATCACTGATCTTGCTTAGCCTGAGCTTTTATTTATTTTCCCTTGATAATCCCCCAAGATGATGCCATGCACTGTCTGGGTATACTGTGGGTTTCCATTCTTTTCCTAGAAAAGTGAAGCTAATTGCATTCAGCCCACACATCCCAAGACAATAAGACCTATGCCCCAACATTCCCCCACCCTCCCTACCACCAGCCCAGTGATTGGGAATAATTTTTCTCTTATCCCTCTTTTAATGACAAAAACAAACTAACAACCATACATTCCTTTATACACAAGCATACTTTGCCCTTCTTAAACTTTGTCTCATGCTTCGTGTTCTTGGGTGGAATCTTAGACAGATTTAATCTCTTGAGGGACTAAGTTTTTCTGATGATACTCCTGCCAGGGCTAACCCTTTCAGCCCAGAGATGCCTGGTTTCCAGGACTCTTCATGGCCCCTGGGAGGCTGGACCTCATAGCAAAATTAACACTGGGCGGAGTGTAGAAGAATTGCTTACTGTACTTTTGGAAAAGAACTAGCCCCTGAGTCCTAATTTTTATGTCTCCTGAGTTGTGATGAGTTTAGAAGAGGAGTGTGTGAATTACACGCATCTTCGTTTTGCAAGATTCAGATAACCCCAAAGACACAATTCTAATTTTTGAGTTTTAGCTCTCTCTCTTTCTGTCTCTTGCTCTGTCTCTCTCTGTATCTCTGTCTCTCTGTCTCTCTATGTCTCTTTTCTCTTTTTCTGTCTCTGTCTCTGTCTCTGTCTCTCTCTCTCTCTCTGTCTCTCTCTCTCTCTCTCTCTCTCTCTCTCTCTCTCTCTCTCTGTCTCTCTCTCCCTGTGTGTTTACTTTGGGAAAGGAGTTAGAAGTATTTACTACACAAAACCATCTGTAATGCCTTGTTGCTTCAAATCAATCTCAACATCTTTCAAAATCTCACCTAGTTTCTTGTTGTATTCTTTGGTACTGGAGACAATTCATTCACATGGGAGGAGGAGTTGTTTATTGAATTGTACTATTTTATGTATCTGCCCAATCTGTCTGATCTCCCACTTCTGGATTTTTAAGTCCCCAAGGGTGAAAGGCAAGCAAGGCTTAGAGTTTTATAGCTTCATGAATTCGTTCAGTTGAAAACGATTCTGCCCTCTTGCAGAGGGGGCAGGGAGGAGGGGGAGAGGCAGGGCTGGGTTGGTTAGCCAGCACTAATCGGTTCTTGGCCTCTAGCAATTCTCTGTGGCAGAATAAAGGGAAGAGATAATTATTCCCCTTAATCACTGCATCAATGACCGCATTTAGAACCTCTCCATGAAAGCTGACCAGATTTCCCAGAGAAATATGTTCAACCCTTCACTGATGTGATTTTGAAGTAAATGAATGTTCTGAACACGTCTGCTAGCAGGGTTTTGTTTGCCTGGGACTCTCAGAACCAAGGAAGTTCCAACGGCCTCAGCTGGGTGACCTTTCTCCTATCTGTCACCAGCCTGTTAATGAGCGTGAGCCTTTGCATCTTTGTAATGGGGTCACTGCAGGAATCACCAAGGAATAGGATCCCGAAGCTGGCTGCCTTTCTTGTTCTTTCTCTCTCTCCCTCATTTCTGCCTGCTCCCTTCCATCCCTGGTAGGGGATTCTTATCTGATGTGGCGGATTTGAGACGTTAGGAAGGGATGCGTGAGAAGAAAAAGAGGAGCAGATGAAATACACACAGACCACCATAGCTACCATCTTGCTTAAAGGAATGTGGCTTCAGAGTGGGCACAGGAAAATGCTTGCAGAGAATATTGGTGGCTCTGATAGCTCATAGTTCTTTGGTGAATACATCCACGAAGGTCAATGTCTCTGAATCCTGTCAAAATCCAGTTGTATGTTTATTTATGTGCCTGATGCTTGGAAACTCAATTTTGTCAACGTATGTTGAAAATCTGTGTCTTACAGTTTAGCAAACATTTTTGTTTTTTTCTGGTGATATGTATGTCTTCATCCATTTGGTTCCCAGGGCCCCAGAGCTCTCAGTGAAAGGCTAAGGAATGAAAAAGTAAATGAAACTCCAATCCCCTCTGGCTTCCCTTTATTTTACAGCCAGAGGTGAAAGCAGAAGAGGAGAAAGTGTTGGAGGACTTGGGAGGCTGCTTGGAATGGAATGTTCATTTTGCAAGGTCGTCTTAGCTCTGTGTTCCTGGGAGTTTGATCGATAATTCTGGGCTACTGTCTCTAAGTGTGACTTGGTGAGAATAATAAAATCACTTTGTAGCTTATCATGAGGGCCCATGAGTTCATCTCCAGGTAAAATTCCTAGGGTACACTCCAAAGTGAGCTCCATGGGAACTTTCATTGTTATTATGTGGCCCTAGTAACTTGGTAGTATCTATCCCTCATTAATTAGCCCTTGATAGGCAGCCAGAGACTTAATAAAATATATTGTGTGTACTATTTTAACTATTTGATTTTTAGGCCGCACCCCACAGTGTTCAGGGATTATCCCTGGCTCTTTACTCCGGGGTCATTTTTGGCAGGGCTTAGGGAACAAATGGGATGCTAGGGATGGAATCTTGAATCAGCTGTGTGCAAGGCAAGTGCCCTATCTGCTTCACTATTTCTTTGACTCTGGATTTTATAAAATAAACTTAGTGCATTAACATCAACACGACCTTCATCTTGTACCACTATTTTACTGGTATTCTTTTTTTCTCTTCTTTTCAAAAAATATTGTGCCACACCAGCCAGTGCTCAGGACATAATCCTGGCTCTGTGTTCAGGTATCACTGGTGGGCTCAGGAGAACACCTGGGGTCCCAGGGACTGAATCTGGATCAGCTTTGTGAAAGGCTTGTGCCCTACCACATGCCTCAAGCCCTATTTTTATCTCTTAATATATGCTTTGCTTTTTAAAGAAAGGAGCTGTAATATAAAAACATAATGGGATACTTCTCAGTGAATAGAAAAGATGAATTCGTGTAATTTATTGCCATGTGGGTGGAACTTGAGGGTATCAGGCTAAGTGAAGTTGTCCAGGAGGATGCAGATGCAGAAAGATTCTTTTTATATGTGGGGTATAAAGACACATAGTAAGGGAGCAAAAAATGGTCCAAAGCAACAGAATCTAAGAACTGGTCTGTGGAACAGAGTTTACCATGGCAGTGAGATTTGGGATAACTGGGGGGGTAGGAGGGGCATGGAGAGCATAATGGGGAGGGAGTCAGTCAGTGGTGGAGGAAAGCTGGTGGGGGTGTCAGATACTGGTGGGAGTGGTGGTGTTGGAATGGTATAAGGGTGAAACCCTTTCTTCAACAATTTATAAAATACTGACTAATGGGGCTGGAGTGATAGTACAGTGGGTTGGATGTCTACCTTGCATGCTGCTGAGCTGGGATCAATCCCGGGTATCCTACATGGTCCCTCAAGCATCGCCAGGAGTAATTCCTGAGTGCAGAGCCAGGAATAACTTCTGAGAATTGCTGGGTGTGACCCCAAAAGAAAAATAAAAAGAACCCTGACTAAAATAACATATACATAGCAAATCTCATAAATACACATATATGTGTATACACACATATGTGATTTGCTAAACTTTTGTAAATTTGCTCTTAAAACATAGAAGGATATTATTTTACAAGAAGTCAGTCTTGATAGTTTCGAGATTTTCTGAAGACACCCTAGCCTTTCCCATGACAGAGAAACTACACTAAAGCAAAACAAACAAACAAACAAACAAAAAAACAAAAAAAACCCCCAAAAAACAAAACCCTGCCACTTAACTTCCTTAGGTTCTCCAGAGTTCTTCGAAACCACGTCTTTTTTGAACATGATAAGAATGAGTAATTTGCTCATGAGATGTTTTAAGCTCTTCTCACTTTTAGGAATTCCTGTCATTGGTGTGTACACAATGCAGTATCCAGGGTCTCAAATTCAGTAGAATATTCGAGAGGCAAAATTACCCTTTTGTATTCTCTTTCATGCCTTCTCTTTGGAGCACCAAGACAGATTACCCTCAAGGTTTAGCTTGAGGTCTTTTAGGACGTACATTTCTTGTATCCTCCTTGGCAATATTCTACCTAGTGACTCATCCTCAGTCACATGGAAAGAACTATTAGTTCACTGCATTTCATGTCTTCTTTTTGCTAAGGAGACCACCGAAACCTAGAATTTGTTGTTGCTCAGAGTGTTACATTTCTAATCCCAAGTGAGAGATGAGTTTTGTTCTTTATGCCATTTTTCCACCCAGGATTTATTTTGGTTTAGGTCTGACAATAGCATTTCTATCATGTAACTTGGGGTACTTTAAGTAAACTAAAAATTGTGTTTTTGCACTTTTTTTGTGTCATTACCCAAGCTGAAAAAGGTGCAGAATATTTGTCACAGATCCTGAAGGAACTTGGAAGTTACAAACAATGAAAATGGCCATTAAGAAGGAAATTCCTGAAATAGATTGACCCACAATGGTCAATTTATATAAATAAATGGGGCTATTTTGCTGTCCTCAAGGAGTGCACACCCTGGAAAGTAGTGCAAGAGGTTAAGTCACTTGCCTTGATGTGATTGAGCCTGGTTCAATTCCAGGCACTACTCATGGCCATCCAAGCACTGCTCAGGAGTGACCGTTTAGCACAGAGTCAGGAGTAACCCCTGAACACTGCTGGGTTTAGGCCCTGAATCAAAATAAAATACATAAAAATTAAAAAAGAGGACACAAAACTATATTCATCAATGCTTAACACCAGAGCTGACATTTGATGAGCGTTTGTTATGGTCAGACACTAAGTGTCTTATCCATGGTATTCACATAAAAATTGTGCAGAAACAGTAAAATCAGCCTAATCAGTACTAAATAATTATCAGTAATAAATATCAGTAATAAATAGCAGTACTCCTACATAGAATACATAAATAAATAAATAAAGATAAAGGACCATATGAAGATTTGGTGGTGGTAAAAAAAAATCGTGCAGAAAATGGGTTGGGCTTTTACTCGAGATGAAAAACATTAGGTGGTTTTCTGAATTCACACTTGAAAATATTTTCCTCCCCAAAGCCTATACCTTCATACTAAGCAACGTGTGTGGCAACGAGTCTATAATAAATTTGTTATAAAACCCAAACTTTTTGAAGCACCGCGACTTCAGTGTGTGTTTTATTATGCGGGGTGTGGTGTATGTGTGTGTCTCTGTTGTTAAGTGTTTTCTAAAGTGGAGTAGGGGGTGGTGTCTTGCTGGAATGATGATCAGGGTGGGGGGGGTTGATAGTCTCGCGTACAACTGGGGGTTCTTTCTCTTTGTTCACTTTAAGAAGATTGATTTCCAGGTGGCGGGGGGGGGGGGGGGGGGGAGAATGCTGGGTGATTTTGCTCTTTTTTCTCTTTCTTTTTCTGAAAGGCTGTAGGCCAAATACGTTTTGAAATCTGTAGTGTAGATGCTTAAAATTGGGGAAGATAAATACACCTAAACCATGCGCCTGTTTTCTGGACAGTGGTTTTATGAATGATTTTCACTTCCTTTCTATTTTTTCTGCTTGATTTTCTTTATTTTAGTTATGAAGCCTCCGGCACACACACACCTATAGGTAGAGGATGTTCAAAGTTAAAACTGTAAGTTAAATAAAATAATAAGCAGCCGTTAAAATTGCCAGGTTGAAAGGGCAAAAAATAAATCCCGCTGGATGATTTATGAAGATCTTTCCTGAAGAAAGCACCCTAAGAATGTGGCTTCCTGATTTCAACTGTGCTTTCTTCTCTCTTGGTTTGGGGGTAGGCTGTGGGGATGCAGGCTGACTTTGGGCATCATCCAACCATCATCAGGACTGTCTCATGTGGAATAAAAGGGCAGGGAGTCCAGAGGGCCCGGGACCCCCCAACTGAATGCCCAGCTCCTTGATGACCCTGGTTCAACCTGCCCTGATTTTCCACAGAGAAGCTGAAGTGGAAATTACTCTTTTGGAAAGCGATTTTCAAAGTAGACTTCACTCAAACTCGGCAAATAATTAACTTTTCATGCTCTCATAAAATTGAGACTGTGGCTGGTTCAAAGCCCGGGACCCCGGGCCTTAATTGAATTAACTCGCTTTTCCATCCTTATGAAGGATCAGTCCAAACCATAACATTTCACCAGGGCTGCCCTTCCTGGCGAGAACATAAGCACCCATTGACAGGATGCCTTGCCGACTCAGGGCTGCGGTGTGCACCTTGGGCCTGGGGGGGACATGGCATTCAGGGGAGGGCATAAAACCCGTTCTGTTTCCTACTCTTGAAAGTTCAGTTGGAATGCACCACCACACAACACGGTCCCCGCCAAGGCAAAGAGAGAGCCAGCACTTCGGGCTCCTCAGTCACGCCACACACCTGGCTCTTTCTTGCCTTCCTGTCTTTTCATCCAGAACGTTTGTCCAGAGGAATGAATGATCGTTCTCTCCCCTCTACCTCCAGTAACTTGCTGCCAGCCTCTCACCTCCTCTTAGACATCTTTCTAACTTCCATGGTCCTTGGCTCTTGTTTTTTGATTTTGACCAAGTTTGCTTGACTGAGTTGCCTCTCGTTGGCCTCCCCTTGGGAAACACTGGACCAACTTCTAGGTAAAAAAGAAAAAGTGGCCACGCCCACAGGAAGTCCCCAATTTGGGGAAGGGTGGTCAGTGGTGGAGGTCACTCTATAAAACTGAGTGAGTAGCAATCTGATGGTCCCTGCCATTTGACTGTCAAGCCAGTCTGAGGACAGACTAGCTCAAGAGACTACCACACCAACAAATTAAACAATGCATAAAATTACATGTCCCCTGCAGGCCAAAAGCTGCCTCCTCTTTATTAGATTCTCCAACTGCCTTTGTACATCACTGCTCATGACTCACGTGCTCAATAAATACTTGGATGATGACACATTGTCTGAAAAAGCAAGACTAGGACATCTCCCATGCATGAAACCTGGCACCATTCACATCTAAACAGAAGCTTCAGAACCTTATGACTTCTGGAGAGCTGAGTGATCAAGCTGTGACAAAGATTGAACTTTCCTTTGTAAATCTTCCTTGTCTTATAGGGAGAGAGATTTGGCATTGTATGTCATGTGTTAAAGACCACTCAAATCTGCTCCACCATCCCACATTCTGGCCTGTGGAAGCTTTGAACTGGTCCATGATCCATCCACCCAAGGAAATGGAGAATCAAATATTGAAGCTGACAATTGTGTTTCACCTCTGGGACCAAGCTAGGGAAAATATTCATGGGTGGGATAAATGGGTGGGATAAAAAAAATAAGAAATAGGTCAGAGAGATACACAGGAGTAAAGTAACTGGCTTGCCTATGCTTCAATCCTGAAATACAGAGCGGGTGTGGCCCCTGAACACCACCAGCTATGTCTCCCATTCTTCAGTCCCCCACAAAAAGAAAAAAAAATCTAATTCAAGACCCTAGCTCTATTTTGGGAGGCACTGTACTTCCCAGGGGTTTTTATTGATCTGCAGTTTCTATTTGAGTTTATATTTTAATTGGCCTATTTTTGAAAATCCCTTTTGGAATGACCCTGTTTAGGACGTGAACATTTTGAAGTCCTTCTGTATATTGTTCCAGATAGGATCAAGGGGCTTTGCTTCTGGGGTGATCATAGTGTAAATTGTTGGGTTCAAGTGAACTGCTTCCCTTCAGTGGTCTGGGTTAGCATCCAGAAACTCAGCCAGGATTATTGAGAGAACAGTCCTTTCCTGGCGCTGTCCTGTGACATTTTCCCCAGCCACTGCCCCTTCCACCCCTGTGTACATCTCTCCTTGTTAACTCAAACCCAAACTTCATTGCATATAACTCTGGTTGCATTTTTGTCAAGTTTTCTCCTTGCCCCCCAACTCTCCTTCACACTTCCACTTATACAATAGGGATGACAAAATAGGGATGCTCAAAGTCCATGGGAAGTTTGAAGTACATGTGAGCACTGAGTATGCAGAGTTCGCAACAGGATGGGTGTGAGAGTGAAGAGCACTTTGTTAGAGAGGACCCTTCTGTAGCTGGGTCAGAGTGCCAGGTGGGGTGCAGGTGACACCTGACACCTGGAACTGACATGCCCCATGAGGATCTGGGTATTGTTAGGAAAAATAAAAACGGATCTGTGGGAATCCATTTCTTTCCTCCACTTTAGACCTCAAGGGGGTAGAATGAGGCCTGTGTTGTTGACTGTGTCTGAAAAAAAACCCAACAAAGTCAATTCCAGCTGCCCTAGCTGCAGTAATGAGATGGAGCAAGGCTTGGATGCAGGAACCTACGCACAGAGCATCATGGATGGTGGGGGAACTGAGACACCAGAATGAGGAGGAGGTTGTCCACCACCATAACCCTCCCCCACTGAGTTCTCCCATAGGTTGCATCTCACTTGAGCCAGAAAAGAGCCCTCTGAAGTAGGTTCCCCTTTGGCTCCATCTCTGCAGATGAAGAAAAAGTCACCTGGTTCCTGTCCGGACTCACGTTTAAGCCCCAGCACTCTAGTGCTCCCCTTCTTGGCCAGATGGATTTTAGGAAGTCCAGTGAACCGGTCTTATTTCTCACTTGGCATGTCACTTACTTTTCTTTTGATGTATTCCTTTTCTTTTTCTGCTTTCCAACCAGATCCTGATTCTTTTCCTCAGGAGTAAATATGCTAAGAGTTGCTTGGGAGATGTGAGGGTTCAGATGTTTCTTCCTCTGATCAAGGAAAGAAACAATACAACTAATTTCACCCAAAGGAGAGACGTGATCCTGTGCTACCTGTTCTTGAGAGGATAATGATTTAGAAAACCACCTTGGGGTTCCCATTCTCGCCATCCTAGTGGCTGCTGTTGCCTTCTCCCCAGCCTCCCTTCTTCCTCCTCTGGTTATCTCTGGTTATGATTAAGGTGTATATGATGAGAGTTTGGGGCTTATTTCCAATCAGAGATAGACTTACTTGGGCTACAGACTGATTTTTTTTTTTTTGCTTCATGGGTCACACCTGGTGATGCACAGGGGTTACTCCTGGCTCTGCACTCAGGAATTACTCCTGGCAGTGCTCAGGGAGAACATATGGAATGCTGGGAATCAAACCCAGGTCGATTGTGTGCAAGGCAAATGCCCTACCCGTTGTGCTATCGCTCCAGCCCCAGACTGCAACCAGTTGCATTTTTTTTTTTTTTTAGCATTTCTGTGTTGCTGAAATTGTAGTCAGTGCTTCAGTCTTAGTTCTGATACCTTATCTTGACTTAGCATCTCTGACTGTGGAACCATCCACCAAGGCATTAGTATTATTCAGTCCTCCTACAGACCCTTGTAAAGTGTCATTATTAAAACTGATCAAGGGTTCTTAGGAAGACTGAATAAGATGTTTGTACGTAAAACATCGTTCTGAAAAATTTCTGACCTGTTATCAGCACACGGTGAATGGTATATGCGATTGCCATTGTTTTTGGTATTGCTGTGGGTACTATTTTCAACCACAATTAATGGCACAACAGGGGGCCACGGGGTGGAGAGAAATTCCTGGAGCTTTTGTTTGGGGCCAGGAATTGGAATGATTAACTGCCAGTGACAAATGCTTCATGTGCCCTAGGAGAAGCAAGTCTAACTCATCTGCTGGTTGCTGTGCAGATGGCAAAGACGTGTTTGAGACTGATGGCAAATGACCCAACCCCTTCCCTGAATGTTGATTCCAAGTCAACAAAATAACTGCAGCTCTGCCTTCGAATCCCTTGTTAATCCTCGGCATGTACCCAATTTTAGCTTTTCCTAGGACTTTCATTTTCCAAGATTGATTATTTTCAGCAGATGGATGGGGTGTCTGTGGCAAGGCATTGCTCATTGTACCCACAGCTCATATTTCATTAGATAAATATACTACGTGGTGTAATCCAGGATCTATGAGGTGCATCATACTAGAAGAAGCTTTGAGGACAGAAGTCAATCAAGATCCAGGGAGGGAGAGTTACAGAAGTTGTATTTAGTGTGGAGAATGAGCACATTGCTGGGAGACTTCTATGTTTATTTGCTCAGATACTAGGCATAGAGAGGATCTGGCTTCTCCCTTAGCTTAGGTCTACTCTATCATTGCATCTATATGGGGCTAATCTTGGTAGAAAAATTAAACAGGGTATCACCTTTAAATAGTCATGAATAAGTGGTGGAAAGAGAATGAATCATAACTATAGATACTTTGGGTGTTTTTTTTAAAACAAATTGATGGGTTATTTTGAAATGTCATTTCTCTGATGCCATTTTTGGAGAGTATGTCTAGGATTACTCATAAGAGAAAGTTGGGGTCCCTAGATATCACTCTTAAAGTTGATGGGTTGGCTATTATAGACTGCCCAGAAGTCCCCAGTGATAACATTTTGCCAGATTCAGTGCTTCATCATTTTTGTCAGTGTGAGGAAAAAGACATGGGTGGTTATCCAGGCAGTGTGTCTATGGAATGAGCCCATCTGGGCATCCTGGTAGATGCTAAGCCTGCTGCTAACAAGTTAACTGTAGAGTGTCAACAGCTTCAAATGAATCACAGCGCCATTTATGACAAGTAAAATGACCAAAACTTAGTGTTCTCGACATACAAAAAACTTAAATAAACCCATGAATAAAACCCCAAATAATAGAAATCTAGGCAAAGGAAATGAACAGATCACCCAAGAAGTAGTGTCAGCCAATAATCACCCAATCCATAAATAGTCAATAGACATAGTAAAAGATTTCATTTTAATAACAGTTACAGATAGGAACCTTTAACAACATTCTCTTCTTGCACGTCAGTGAGGATATTTAAAATATTTTTTTCTTTTTTGGGGGGAGGAGGACTCTTCAGCAGTGTGGGAGTCATTAGGGCTGTACCCAGCAGTTCACAGGAGGTCACCCAGTGCTGGGGGGTCAAACCTGGGGCCTTGTGTAGGCCAGGCATGTACTCTAGTTTGTGGATCCAACTTTATACACCCATTTCTTTTTTATTTTTATTTTTATTTTTTTCTTTTTGGGTCACACCCGGCGATGTGCAGGGGTTACTCCTGGAACTGCACTCAGGAGTTACTCCTGGTGGTGCTCAGGGGACCATATGGGATGCTGGGAATCGAACCTGGGTTGGTCATGTGCAAGGCAAACGCCCTATCCTCTGTGCTATCTCTCCAGCCCTTCCAGTTCTTTTTTCTAAAAAAACTTTTTCTTAAGTCATGCTGATGTGAAGAAATGATTAAATATCCCCCTCTCTTTTTATCTATGCCACTTTTAAGGATTTTTGGCCCAATGATGCATTTTATTACTAGGTCATTAAACAGGGCTGGAGCAATAGCACAGCGGTAGGGCATTTGCCTTGCACGCAGCCAACATGGCCGACCTGAGTTTGATTCCTCCGCCCCTCTTAGAGAGCCCGGCAAGCTACCGAGAGTATCTTGCCCACACGGCAGAGCCTGGCAAGCTCCCCGTGACGTATTCGATATGCCAGACACAGTAACAACAAAGTCTCCAATGGAGACGTTACTGGGCCCGCTCGAGCAAATCGTTGATCAACGGGAGGGCCTTTACTTTACTTTACTTTACCCCAGCTAACTTGTTCTTGCTTTCCAGAAACTGACTAGTTCTTTTTTGCACATCCTCTAATGCCTTCCCCTACTTCCAGATGAATGTTAGAATTCTTCTCCCTATATGTGTACCAAGTGTTTTGATAAGATAAGCCTTAAGTATTTGAGCACATTATAGATTGATCTAGAAAGAATGGAAACCCCCTCAGCCCTGTCTTAAGTTTTGAAGATGAGGACCATTGCCTCGTTCTGCATTGTGTCACCTTGTTCAAAATGAGGAATCTATTTGGGATGGGGTCTAGTTGAAAGAATTCCTGTGAGAGGCTGATTTATTATAGTAAATAAATAATCATCCATTCAGGGGCCAGAAAGACAGTACAACAGGTAGGGCATTTGCCCTGTACATAGCTGACCTGGGTTCAATCCCTGGTACTCATATGGTTCCCTGAGCACTGCAAGGAGTAATTTCTGAATGCAGAGTCAGCAACAATCCCTGAGTACCAATGGGTGAGGTTTCAAAACCAAACCAAATAATAATAATAATAATAATTAATAATAATAACAATAATGATAAAAGCACTGTAGCACTGTCCTCCCATTGTTCATCGATTTGCTTGAGCAGGCCCAGTAACGTCTCCATTGTGAGACTTGTTGTTAACTGTGTTTGGCATATTGAATACGTCACAGGTAGCTTGCCAGGCTTTGCTGTGCGGGTGATACTCTCGTTAGCTTGCTGGGGTCTCTGAAAGGGCGGAGAAATCCAACCTGGGGTCAGCCGGGCTGGCTGCATGCAAGGCAAACGTCCTACCACTGTGCTATCGCTCCAGCCCAATAATAATAATAATGATAATAATAAATCTATTAAATTAAGGTCCCAATGAAGGAATAATACAAGCAATAATAATAAGGACCCAAAAAAGAGAGTTAACTGAAATGATATGACTATCAACTTTCTGCCTGTCCACTGGGAATTCTGACTCAGGAGGGTCCTCCTGCTCCTAGCACGTAATATGGAACTTAGCCCTTGCCTCATCTGGTCCCCTACTGGACCCTGAGAGAGGACGCCTTGCTTTGCTCCTTTGGGCCTATACCTGTTTGCTTGAGAGCTTGGCCTCAGCTTTGGGTTCTTTCCTCCCCAAAGTCTATAGATCCCCCTGTAAAATTGAGCTTGGCATCCGGAGCATTCCATGGGTATTTCCCCTGTGAGTAAGCAAACACCTGCCCCTGCTCTTTTCTGAAAGACAATCAAGGCTAATGACTGAGAGAAGCACTGAAGCCTGGCTCCCAAGCCAGGAGGAGGGGAGGGTTCATGCCTGTTCCATCCTGTCTGAACTATATGGCTTTAAGGTCAATGCTTCAGGATTCTCAGCGGTAGGGATTTAACAGTGAGTCCACCTTCCACATAAGAGTCTGAGGTGAGCAAGACCTCATTTTAAGCTGTGGGAGGTTTGGTAGTAGACTGTGGCTTTTGGGAACTCAGTTCTACCAAAACCCATGTCACGGTCAGTTAATTAAGCTAAGCTTGACTTGATGCCTACACCAGGTGTCTACACCTCTAAAGACCCTAAATGTTTCCAAAGTGAAACAATTGGTCTCACTGATTCATTCATTCACTGTACTCTATAAATACTTGTTACGCTAATAATGTATTAGATCTTTCTTGGTTTTGCCCCTCTTTAAGGCAATGCTATATTTATTTGCAATGTTAATTTAGCCTACATTTCTTGGACAGTTCTAGTAAAATGCTGTATTGTGTTTTTGATAACTTGTCTACTCTCTACATTGAAGGCATATTGGAGACTTCGCCCCTCCTCGCATGCTTTTTCTGGATTTCAATTTTTAAAATATAAATCTATGTTAGGAACTTTGGGGAGATAGTGATATTCCTTGCTAGAGGCTTTTAAGCATCTGATATGAAGTGATGTTTCTAAGTCGACAGTTTGAGATTCTATAGCCTTTGTTCTCAGAATGCATAATAGTGGGAGTTGAAGGCAACATTCAAACTGGTTTTCCACCTCTCGTCTATATTAGGTTAAATGCATTTGGCATATGTTTAAGATGACTTTTGACACGGTAAATATAACTTTACCGTTTATAAATATAACCATTTCCCTGACTGTACCAGGGGATTCTGTGACGTCTAGTCCTGCAAATGCATCTAAATCTACCCAGAGATTGTTTGGTGCCTTACCACATATTTTCCCAATCATTTAACTTGGTCAATTTTTAATAATACAAATATATTGTATAAAGTGACGAGGCAATTTAAACAAGGGCACATTATATTTTACAAACCTCAAGTCTGGAAAAGAGAATGTACATAGTTTTCCTTTAGCTTCAAATGTAGACATAGCAAAGGGTTTGGGGCCAGCCACGAGGAAACCAGAGCTATAGTCTCGGTTCTATTGATGAGAAGGGCAGGGCGATCTTTCATTTTCAAATGTTCTACATAGGGGATTCAAAGTGCACAGTTCCCTTTGTCAGCTGCTAAAATTTCACTGACATCTGGGCCTGAGCCCCTCTTGGGTATCACTCAGAGCAGGACCAGGCTGTACCAAGGGACTCTAGTTTTGCATCCTGGGTCCAACCTTGCAGAACCCCAAGATGGAATGAATGTTCCTGTGTAGCTCTGCAGATGAATTCAGAATCTGACTGGAAAGAGGATGTGGGCTCCTGAGAATTGCAAGAAAGACCTAGCAATGAGCCATCTGGGGGGGCTTCTGACCTTGTCACTTGGTGCTTTCCACTGCGACCCCAGATTTTAAAACAGAGGACTCTTCAGATGGACCTCTATCCAATTCAACCGGCTCCCAACTGACACCATCTCTGGTTATTCATTTTGCTTACTCCAAAGACTCCTGTTTCTCCTCTACCTGGAAAAAAGAAAGTTCTTTTAGAACAACACAAAAAAGGAAAAAAAGTTCAATCAACTGCCATTCCCCAACATGTGGATTCCTATGTGATTTTGAGTTTTCAGTGGAAAATGCAATTTTTGCAATAACATATTCAGACCTTGCCCACACCTTATCTACTAAGTTGGGCGCACCACACTTTCAAGACCCCCCCACTTTTATAGTATTTGCCACAATTCAGCTATGATATGCTTTTCAGATCCCTCTTCCCTTTTGAGAAATAAAACTCTGTAAAATGAATTAATGCATCTATCTTGCTTACCAGCTTTATTCCAGAGATCAGCACAATTCTTAGTAGAGTAAAAGCAGAAAATAGCTGAGGTAGAAGTTTGTTGGGGCTTTTGCCAGAGTCCTGTAGACAGTAGTGTTGGATTAAGCAGAGAGATTGTGGGTATCTGATCTTGAGAACGGTCTCATCGGAATAAGGCTTTAGACTGTTCTTGACATATTGACAGCAGAGAAGTGTTGCAGCTTTGTTTAGTTTGTTTGGGGGGGCACATCTAGTGATGCTCAAGGGCTGCTCCCAGCTCTGTGCTCAGGAGACTGTGAAGTGTCAGGGATCAAACCCAAATATCCTGCATGCTAAGCATGTGCTCAGCCCATTAAACATTCTCCCCGGCCCAAGTGCCAGATCTTACTGAATTCCTACTTAAAATTTTTCTTTCTGCTAATGTGATTGTGAATGCAGGAAAGTTTGGAGCTCTTGTACAGTTGAGTACATTAAGGCAAAAAATAGAATTGATGTCTGATTTTCAAATATTCTCAAGTTGCACCAGATTTCAACAAGTGACTGTCAAATTAGATCCTGAGGGTCTCCTAAGAAAATTAAAAGACTTTGGACTTCAGTTTTAATCAAGTATAAGAGAGTAGAATTAGTTCTTGCATTCGTCTTCAGCTCCACTTCATGGGTTTAATCTGGGTAAAATCATTTATTAGGTAAATGGCTTCTGGGGGCTGGATTAAAGTCTCACACATAGTACTAAAGTGAAGTAAACCATCTGGGACTTTCTTGACAGTGATTGATGGAAACACATCACCTCTTTCTAGTACCATAATGCCATTTTCTCTTCTTCCCCTCTCTCTCTTTTCTTCTCCTTCTCCTCTTCACCTCTCCCTCCTCCTCCCACTGGGTTGTCAATTTCTGGCAGTATAGGACAAATAGAATATTTAAAGCTTCACGGATGTTTTTCAATTTAGATTTGACCAAATAGAGCCAGAGAAATAGCACAGGAGTTAATATGCTCACCTTGGACGCGGCCAGTCTCAGTTTGACTTCCAGTATCTGGTCCCCCAGCATAACCAGACGTGACCCCTGAGTACAGTTATGAGTTAGGCTTAAGCCTTGCCAGTGTGTGACTCCCCAACCCCCCACCTCCCCAACTCCATCCTCAAAGCAAAGCAGAACAGAACAAAACAGACTTGACCAAATTGGTGTTGGGGTTTTTTTTGATTGAGGTGAATGCAGTTCAGTTTTCCAAACAAAAAGCATTATAGGCACAGACCCCCATGGAGTCCTTTTAAGTCTTTGTAAAATAACCAGAAAAGGCAGCAAGCAAGGAGATCTTGCCCCCCTTTCACCCCATGTCCGTCTTTTTTGTTGTTGTTGTTGTTCAAGTGACTGCAACCGCCATACTAAACTAATTATATCATTTCCTAATTTGTTTGGAATGTGTATTTGTAGAGTTATCCTTGTATACATATCTATCTATCCTTTCAGGGAAAATGAAGTCAAAATTTACCTTCTTTTTTTTAAGTCACATAATTCCAAATGCAGCAGATATTTTCCAAATGAGTACGAATCTGAGAAGGGTGGGTTGGCGTGCTGTCGGGGGATCTGATTTTATAGCTCGCTTACTGCACTCACTCAGCCTCCATCTCAGTGCTGGGATCATACCTGATAAGGCGCTTGGGCAATTGGTTCTGGTTTCCACTTAAAACTTGCAGTCCCACTTAATTTATTTCGATCGCTGTTCTTCTTAAATAGTACAGACGGGCTCAAGGCAGTTTCCAGGATGAGATTTTTATTTTCCAGCTTCACTTGCTGTCTTTCTGTGGCTTGCAGATGAATTGGGGAGAGGCATCCTGAAATCGAGACTGTTTTATGCCACTGGCAACTGGACTGGTTCCTAGCAGAGCAAAGCTTGCTAGGAACCATTTGTTCAAGGTCTCAGGCCCTTGAGAGGCCAATCTATTGCCTTCCATTGGTCTAGCTAGGATTCTGTTGGAATTCTTTTCAAGGTTCAAGATATTGAGCCATTGATGAATACAACTATTCTAAGAATGAACACTTTTTAAAAAGAACTTCTTTTTTAAAAATTTTTAAATTTTTAAAATTTTTTTGGGATAGGAATCAAGATAGCCCTGCTTATGTTAAACTTAGTCTCTGGGAGTTATTTTTTTAAATTAAAAATATTAAGCCATAGTCGGTGCTTATTTTGTCTCTATTTTGAAATCATGAGTGAGTCAAGAAAAAGTTGAATCCAAATTCCAGTTCTTTGTGAACATGTAGAAATAGTTACTTTTAAAGGAGGTTGGAAGCAATTCAGGAGTTGGAGTTTTCTCTCTTTCTCCCTCCCTCCCTCTCTCCCCCACTTTCTTTGTCCTCTCTCTCTCTTCCTTTCTCTCTCCTTGTCCTTCTTTTCCCTTACAAAAAATATGGCAGGCGGTTTAAAATTATTTTACATGACTGAAACAGATTGAAATTGAGTTAAATTGAACAAATACGATTCTTCTATAGTGAAATGTGAATAGTGAAATGTAAATTTGCCCAAGCAATGATGCCAACTGAAAGCTTTTTTTTTCCTTTTCAGTGGTAGCAATAACTGAGAAGTATATTGGCCCCGTGATCAGGAGGGAACCTTGCCCAACTCCTGGCCTTAATGAACGTTGCTTTAAAAAAAAAGAAAAACACCCAAAGACAAAACAGCAATTTCTCGTGGATTGGCAGTGATTCAGACTCTTAATCAGAGCTGGGTTTCAGTTGACTTCTCCCAGCTATCCCCTCCGTCTTAGTCCGGTTCCTTCTCTTCTTCCTACTTCCCTGGTCCTCTCTCCAGCCTCCCTTCCATTGTTTCGTGGGTGTTTCTAGTAGGGCTGAGATGTTCTTGATATTCCTGAAAGAGAGCATCCTTTTGCTCTGAGAATATCAGACCTAAAGTGTAAGGTTTGACTGACTTTCATTCACGTTGTGTAATTTCACAATTGTTTCCTTACTTCAAAGGTAGTAGGGAAAACACAAAAAATCAGCACTTGAAGGGTTTGAACTTGATCTATATTGCTCTCTCCTCTCCCCATCATCAGTTCAACATACAGGCTGAGAGTTTCATGTTCATCAAAAACATGATGCAGAACCATCAAAAAAAAAATCTCTGCATCCTGATAGGATGAATTAAGAGATTGGTTGACTCCCAGGAAGGGGCCAATACCCATGCTTGCCACCATAACCATAAGATTATATGTTAGGTTTGTTCATTTTCGTTGTAACTGGTTGGTTGTACCTATGACTTGAGTAGTGGTGGTAGAATAGCACAGGTATTTCTTTTGCTCCTAACTATAGTTTAAATTTCAAGAATGACATGGATCTAGGGCCCCTGTTTATTTGATTGAGGAACACAGCATTCCGATTTCCAAAGGCTATACTGGTGATTTCCCCTAGTTGTTTTGGTTGATCCTTCAGCTGTGTTTCCTAGGACTCAGAGCACCACAGTCTAGTGGGCTGTTGTATAAAGATGATGGGGCAGAAATGAATAAATCCATTGTGAATTGAGTGCAGAGTTCTTTGATATTTGAAACTCAAAGAATTTTAGGAGATAGCACAGCCTTGACGAACCTTATCTGCCTGGTGAGAGTTTTATCCTAATCATGACAGGTAGAAAATTTGTGTTTTAAAACAGCAGTTCTGAAAAAATAATCTTGGGAAGTAGTTTGGACTACCTTTCTTGGAACTTTCTCTTGATTTTGGCCTTTTGCTGTATTTTTTCCTTCTTCTAATGACAGCATCATATGCTTCGACACATTCTTTTTACCCCTTGAAATGGGCTTATTGCAGCTGATGAATTGGCCTTCCAAAATGTTAATCCAACCTTCCCCTTACTCCTTCCAATCATCCGTCAGACTGGGTTAGATTTTCCCAGTTGATAACTTCCAGTCCCAGTCCTGTGAATCCAGTCTTCTCAGCTTGTCATCACCTAAAATATTAGTTTTAAATTGGATAATAAAGATACATAACATCTCTATCAAATGCAGATAAAATAGCATGACGCCTAATGTTTTGTAACCTCTACATGAAATGACTTTATGAAACTTTCTAAAAATATTCTCCGCCCCTCACCCACCCAATCTAAATGCTATGAGTCACTGGAGATCACTTGAATCATTCCTAATAAAGTGAATGATGCTTTGTGTTCTCATTTTTTGTTGATCTATTGAGTCGTGAAACTCTTGTCTACTAAATCTGTACTTTATGTCCATGCTTCGTATTCAACAAGAAAAAGTTTCAAAAAAAGAGATTTTTATATTAATTGTTCCCACTTTTCTACTCTGCTGTCTCTGTCAGGGTAGGAGCTGGAGGAAGATTTATTTGATATGTTCTTCAATCTAAGGCATAATCCCTCTGGGAAGCTACTCTTAAAAAGTGTTGCTGCCATTTTGAAAAGTCATTTGCAATATTGGCTAAGAGTTAGAAGGGGTCCACGTAAGGCTAGAATTGGCAGTAAAAAGAAAGCCCTAAAAGGCTGTTAGGAAGAAAAAGTTATAATAAACCACTTAAGGTGCTGTGGAACTGAATAGTTTGGAGACCAGTTTTGGAGTAAGGCTGCCTAGATTTAAATCTTATTAACGCCTTAACAACTCTGTGACTTTAGTCAACTTACTTAACATTTCTGTGTGTCTCTTTCTTTATGTGTGAAAGATAGCTAACCCCTCTACCTTGTGGGGCTGTGTAAAATTTCAGTCTAAAATAAATATATATCGACATACAGTAAGTACCAAGTAAGCATTCAATGTTTGTAGATGGATAGTATTTCTTGATTTCCTCTTACAAGAGTATTCCTCTCAAGTCAAGTACTGATTGCAGGTTGGATTAAATAATCTGGTATGAGTTTATACCTTGAAAAAAATCTTGCTCCAGGAGCCCCCCGCCTCCCGGTTTCTGACCTGTTGGGGGCACTCATCTGGGGTGTTAGCGGGGTTGGAACAATGGCACAGTGATGCTGCAGGAATATCACTAACATTTATTTATCAACTTATATGTGAATATTTTATAACACATTGAGGAAGGCTGGGGTGGGGTGGGGCAAGAGGGAAACTGAGGACCTTAATAGTGGGAAATGTATAGTGGTGAAGGAATGATTGTTGGAACATTATATAACTGAAACTCAATCATGAGTGACTTTACAATTGTGTATCACATGGTGATTCAATTTCAAAAAAAGAATATTTACCTGATATAGTATTTATATAGAAATCCATGGTTTGGCAACAAAGCTAAAAGCAAACCCAGCAATAAATGGGGAGAAGACAAGACATACAGATAATAGGTACCTGATAAAAGTATGTATTGTTACTTATTGTCAGGGAAACGCAAATCAAAGCAACAATGATACCTTGCACAAGTGAGAATGGAAAGAAACAACCAGAGTGGCTGGAGATGTGGTGGAAAGGGAGCTTCAGTCACCATTGGTAGGGATGGAAACTGGTCATGCCCCCAAATGAACTAGAGACTCCAATCCTTGGCATCTATCTAAATAATGCAAAATTTTTATTTAAAAAGATATTTTATAGTTATGTTCATTGCAGTTGTTATGTACAATGTTCAAGATAAGAAAAAACCCAAGTAACCAAGCAAAACCAAGTAAATAAGTATCTATCCTCTTGTGGTATATATATGTATATATAATATTCTTTAGTATATCTATGTATATATAGATATACTAATATTCTTTAGTATATCTATGTATATATAGATATACTAAAGAATATGACTTAACTATGCAAAATGATGAAACTTTGCTTAGTAGAAGGGAGTTAGAGGGAGGGAAAATATTGAATGATTTCATTCACCTATTATATACATATATGTATGTATGTATATATGTATTATGTATTTATACACATATATTATACAAATAAAAGTAGAAGAATGGACACTATATAATGACAACAACCCCTGGGACTTTGAATGCATAACTGATTTTTTAAAAAAAATTATTTATTGAATCACCATGAGAACAGTCACAAAGCCTTTCAGTTTAAGTCTCAGTCAGTCATACAATGATCAAACACCCGTCCCTTCACCAGTGCACATTTTCCACCACCAAGAACCCCAGTACACCCCCCTCCCATCCCTTCCCTTGCCTGTGTGGCAGATTTCCACTTTACTCTCTCTCTACATTGATCACATTCAATATTATGACAAAAGACCATCATTATTATTTGAAATTTTCCCCAACAGTCAGGCCTGCCAAAAAGACATCATTAGATAATTTGTTTTCTATTGCTGATTATGAAGAGCATATTGAGGCAATGCAATTTTGGATTTCTGATATTCTAGTAATAACTTTGGAGGAATTACTGCCAAAAGGGCTGGGTTCTGAGATTCGTTTGTGTGCCTCTGGGATCATGGTCATTCAGGAGCTGGAGGAGGTGTTCATGGGTGGCATATTGGGGGCTTTGTTGGGGCAGGGAGCAGAGCCAGTTTCATCCCCCATCCTATGAGACCCCACGTGCCTCATCACTGCAGTCTCATACCTGGCTGTCCATTAGGCTCTGAAAGATAATGGCCACCATGTTGATGCCGCCAGGGGGAGAAGGTGGAGGGACAAACACCCTTTCCCTCCAGGGACGGCATGGCACCAAAGTTTAATGCACAGTCCTGATGCACTTCGGTTGGGCATTATATTTTGCTCGAATTTTCCCACCACCATTCAAGCCTGTCTTCCAGGGACAGATGCTAGATCATTTACTTTCCATTGCTCACTTTGCATATCAGGAAAGATTGCACGCAGTTTGGAAGAATAGTCCTGGTGCCCACATACCGGAGCCATGCTTTATAGAAGCTCATAGTCACCGGGATTCCATCTGGAGAAGGTGGGGAGACAGCACCTGCCACACCTGGGACCTCCCGACGATATCATCTTGGTACGGGGCCCAGAGAATTCTCTGGGTGTTGTGGAGCCCGCTGGCCAGGTTTCTTCACTCGAATGCATAACTGATGTTATCAAGAGAGGTGGGGAGGTAGAAGAGAGAAAGGGGAACTAGAAATAACACCAGGGCAGTGGTGGAAGGTGGAGGGTTTTGGGCATTCTGATGGTGGTGAAGAGGGGACAGTGATTTTGTATGCTACAAGCATGAACAAAAACATTATTATAACCAAGCTATTTTAACTATAAAAAATGAAATCTACCAAAGAAGAATTGATAGTTTGGGTGATGTTAGTAATTGATCCATCCATTTTATCAGGGAGGTTATTTTTCCTGGTCCCAGTCTTGGATTAAATATGAAAGGAAAATTTTAATCAAAAGTGCCTAATAAGAAATAATGGGTAAGGGGGCTGGAGTGATAGCACAGCGATTAGGGCGTTTGCCTTGCACGTGGCTGACCCGGGTTCGATTCCCAGCATCCCATATGGTCCCCCGAGCACCGCCAGGAGTAATTCCTGAGTGCAAAGTCAGGAAGTAACCCCTGAGCATCACCAGGTGAGACATAATAATAATAATAATAATAATAATAATAATAATAATAATAATAATAACGATAATGGTTAAGAATGAGAGAACACCAATCATAGGGTTGCCTGATAAAATTCAGGAAATCCAGTATATTTTTAAGTAGATGTTTATTCCCAGTAGAGCTGTCATTTGGGGTCATCTGATGGGTATCATTGCTCTCCCCATTCCTCTTGCTCTCTACCACTGCCCTGAGCACTGGCAGGATGAGCAAGACCACATGACTTTTTGGTGGAGACTCGGACAAGTTTTGTTCTTTATCGCAGGAGATGATAAGAAAATCTTTTTAAAAAGATCTCCAAATTTTCAACCAAAGCTTGATATTTAGTTGGTTTATGGATAAAAAATTCTTCTCTATATTACTCATGTCATATTCATAACAATTTTTTGACTTTCACTACTACTATTGAATTTAATTAAAACCTGTAGCACTGTAGCACTGTTCTCCCATTGTTCATCGATTTGTTTGAGTGGGCACCAGTAATATCTAACAACAAATTGTGAGACTTGTTGGGAAAAAATTTTTTTTTGTGGTTGAAGTATTGCATTTAAAAATATTTATTTATTTTTACAAAGCTGTTTATGATTGGATTTCAGTCATACAGTATTCTAACACCCATCCCTCCACCAATGTACATTTCCCAGCACCAGTGTCCCCAGGTTCCCTCCCATCACTCCCACCCCCCACCCCCTGCATGCCTTTATGGCAAGCACTTCTCTCTCTCTCTCTCTCTCTCTCTCTCTCTCTCTCTCTCTCTCTCTCTCTCTCTCTCTCTCCTTTTGGGCACTCAAAACATTTAAATTTTTTTTACTTGCCAGAAGTGGGCAAGGGGAGAGAAGTAGGATGTCAGTGCATTATTTTTTGTTTTGTATTTTGATGCTGGGGATCAAACCCTGGGTCTCACACACATGAGGCAGATGTTTAATCCTGACCTATACTCCCAGCCTAGAGATTGAAAGAAACTTTTTCAATGGAGGTGACATAATTCACAAAATAAAAACATTTATATATTTAAGTGGTGCAATGTTACCATATCAATCCCAGCACCACTAAAGTATCAATATCTCTCCACTCGAATTCATTGGGCTCCCTCCTCCCTTTCATTCAGTAAATATTAGAGCTCCTTTTATAGTCTCAGTGACACTATCAGAATTCAGGGGTTTGCATTAAGCATCCCTTGTCTACACCCTTGCTTTATTTCTTTATAGACAAACTAGAAATGAGATAAGCCAGTATTTGTCTTACTCCCTATTTCACAGCCCCCTCCAATTCTATCTTTGTGTGGCAAAAAGCAAGATTTTACCATTTCTTATGGCTAAGCAGTATTTCACTGTGAGTAAGCACATGCACGCACACACAAAAACACACCCATGCCATCTTTACTCACTCATCTGCCATTGGACACTTAGGATCCTTCTTAGTCTTGGTCATTGTGAAGAGCAAGGCAATGAGCATAGATGTGCATCTATATTTTTGACTTAGTGTTTTTTATGTGTTTAGGTACCTAAAGGGTACTCACCTAAAAGTGGCAGCCAATACCACTTTTAATTAGAATGAAGCAGCTTCCTAAATGAAAACTAGTTCTAAGTTCTCCACTAGTTCCCTGAAGAGACTCCATATGGGGAGGACCAGCAGGATTGGAAAAGAAGCTTCTAGATCCACCCTTCCTAGACTGATGCACACGTACCTACATAGGCACAGATGTACATGGGGGTAGACATTTATGTTTTGTATATGAAATGCTGTCCGTCCTTTATCAAAGTCATGACCGTTCACTTTGAGAACAACATGTGGTAATTGAATGGGACAACTCTTACCTCATTGAAGGTCTTGTACCTGAGTGTGTGTGCTCTTTTGGGATCTAACTGAATCCTCCCAGACTGAGTGGTTTCCTGTCTGGGCTGAACTCGCAAAACAAGGGAGCTGCCGGAGCTGAAAATAGCTCTTGGCCTGATGGCTTAAGCATTGACTGAACACAGAAAGCTTCTGGATTTGAGAGAAGGTTGGAAGAGAATAGCCTTGGATCAATGAAGTATTGAACATATTGACTAATAATGTCAACTTCTAAGAGAAGGTGACCTTCCACTCTCAACTCGGTCACCATCTGTTGCCAGCAACACTAGTGCTGTGACATGAAAAACACATGGTACTGACATCCGGTTGTTGTTCAAGAAATGTCTGTTGAATATATGGCAAACTTGAGCTTACCATTATTGACATCTACTATTAGCTGAAATTGGAAATTAAGAATGAGGAAAATTCCATTGCATGTCTTAAAACTTGGTGGTCTTTGGCTGAAGTAATAGCACAGTGGGTAAGGCATTTGACTTGCACACGGCCAACCCATGCTCGATTTCTAACATCCCATATGGTCCCCCGAGCACCAACAGGATTAATTCCTGAGTGCATGAGCCAGGAGTGTGCATCGCCGGGTGTGACCCAAAAAGAAAAAAACACTTGGTGGTCTTATTCAAACTTGATTCAAACTTCTAAAGAGGGTGAGATTTTGATAACCTATGGCACATTTTTTAGATTTATTCTGCTATTTCTCTAAGTGGCTTAAAAAGGGAAGGCCTTTCCTTCACACATCCGTGTCCTTTATTTGTTATAAAAGTTCTTAGGAAAGTCCCAAGGCCCAATACTCTTCCCTAAAATGTTACCTTATAAAATAAACAGCCAGGTTAAACTAGGTTTTGTGACAAGATAGGGTAGAACTGCCTGATGTCTGTGTTGTGGAGCCTAATTAATTGTCACTTGTAAAGTAATTTGTGGTCTGGACAAGAGATTCCAGAAGTATATATATTTTTTCCCTTCAACAAAAATTTCCACTGAGTAATGACTAACCTTTTCATTTCAGTGGAGTCACTAGGAACTGGTGAGTGAGAAGCCAAGGCCCCACAGCCTAGATTTTTGCTTCTATATTCTTGAGATGTTTCCATTTCCTTTTTAGAAACATCAGGCTACATATTTTTTGGTGTGTCTGGTTTGTCATTTCTTCTTTGACCACTTCTGGGTTAGTTTTTCTTGACTGTGATTTATTTTCAGACCAGATGACAGTGGAAGCAGAAAGGCTAAGAGGCAAGAATAATCATGTATTTCCAAAGAGCTAAGCAAGTGAGCAGTGGATCTAACAGAGGAAATGGTCATTGAAACCAACATATAGTTCAGTCTTCACATATGATCATTTACCAGTAATATTTTTTGTTGCACTATTACACAAACACACACAAACATGCAGAAATCACAAATCACAAATCATCCTGTTATTCGTGGATTGCCTCAAGCAGGCCCCAGTAACGTCTCTTTCATCCTAGCCCTGAGATTATATTCAAGGCTCTTTAGGAGAATGAGTCCCACCATTGTTACTGGTATTTGGCATATTGGGTACGCCACGGGGAGTTTGCCAGACTCTGCCATGTGGGCAGGCTACATGCAGATGTCAGTGAAATCATAGTAAAACTATTTTTCATTCTCTTCCTAGCAGAGAAAAGATAATTATAAACAAGTGCTATAAACAAGGGGACCACTGACATTGCTAGTGTGAAGGTGAAATGGAGCAGTCCCAATAAAAAATAGTTTGATAGTTTCTTACAGACACACCTAGCATCTGATCTTATTTCATTTCCAGGTGTTTGCACAAGAAATGAAAACATATATCACACAAAGACTTATATGTGATAAAAATATTAATCATGCTTCAAGTCGGAAGCAATCTAAAGGGTGGAATAATTCATATAATGGAATACTATTTTTTCTTTTTGAGACATATCTGGAGATGCTCAGGAGTTAAGTAAATCCTGGCTATGCACCCAGGCTATTACTCCTGGTGGTGCTCGAGGGACCATATGGGGTGCCGGGAATCAAACTCAGGTCAGTCGCATGCAAGGCAAATGCCCTACCCGCTGTACTATCACTCTGGCCCCTGGACTACTATTTGACACTAAACGGGAACAAAGTATCAATTCTTGCTGTATCATGCAAGATAGTTTTAAATATGTTACATGAAAGAATTCATATAAAATTATTGTAGAATTATATGCACATTTTATTAATGTAAATTATTAAGAAACAACAATGCCCAGAAAAGTAGATGACCAGTTGTTTGGTTTTGTGAGCAAATATGATTATGCCTCTATTTCTACTGCCCTGGGCAAGGCCTATCAGAGTTTACTAACTATTTTGTTTAGTTTCTAATTTAAGGAGGATATTTGGAAATATTAGTGGGGCAACTCAAATTAATTCTTTTAGCATACCTAGAGTTTAGTGAGACTTGCTGAATGTAATGAAGACTAAGGAAAATAGCAAAATGTATACAGTTTTGTAACAAGCAAACGTTTCTGTGATGAGATGTATTTTCAGTCTATTCCTGATAGACAAGTTTCTTAGGGGGTGTACTCAATCTACAGCCAGAGATTCTCAGCCTGTCAGGAATGGGGGCGGTGCTATTAGCCATTGCCTATAGCCATAACTTCTAAAATTTGTCACAGGGGAGAGGAGGGCATTGAGGGAGATTTCTTCCTTTGGAATAAATGTATTTGTAGAAAATCAAGTTTATTAGGACAACGTGGCTCAAGCAATGCAGAATAAATGTTTCATTTATCTAGGAATTGGTGAAAAAATACAGTGACTTTCCTTTCTAAGTTTTACTATGTGAACTTGACCTATGCTCTCAACAGAATCTTCATGGGTTTTGTGTCTTACATATTAAAATGTGTGAAATAGCTGGAGAGTGATGTCATCTGACCCAAGGGAGATTGTTGGTTTATCAACACACTCTCACCCTGGTGATGTCTTGTGAGAGTTCACTGCTGTCACTGAGGACCTCTTGATGAATAGTTCAAGTGTCTCTCCTGAAGCAGGTGGGAGAAATCGTGAGGATCAGAGAATTTTATTCTCCAGAATGGCCCCTCATAGAAATGGTACCTTCTGTGACCTTGATTTCTGGTCATTGAACTGAATTGTGTGTGCTTGACTTTTGCTCTCTGCCCCCTACAGGTAGTGCCTGCAGTGGTTTGAAAAGTCAATGGGGTTTCCAAAAACTGAAGGAGAGTCTGAAGATATAACCCCAATTTATGGAGAGGTTTGAGTTCTCCCAATGCTCAATCAGTCTTACTTCAAGATAGTGATCATTTCTCAGAGTTTCTTGATGACCTCTTTTGTCTTCATGCATAAGCTTCTAAGTGATTTTTTTCCAAGAAGTTGGTTCAACGCCCTTGAGTGTGTGAAAAATGCTGTTCTTTCCAGTAACAGAGCCAGAAGTTACCCTTCTAACTGTAGTTTTAATTAAAGAGGAATTTCTATATGCCAGACCTTCAATCTTCACTGAAAAGATTAGTTTTCCTATACCGAAAACTCTCTTTTTTCTAGACTCACTCTACTCATTGTTGTCAATCTCTGAACAGGAGTACCTAGAGTTCTCTTAACCAACAGGTTCTTGGGTTAGAAATCTGTAGCTGCTAACATATTACATCTTAGCAGGAATATACATATCTAGTGGCTTGTAAAGAGTTTTAGAGAGGTCTATAGTCGAACAATGGGCTTACGGATATTATGTTCTTTAAAGTCAACAAAATCTGAAACCCAAATGGACTAGTGCTCATTTAAAAATAATGAGTTGCAACATTGTTTAACTAGGAAGTCTTCCTGTTAGAACCATGTTTTATTCAACCACAACATGAGCCTGTTTACACAAGAATTGCCATTCTTGAATACAACAAGGATGCTTGGGTATTGCACAGAAGAATAAAGGTTTAGTGTATTTGCAAAGACAAAAAAAATAGTCCATACAAGAAGCAAATATTTCCTTAACTGGAAAAGAATCCCGAAGGGAATACATTTAGGATTAAGGAAAGGAGACAGAACGCAGATGAGATGAATTCAGGGAGACTTTGCTTTGACAGGTACCAAAGACAGAGCAAGGCAATCCTGACTCTATTATATCCTTTTTTTGCAAATCTGATTCCTGACACCATTTTCTTCCCATTTTTTATTTAGGCACCATGATTCACATGCTGTTCATGACAGAGTATTAGGCATACAATGTTTCAACT
Source organism: Sorex fumeus (assembly GCF_029834395.1). Classification (NCBI taxonomy): domain Eukaryota; kingdom Metazoa; phylum Chordata; class Mammalia; order Eulipotyphla; family Soricidae; genus Sorex; species Sorex fumeus. The sequence goes on along the minus strand of NW_026606120.1, from coordinate 87,445,783 downwards.
CCACACCCACCACCAGTGTCATCATTCCTCCATTAAAGTCTCAAGGTCCTTTCCTGCCAACCTGCCACCCCGCCTTTTAGAAAATTCACTTAAAATTTTTAATTATTATTGTTTGGGTCACATATTTACAATAGTATTGATGCTTATGGTTTTGAGGTACAGAGTTACCTCATTTCTCCATTGCCAACATGTCCAAGATGCTAAACAACCTTGTATTATTTCTGGTGCACCTCATCTTCCCCACAATCACTGCCACATCCATTTTCCCCTTTACTTGGTATTTCTTAATTCTGTGTTTTAGGGCCATGGCCATCATCTGATACTTTCCATTCTCTTGCTATATTTCAAATTACACCACAAATAAGTGGGATCATCTGGTATTTGTCCTTCTTCCTTGGACTTACTTCACTGACTATGATACATTTCAATTTCATCCAAGTCGCAGCAAACTGCATACATTCATATTTCTTATGGCTGTGTAATATTCCCTTGTCATGACACCATTTTTGAGACCCAACTAGATCTGAAAGTAAAGTCAATTGCTTGTGAGCTACGAAAGTGGGTGAGACCAAGTGTCTATCCTAAAGGAACTTCTAGTTTCTAGAGGAGGTTTTAAGGTCCCTCAGGGGAGTCAGAGGGGAGCCATTTGCTAGGGACTGAATTGGGTCTGCCCACCTAGATTTGCATGTTGAATTCCTAACTTTCAGGATTTAAGACTACAAATGCATGTGTAGAATGAAAAGGCCTTTAACCCAGCAATTAAAATAAAATCAGATCACAAGAGTGGACTCTGATAGAACATGGCCAGCATTTCAGAATGAGATCCAGAAACATTTATGCACAATGTAAAAGAAAGAGGGCAGGGATACTCACAAAGAAGAAGGGAGGTGTCCAGAGAAACCCACTATTCCAACCCCTTGGTCTAAAATGTCTATTTGCAAATCCAGAGGGCTTCTTAGAGGAAAAAAACAAGGAAACTTGAAAGATATGTAGGAACAGCCAGAAGAACCTTTCTAAGCCACCTTCTACATCAGGGAAAGAGAAGGAGAATTTACACAATTTTGTAGAATCAGTGGGCAACTGCAATCCACATTAGCTACAGAGCTATTTTGGCTTTTGTTCAAATCTTTATCTTTATTGATTGCAGTACAGTACTACAATTTTCAGACTGCTAATGATGCTTCCATGTGTGTGTAATTTCAACACCACACCCATCATCTGAGTACTCATTTCCCTATCCCAATGTCCAAAGACCCCTGCATTTCAATTTGGCAATTTTTTCTCTTCAGTTTTAGAGCTATAGTCACTGGTACTCAGAAGGTACAACCTGCACATTATTGGGGTTTATTAGGGTAGGTGCACCCAATGGTGATAGAGGTAAAGCCCAGTTGCCCATGTACCAAGCCTGTGTTCTAGCCCAGGAATCTCTCTCCCTGCCTATACAATGTATCCTTAATTTATTTTATTTATTATTTGAAATGTTGGAAATTGAGCCCAGGACTTCACATATGGAAGCTTCTAATATATTTTGTTGTTGTTTCTTTTCTTTTTCTTTTTTTGAAGGGGGGAGATTCTCCCAAGTGGTTGTCAGAAGACTTGGGGTCCCCCGGGCGATATAAAGTCAACCCAACTAGTGATTCAAAACAAGGACCTGAGGATGAGATGCTTCTCAGGTCCCGAGGTGCTTGGTATATGGGAACCATTCCAGCCATGCTGGGGTCTTTCAGGGTCACACCTAATAATGTTTCAGGAACTGAGTATGAACCCCAACTGCCACACAACCTCCAGACCTGACTCCAATGATTTTTAAAAGGGCAATTATAAAAAAGGAAAGAAGATGATGCTGAAAAGGTAGTTTGATGATTTGTGATTGGCCTTGGTTTCCAGAGTAAGATATGTGGGACTGATATAGTTGGCAGACTATATAAGGATTCAATTAACAACTTGGGTAAATATTTTTATTATAATTCTTTTTTTAATTTTAAAATTTTGATAAATACAGCTGACCTGTTGTCAGTAAACTGAGTCACGTAACAGATCATAAACATGATGAATGATATATTAGCTTTATCAATTCAATATTGGACCCTAACCATATCTACATGGGGCTCTGCAGACTTAACAGTTCATTGGAAAGAGCAAATTCAATGGCAGAGCGTGAAGCTGTGTGTATGTGCCAGGAATTCTATGGTTGGGGGGGTGGGTGTAATTGAAATAGAATCGTCAACCCTGGCCTCATTGAGGAATAGTGGTGGAGCAGATTTTGAGAAGGAAGTTAGGGTTGATGTTCTAGGGCTGAAGCAGTTTCAGGAAGAAGAAACAGTTACTGAAAAGGTGGGACTATGTCTTGTGAGAACAAGCTGAGATATGTTGAGGGGAGATAGTCCAAATGCCATTGGCAAGATAAATGGGTGCTGTGTGAATGCTATTAGTAGAATAAGGAAATCTGTAATATTAGGTGGCTGAACTCTTTCCTTCCAGTGCTTTTACAGTTCTGAGCTCTACCTTCTGCCCTTAAAACAACCCCGTGAAGATGAGGGACAGAGTGAAGGATGCTTGTTTTATGGATGGTGAAACGGAGTCCCGAGACTTTATGTGGTTTGCCCAAGGTCAGACGGTGAACTGGAGAGTCTCTGCGTGGGGATGCAGAACAACGCTTCTCTGTGGCTCTCAGGGCCCTTTGGCAGGAGGAGATAATGAAGTTCTCAGACAAAGAGTGGGAGGTTGAAAGTTTAAAAAAAAATAGGCTTGTGACATCAGGACCTCAGGCAATGTCACCCCCATTCCATTCCTTGTGTTGGTTGCATGAGGTTCATGAAACTCAAGACACCACCCCCTCATCCCCTCTTGGGAGCCTCCAGTTCACTGCTGACCCTGCAAATGGAAACAGCTGTTCTTCAAACACAACAGCCTGGCTTTCTGGTGTTGACAGGTGTTGCAGGAAAGATTGTATTTCTCTCCTCGTTGGACCCTGTTGTTTCCTTGGATGAAGGACAAACAGTTACTTAGATACTTAGATACTAAAGATGGCAAAGTCCATCCTTATTGGAGGGAGGAACTTCTCTATGAGAAATCTTTTGGCAGTACTTAGGGAAGAGACCATCATGAAGACATGGAATGGCAGAGGACACAGAGGGCACATGCACACATGCTCATAGATGTACACCAACACACATGCACATAGTTACGCTTATGAATACACACAGACACAAAACCACACAGACACACAAGCACATGCACACTTGTGTACACGTATGCATACACAAACACACATGTGCACAGAGAAGCACATACACACATGTGCACATAGACATCAAAACATACACTTGTGCCGGCGTGAGCACACAAAGACACTCATGCACACAGACACACATGTGCATGCACTATACAGATGTACACAGTCATGCACACACAGAGGCATACACATATGCACATGTAAGCACACAGGCACACACACATATGTGTAAGCACACACATGGACACAGCTTCCCCGGAGAAATGCATCTGGTTTCCACAATGGAAAGGCCTCCGGCTCTGGATTCCCCTTCAGAACCATCCGCAGAACTGGGTGACCTTTCAGAGCTGGGTCTGTTGCTTCTATCATTTAAGTCAGCAAAATGGTGGTTGCAGGAGCTACAAAATGAATGAAAGAACAAACTGTCCCTTCTTGGGCTGCATTCCTTGAGCTGCCTCCTTAACCATGATTTTATTATTACTTGTAAGGATCTTTGGTGGAAAGAAACAAAATAATTTGATTTTGCTGTTTCCAAGATGGCTGGGAAGAAAGGCACAAAGGAAATTGAGAGAGGGGGAGAATACAATAAAAAGGGTGGGGGGAACTGCATTCTAGACTCACTATCAAACTGGTGTGAAAGAATCCTTCATTGTTTCTTTCTCCCTCTCTCTCTCATTTTTCAAAAATTTTTCCTCAACTCGATATTGGAACCAAGGGTACCACCAAACTTCTATCCCAGACTTTTCTGGTGTGGGATGTTTCCAAGGAGAAATAAAACAACTGCCCACAAGGGTGGTCTTTACTCCTGCTTCACCAAGACAGACATAGAGTCCCAGACTCAGCTCCCATCCTGTGCCGAGAGGCTGAGAGGTGGTCCAAGTCAGATCACAGGAAGAGGCTGAGTTTGAGCCCCTCCTGGCTGAGTTCTAAAGACAGCACCACCCCCACCCCCATCCTTCTACCAAGGACCAGGGGTGAGATTTAAGAAAAGTCAGAAAGTGATGGCTGTCTAGGTGACAATGGCTCAGAAATCTGCCCAGCATCTAAGGGTGGAAGAAATGGATGTTTGGAGGAAAGACCTGTTTCCATGGTGTTGAAGAGGTTCTGGGGATGTTGGGGTTTTGTGACATGTTTCCTATCTAATCCATACAGGACATATCAGCCTCCATGGCATGGGGCGTAGGGGGGATTACTGCCTCCCTTCCCCATATCCTCGTGGCTGATACTGATTGTCATTCACTGTCTCTCCCTCCTGACTCGCTCCCACGGGGTCTCTGCATTCCCAGGGTTACCCACACCTCTCATTCTTGCTCCTGGAGTGTCTGTGAAAGTGGCCCCAGGTCAGAGTGGGTTGAAAATAAGGAGTGATATCAGAGGGTAGAACAGGGCTCATGGCTGAAACAGGAAGAGGAGTGTGGGCTCAAAGAAGGGACTGTGTCTTCACCAAAACTCCTTGGAGGCTTTGGGGAAAAGCCTGCAGGGCCCTTCCGTGGGCAGGACCGTGTGTGTGCTGAGCCCAGGAATGCTCTGAGAGTGTGTTGGCTGGGGGTGGCAGGCTTGGGTCACCAGATTTAGAAAGCAAAAGAAAGCATTTTCAGTTCATCAAAATTTCACAATGCAACATGATTGATTTTCTCTATATGTGTGTTTGCATGCATGTGCATGTGTGTTTGCGCGTGTAAGTAGCTCTTGCAATATTGGGGACCTATTTTTTGTTTTCTAGAACAGATATGATGTCAGAAGACATAGTTGCTACTTCTTTTTTTTTATAATTTATTTATTTATTGAATCACTGTGGGAAAAGTTACAGAGCTTTCGGGTTTAGGTCTCAGTCATGTAAATATCAAACACATTTCCCTTTACCAATACTTATTTTTAACCCCGAATCCCAATAGACCCCCACCTCCCACCCCTCCCAATTCTTGTGAGGCAGATGAGTTCTAGTTAATACTCTATCTACTTTGACTAGATAGATTGTTTCGATAGAAGATGCACAATTATTGTTTAGAGTTTACGACTCACCCCCCACAATCAGACATGCTGAAACAGCGTTGTGAAATGATTTGCTTTCTACAACTTGGTTTAAGAATAAAATGATGTCGCGTGGCCCGGTTTTGAATTTCTGCTATTTTACTTATTGACCCTGGAAGAATTTCTATTAAAAGTTAGATAGTTAAGAGATTGGTTTCTGTGCCCTGGAGTCGTGGCCGTGCCGGAGAGCCGCTCGTGGGGGGCAGCTGGTGACCTCGGTGGGGCGTGGGGGACGGCCCACAAAGCCCCCCTTCCCATGAGGTCCCTGCTGCTCCCGCCAACCCCGGCTCAAACCCGCTGTCCACAAGACTCCCGTGCGGCCGCCATCTTTCTTTCCAGAGAGGAGTGGGCGGGATAGTTGCTACTTCTGAGACTGTTGTTGAAATTTAGGAGAAACTGGTCCTCCTGTATTTTAGCTGGACACCCTGATTCAGGCCCCATGCTTTGATAAAAAAAATGAAAGAACAGAAATGAAAAGCTTCGCTTGAGATCCTTCCCCGGTAGGCTTGATGAGAAATATATGTCTCAATCAAATCTGCACTTCCAGTGGCTTCAAATTTAGAGCGGCATAGTCCTTCCTCGTTCCCACCTCAAGGCTCGAACCTGGGGAGCTGAAATGATAGCACAGCGGGTAGGGTGTTTGCCTTGCACATGGCTGACCCAGGTTCGATTCCCAGCATCCCATATGGTCCCCTGAGCACCGCCAGGAGTAATTCCTGGGTGCAAAACCAGGAATAACCCCTGTGCATTGCTTGGTGTGATGCAAAAAGCAATAAATAAAAAAAATAAAATAATCCCATCAAAAATGGTTAGATCTGGACTGCATACAAGGTGGCTGCTGCCTCAGAGCCTAATGGAAAGCCAGGTATGAGCCGGCGGTGACGGGACAACTGCAGTCTCATGGGAAGGGGGGCAGTACTGGCTGTCTTTCATGCCCTACCGAGGTCACAAGTTGCCCCCCATGAGCAGCTCTCCGGCACGGCCATAACACCAGACACACAGAAACCAATCTCGTAATTATCTGACTCTTTGCAGAAATCCAAAATCACACGGTCACTATTGCGGCTGCACAACATTATAAGATTCTCATAACCAGCTATAGAAAACAAAGTATTTCACAATGCCTTTTCAGCAATTCTGATTGTGGGGGGGGGGGATCTAAACAATAATGGTGCATCTTTTGTCGAAATAATGAATGTAATCAACGTAGAGAAGAGTTAAGTAGAAATCATCGCCTCGGGGCTGGAGCAATAGCACAGCGGGTAGGGTGTTTGCCTTGCACGTGGCCGACCCAGGTTCGATTCCCAGCATCCCATATGGTCTCCGGAGCACTGCCAGGAGTGATTCCTGAGTGCATGAACCAGGAGTAACTCCTGTGCATCGCCGGGTGTGTCCCAAAATGCAAAGAAACAAAAAAGAAATCATCTGCCTCACAGGCATTGGGAGGGGTGGGAGGGGGGTATATTGGGGTTCTTGGTGATGAAAAATGAGTACTGGTAAACTGTATGACCAAGACTTAAACCTGAAAGCTTTGTAACTTTTCCCACAGTGATTCAATAAATAAATATAAGAAGAAAAAAATAAAATTATGAAAAAAAAGTAAGGTGGTGTTCGTGCCAAATTCAGTCAGCTAATCAGTGGCTGAATAAATAGCAGTACTCCTACATAAAAAAATAAGGAAGAGTCCCTCAGAAAATTCTTTGGGCATGCCTTAAAAAGCTAGAAATTGAGCTTTCATATGACCCAGTAATACCACTTCTGGGAATACACCCTGGGGGCCCTAAAGCACACAGCAGAAATGCCATCTTCACATCTATGTTCGTTCACAACAACCAGAATCTGGAAACAACCCGAGTGCCCAAGAACAGATGACTAGTTAAATAAATTATGGCACATCTACATAGTGGAATATTGTGCAGCTGTTAGGGAAAAAAAGCTATTAAATTTGCTTATAAATAGATGGATATGGAGAGAATCTCACTGAATGAAATGAGTAAGAAGGAGAGGAACAGATATAGATTGTACTCATTTTACGGATATTAAAAAAAACATAATTTGAGACTAATACCCAATTCTTGAGGACAGTAGAAACAAAAGCAGAGAGAGTGGTCCATGGGGAAGCCTGCCTAAAGTGCTGGGTGAGAAGGCAGTTGGGATAGAGAGAGGACTATTATGATAAATATGGTTGGAAATGATCACTCTGGATAAGATCTGTGTGTTGAAAGTAATAAAGGAATGAACAGTGATAACTTTTCAGTATCTGTACTGCAAATTATAATGATATCTAAAAGGGGAGAGAGAGAGAAAGGGAGGGAGGAAAAGGGAGAGGGAGAGGGAGAGAGGGGAGAGAGAGAGAGAGAGAGAGAGAGAGAGAGAGAGAGAGAGAGAGAGAGAGAGTGCCTGCCATAGAGACAGCAGACTACAGGTTGGTGGGTCGCCAGAGGGAAACTGGGGACATCACATCAGTGGCAGGAAATGTATACTGGTGTGGGGATTGGGGGAGATGAATTGGGCTTGTCCCAGTGGTGGCTTTTGCAGTGGTATTGAATGTAATGTTAGGTTCAGTTTCTGCAGTTGATAGATTCCAGCTTCTTTCTCCCCTGGAGTCCTGGAGCATGGATAGATGCAAGAAGGCTTCCTTACATTGTATTAGATAGAGAGGGGCATGGGATGGAAATCTCCAGTTCCTGGAAGGACGGCACGGATGGTCGTGTCTACCCGAATTCTGGCTCTCCATCCTCCTGCATGCATGGACTTGTTGAGGAGTGTAAGCTAAGTCTGTGATGATACTGACTTTCCATGAGAAAGACTCAAATATTTTGCCCCACTCATTATCAATGGTTGCCACCTCCATGGCTCCCTCATGCTCTTCCTGTAAAACAATCTCCCCAAAGGAAATGCTCTTTATCGTATTTTGTCTAACACTGGTTTTGTTTTTGTTTTTCCGGCAGCTTTGGTCAGTGGACAGAATCATTATCCAGACAAGCATAAATGTGTGTAAAGAGTTCTCATTTAAATTCATGGAAGCATTTCACATCTAATTAGGTAAGCTTCCACCGTTTCCACTCTCCACAGTGGGAACCTTGGCTACCTTTTGGTGCTCATTAGAACCAAGGCATGGGTTCAATCTTTGTTCCCTATTTGGATTTCATGGGGGAAATTTTTTGATCCGGGGCCACAGGGCGAACCCTGAATCCCGGTCAAGGCTCTTGGCCACACATCAGAGGCAGAACATGCATGACTCAGAACATCAGTGCTGCAGGAAAGCAGCAAAAAAGCAAACTTACATTCACAGTGGAGGTGGCAGGAAGTAGGACACAGGCCGAAGTGAGACCCAGTCCTAACTCAACTCTCACGGCACCATGATCGCCTCACCAGCCTCATTTCCAACACAACCAAAGTCTGGGAGTATCCTCTGGCTTGGCCACTTATTTCTTTTTTTATTTATTTTTATTTTTTATTGAATAACCAATGAGATACTGTTACAAAGCTTTCATGTTTGAGTTTCAGTCACACAATGTTCAAACCTTATGCCTCCACCAGTGCACATCTTCCACCACCAGTGTCCCCATATCCTCCCCCAATCCCAACCCTGCCCCTGGCTCTATTACAGAAAATTTCCCCCATACTCTCTCTCTACTTTGGGGCATTATGGTTTGTAATACAGATACTGAGAAGTTATCAAGTTTGGTCCTTTATCTACTTTCAGCACACACCTCCCATCCCAGATGATCCTTCCAACCATCATTGACTTAGTGATCCCTTCTCTATTTCAGTTGCCTTCTCCCCCAGCTCATGAGGCAAGCTTCCAACTGTGGGTCAATATTCCTGGCCCTTGTCTCTACTGCCCTTGGATGTCAGTCTCATATTATGTTATTTTATATTCCCAAAATGGGCCACTCATTTCTTATGTTTCATCTCATGCTTGATTAGGAATTCTGACATCTTGTTCCTGAGCCTTGGATAGGGTGCACCCATCACCCATTCCTTTATTTACTTGATCGATTGGTTGATTCAGCAACTATCTATTATGGCCTGTGTCTGGTTTGAGAGGCTATCTCACAGCTGACAATAGCAGAAACCTCCCGTTTATCCAAATGCATACATAACAGATCCAGGAACCCAACCAAGGATATTCAAGTCAGTAGAAATATCAGATTCACGAAGAGAGTAAGGAGAATATGTGGAAGGATGGGCTACAGTTTGGGGGGGAATAGAGTGCTTGAGTTAAGTGCCAGGATCTGATCTCAAATCTAGAAATGTCTTACCTCATCAGACTAACTTAACTATCCTGTGTCCTGGTGATCGCTTCTATCAAATAGGCTAGTAATGATGCTATCTCGTTCATTTCTCATGAAATCTAATGTGCAAACATATATCGAGATATTTGAATGGCACCTAGTCCCCTAAGTATCAGCTGTTTCTGGTTTCCTTTGTTATAATTCCACCCCTTTAGGGAGACCCACTGTACTGAGGCTGTAATCCCAATAAAACCAGAAGTGACTGGTTCTTTCTTAAAATGAAATTAGTTTTAGGTGTTTAGAGATGAAGATATTACTTCTAAGATGTCATCTCACTCCAATGCAGGGGAAGACAGGGTTTAACTTTGGAAACATTCTTTGGGAAGTCAGGGGAGGTAGCTCAAATCATCTGAAAAAAAAAAATAAGATTGTTAAAGGCGAATAATGCTATCAACTGGGTACAATGGTTGGCATTCATTGTTGACCTATATATTTGGCAATTTCACAGTTTAAATTTATTGTACAAGGAAATATCAGGTTACATTTCTTATTTTCTAATTTAATTTAACATCTTGTAGAATCCACCTGACTCATTTCTATTTGTTTTCACTAAATAAGTGACCACTGACCCTTCTCAGAGCTCTCTCTGCCATGGCTAATAAGTCAGGTCCCTTTATATCAGTGAAATCACTTCAAAAACATTCTCTAAGTTCGTACAATACATTTCCTCAAGTTACGCTTATGGCTGTTTTCACTCAGGGTGCCCCAGAGAGGGGTGGGTGAGAGCCCTTCCCACCCCAAGGGACCCAGCCCCAGCAGCTGACTTCCACTACCCAACTGATGCCATGCTCCAGGCTGCTTTCCGCACTGCCGCTTCTTGGCTGCGGGACACATCATAAGATACTTCCTACCTATTCTCCATAACTACCACACCATGTTTGATTGGGTTCAGATATTAGGCAACAAATCATAGAGAGAAATATAGATGTGTATATATACATATGTATTTGGGCTGGAGTGAAATTTGCCTTGCATGCAGCCAGTCCAGCCGAGCTGGGTTCGATTCCTGTGCCCCTCTCGGAGAGCCTGGCAAGCTACTGAGAGTATTCAATATGTCAAACACAGTAACAAGAAGATTAGTCACAATGGAGACATTATTGAGCCCACTCGAGCAAATCGATGAACAACGGGAGGACAGTGTTTGTTTGTTTGTACATATATATGTATACACACACACACACACACACACATATATATATATATATATATGGGCTGGAGTGATACCACAGCGGTAGGGCATTTGCCTTGCATGCAGCCAAGATGGCTGACCCCAGTTCGATTCCTCCACCCCTCTCGGAGAGCCCGGCAAGCTGCCGAGAGTATCTCGCCCACACGGCAGAGCCTGGCAAGCTACCCATGATGTATTCAATATGCCAAACACAGTCACAATAAAGTCTCCAATGGAGACGTTACTGGGCCCACTCAAGCAAATTGATGAACAACAGGCTCCCTGTGGTGTACTCGATATACCAAAACCAGTTACTCTAACAGGTCTCATTCCCCTGACCCTGAAAGAGCCTCCAATCATTGGGAAAGATGAGTAAGGAGAGGCTGCTAAAATCTCAGGGCTGGGATGAATAGTGACATTACTGGCTCCCGCTCGAGTAATCAATGAACAATGGGACGACAGTGATACAGTGATACACTTAAGTTCTATCAGGCTTCCATTGAAGCAAGTGGTGTACTAAAACCATCAGAAATGAAGCATTACTGATTTTGTTGACCATAGGAAGAAAGATTTGTATAAAATTTTGGTCTTGTTGGTAAAGAATATGTGCATACATGCAGAAAGCAAAATTTTGTTTTCTCTCAGTGTCATCATCAACATTCCTTTCCAGCCTCCTTAATCTCAACACTTAAACCTTTTATTTCTTGTAATCCTTACCAAACTCGTTCAAATTATGAAGGATCTAGACATGTTATACTAGTCTGGAATTCACCATTTGAGCTAGATGACCAAGAAAATGTGAAAGACTTTCTACAGATTCTTCGCTACATGGACATAACTTATTCTTTATAAGTTTATCGACATACTTATTCTTATTTGACATACTTAGTTATTCTTTCTTGACTTCACCGCATTTCAGTTCATATCTGTGAGTATGAGGTGCAAAGGATCCCATCCTGACTGTTTCTAGCTCTTGGTCTCTCTGCTTCTGAGTTTCTCTTTCTCTTTGCCCTGGGTTTTCTGTCCTCTTCAGAATTCCTGAACAGAAACACACACACACACACACACACACACACACACACACACACACACACACACACACACGCTAGAGACCGGAGGATGGGCAGTGATTGTGTAAGTACCCCAGAGCTCCAGCGGCAGGAAGCAGGAGCAATTTATTAACCATGTGTTTTCCATCCTAGAGGTTAGATGGGTTACCTGCCAGCCCCTAATTAGCAAGTGCGCAACATCTTTGTTACCTCGGGCTAGTGAGCTGACGACTTGAAGACTTTATTCTTCTAGTGATTGATTGGGACAAGAGGGTCCCAGGAACAGTGGGGAGAGGAGACAGCTGTAGCTGTTTCTCCTCTGCAGGGCACACTGACATTCCTAGACCCGCACACACTCAGCGGTTGTCTCTAATGCAGTCAGAGCAGAAACTACAAACTCCACAGGTTCTCTATTCACTCACCCTTCAAATCACGAAAATTAAAAATTTATCTTCCTTCAATTTGGGAAAGATCATAATCTAGGTCTTTTTTTTTTTTGGCAAGATGCTCTTTCTCTATTGGGCATTTTAGATCTTATTTTAAAGATTCTTAGGAAGAACTCTCTTTCTATAGTTTGAATAACCAACAGCTGAAAAGAAGTGTATTTAGCAGAAAATTTTATTGAATTCTTAGGTTGGGCCAAAGGACTAGAATAAGCATCAACCTTTTTGCTTTTGCTTAGTTGGTTGAAATCTGTATATAGACATCACACTTCCAGTAGTGAAAATGCTCCCAAAAGATTAGGTACAGTGTGAATTTTCAAACATTAAATTCTTTTAGATAATGACTAGCGATCTCCCCAGTTTATTTTTTTGTGTGTGTGTTTATGTACTGAATTTTAGTGAGTTAATGGTCTCTATATGAATTGTTCAAGGTTTGCTTCATCTTGGTACACTAATATTAGTCCGTCCTTCCTTCCTTCCTTCCTTCCTTCCTTCCTTCCTTCCTTCCTTCCTTCCTTCCTTCTTTCTCCTTCCTTCCTTCCTTCCTTCCTTCCTTCCTTCCTTCCTTCCTTTCTTTCTTTCTTTCTTTCTTTCTTTCTTTCTTTCTTTCTTTCTTTCTTTCTCTCCTTCCTTCCTTCCTTCCTTCCTTTCTTTCTTTCTTTCTTTCTTTCTTTCTTTCTTTCTTTCTTTCTTTCTTTCCCCTACTCTTTGGATACAGTCTAACCCATGCAAACCAGCTGAGCCACGACCCAATTCTGGGCTGAGAAATTCTTTATAAAGGAGCCATCCTGGACTTGGGGGTGATTAGCAGTGTCCTTGGCTTCTAGCAGCTACAGGTAGATGGTAGTATGCTCCTACTCTAGTTTTGTCAACCAAAGGTGTCTCTATATTCCCAAGTGTTCCTGGAAATGACAAAAATTACACCAGATGAGACCTACAGCAGTGGAATGAAGTGTGAAAATTAATAACAGTAAGAGGAGTCAGGTAAAACATTATTTCAGTATCTCAGTGAGTGAACTAGCTCAGAAAACCAAAACAGCTCTGCATAACGCTTAAATTTGTATAAACACAGTGCAGGGAGATAATACAATGGTAAGGGTGCATGCTAGGCCTAAATTCAATCCAGATCTTATTTCTGGCACTGCAAGATCCCCTCATGCATAACTGGGTACAACTCTGGAGACCTCTAAGAGTAGTGGGTGTGACTCCGAAGGCCCTCAGCATTGCTGACGTGGTGTGGGTATGCCAACAACCCAGGCCCAAACAGCTCAGCATTTTCAGGACCTCATATTGATCTGATGAACCAGTAGGCTAAGAATCACTGGTGAGCGTTCCAGAACTCCCAAGTGCTGTTTGGAAGCCGCCGTTCTGTCTCATAAGTATATACACCCATCTGGGTTCAGTATTTACCGTTGATAATAACAAATGTGTCTTTATTATGATCAGACTGCATCACCTTTCAGTCTCACATACTTTCACTTGTATTCCAACAAATTACAGCAATTGGTCTGGAACATTGGATTGTCCAATAGAAATAAAAGAAGCTTCTACTACATATGTCATCAGTTTTATATCACTCGCAGCGTCACAGTCCAGTACTGAGGAATAATCATTTTGTTGTTGTTGTTTTGTACTCTGCCACTCCATAAAGCTGTTGGAGAGGATTTCCCAGGGAATGAAGGTTGGTGCCAAGGGCCCTGTTCAAAGTTTCGATCCCAACCCCCATCCTTCAGCATTTCCCCTTAACCAACCAGCCCTTCTAGCTCCTTTGAATGTAACACTGCAATAGATTGTAAAGTCATTTAATGAGCAAACTCATCAAGATATGCTTTTAAACAGCCATGGAGACTGTAGCCTTGCACACAACCAACCCGAGTCTGATGCCCAGCACCACATGGGTTCTTGAGCACTGCCATGAGTTATCCTTGAGCCGAGATCCAAGAGTAAACCATGAGCACTGCAGGTATGGCGCGAGCACACACACACACACACACACACACACACACACACACACACACACACACCAAAACATTTAGAATTACAGAAATTATAGAAGACATTCATGTTGCTTACCAAAACCTAGCTCTTGCCTTCATTTTTACAGTTCTCTGATATTGCAGAGCTACCACTCCCCCCCACCCCCACCCAAATGAATATTCCATTATTATCAGACGCCTTATAGTGAAGGTTTGAATATGTGTATTATAGTCAGTTAACAATGGAGTTTCCTCAGTAGTTTCCAGTCTGATGGAGCTAATGGCAGAAGACCAGTTAATAAAAGCAACACATTCCAATTGTTTGATATAAGAGGTTGCTAGGAGTGTGACTTATTTTTAAAGGCCATTTAATTACATACCCTGATGTCTTCACTCAGTCTTTCTTGAAAATATATTTTCCCAATTTTAGCATATACCCCTTCTCGACTCTCAATTAGCTATTGCATTGGGCCTTTGCTTCCAAGCCCCATAAGTAATAGTAACTTAATTTTCCAAGCCATAAATCAGGTAGACTTATACCCCATAGCACATGTTCCATTTGTTTTTAATCAAGGGCAATCTGGTATTCAGAGGTCGGAAGCTTTAATTCAGAGGACTCCTATGCCTTTTTGCAGGGAGAAATCTTTTGGTTTTCTAGAATTCCTTTGTAAATGTTTAAGTATTCTTTGGCAAAAGTTGGAGTATCTATGTAGCATTTCTTATGGAAACCTTTTTTAATTCAGCAATTTAGATACAAACGCCCTCAACTTCTGCTTTAAAATTAAAATAAATACTTAACAGCATTCCTAACCTTATATAGTTCCCTGGTTTTCAATGTGGTCCTTTCAAAAGAAACATAGGCGTTGGAATAAGATATAAGGGAAGAGAATTAGAGACACTAGTTTTCTATCAATTATTTCAATAAACTAGTTATAATAGTAACATTGAAATAATTATAAAATAGTAATCTCACATCATTGAGATACAAAAAGGCCTTAAGAACAAACTCTATAAAACCTCTTAAAGTTATACAGATTCAGATATTTTTGCTTGTTTTAGGGCCATATCCTGAGGTGCTCAGGTCTTATTCCTGGTTCTGCACTCAGGGGTCACTCCTGGTGGTACTTTGGGGACTATATGCGATGCCAGGGATTAAACCTGGGTAAGCCATTGGCAAGGTAACTGCTTTACCCACTTTCTGGCTACAACATTCAAATTTATTAGTATCACTTGATCACTTGACATCTCGTTACTCATCGATTCACTCCAGCAGGCACCAGTAATGTCTCCATTCGTCCCTGTTGTGTGCTGGTGCAGCCCAATGGCATCTACTCACTCCAGGAAAACAAAGAGCCTCAAACCTCAGGGTCTTGACGAAGAAGTGTGGCCATCTCATAGGTGAGTGACCACGTGATCTTTTGATGTCCCATGGAATCCAGTCGGTAATGACTCTAGTCCAGCGGTCCTCTCCAAATCGCATTATATGTCCAACCCATCTGATTTTTGACACCTTGGCAAACGAGACAGTGTCCCTAATTCTTGATCGTCGACAGAGGTCAGAACAACGGATTCCTTCTCTCACTTGAGTGAAGCATGATGCTTCAAGCATAGCTCTTTTGATTCCTCTTTAGGAGCCCCGAATAGCGTTCTCATTCTGTTCTCGTGGGGCCCAGGTCTCTGAGGCATATGTTAGTGCAGGAAGAACAGTGGGATCAAGAGATGTGCCCACAGCTGGAGGTTCTTCATCCTCTTAGCTATTTCTTCCATGCTATTTCTTCTTGAAGGCGTCCCAAGCCTCTCTCTTCCTCCTGCGCAACTCAGGTGCCAGGTCATTCGTCATGTTGACTGCTCGACCTAGGTACACATAACTGTTGCATTTGGAGATATTCGTTCAATTGAGAGTGAATGGAATGTCATGAATGAGACCGTTCTCATAAACATTGTCTTCGTGAGATTCAGCTGTAGTCCAACCTTTCCACACTCATGGTCGAAGTCGGCTAGCATTTGTGCTGCTTGGCTAATGTTTGGTGTTATTAGAACGATGTCATCAGCAAAGCGGAGGTGGTGTAGTTGCCGACCGTCTATCTTCACTCCCATTCCTTCCCATGCCAGTCGTCGCATGATGTTCTCGAGAGTGGCACTGAAGAGTTTCGGTGAAATGGTATCAACCTGCCGAACCCCTCTCTTTTTACATCGATGATCACTTCTTTGTACAATGGTGAGATCCTGGTCGAGAATCCGTAATATAGTGCACGGAGAATCCTGATGTATTGAGTTTGAATGCCCTGTTTGGCTAGGGCTTCAATGACTGCTTCCATCTCAACAGAATCAAAGGCCTTCTTTAAATCAATAAATGTTAGACAGAGAGGCATCTTGAACTCTGGAGATACCTCAACGAGCTTGGTTATTGTGTGGATATGGTCAATTGTGCTGAATCCTTTTCGGAACCCGACTTGCTCACATGGTTATCCTTCATCTAGTGTTTTGCCAATCCTATTCAGGATGACTCGAGTGAACAGCTTGTAGATGACAGACAACAGGCAGATAAGACAATAGTTGCCAATGTCGTAGATGTCTCCCTTCTGGTACAGTAGTACAGTCCTGATGGTTTTCCATTGGGATGGAACCTTGCATTCAGACAGGTAGCTTATGAAGAGCTGAGCCAGTGTATTGATGAGTACTGATGGAATATTTTTCAGGTTTTCGGGTCTGACCTTGTCTGAGCCGGGTGCTGTTCACTTCTTTACCAACAAAATGGCGTGCTGGATTTTGGAAGGGAGAACATTGGGAACAACATATCCATCGTGTGGAATTTGTTAAGTGGGCAGGTGACATGGCTATTGAAGAGAGCCGAGTAGAAGTCATGGATAATCTTCTCCATTGCCCTTCTGGAAGATGTGATAGATTCATCAGGACGTCGGAGGGCAGTCATCTTGCTCTTATAGTTGGCAAAGGACAGGCGGGCACTGTGAATGCTTTTTACAGCTTCCACTGCATCTACCAGCACTGCTGCTCTTCTCTCTTTGAGGTCTTCCTTTATTGCTTCTCTGCACTGCTTTGTGAGCTCAAACATTTGCTTGTGGTTGCCTGAGGCTTGCGCCAAGTCACACTGGCGAATGAGCTCGAGAGTTTTCAAAGACAGGCATCTTTTTGTGGCTATCTCTCTCCCAGCATTCTTCGCACAATCATGGAGGTGCTGAATCAGTCGATTGTATTCTTCGTCAGTGTCGTCAATGACAGCATCTTCCCATGTTGCTGCAATAGTGCCAAAGAGCTCCCAGTTGGTGGTCGTTCTGGGAGTTCTCTAAGAAGAACTTTGCAGTCCTTTCTCTCTGCTCTGTGAAGTAGAATTTTGCATGAAGGAGATGGTTGTCTTATTCCATTTGGACTTTTGGGACAACAATGACATCGGTCAGGCAAAACCATCGATTGAATATGATGTAGTCAATTTCATTATGGAACAGTCCACTGGGAGATTCCCATGTCCAATGTTTAGATTCGGCCTTCTGGAACTGCGAACTGGAACTCTACCCCTCTCAGAGAGCCTGTCCAGCTACCGAGAGTATCCCACCCTCATGGCAGAGCCTGGAAAGCTATCCATGGCATATTGAATATGCCAAAAATAGTAAATACAATGGGTCTCATTCCCCAGACCCTGAAAGAGCCACCAATATAGCAGCGTTAAGAAGGATGAGGAAGGAGAGGCTGATAAAATCTCAAAGCCGAATTAGGCTGCCAAAACGAAGAAGTACAAAAATGACTGTCTGTGCTCTGAATGCACGTATGCTAGCATCGGATGCATCCATCAAGGACTTGATGGTGCAAGTGTGAAAGATCAAGTACAACATCACTGGTCTGACCGAGATGAGAAAGCATCAACCACATCATGCCATTTTCGACCCTGGAGAAGAACTGTTCCTCGAAACATGCGACAAAAGAGGCATCACTGGTGTCGGTGTTCTTGTCAACATGAACTTGGCAATGAGCATTGATTCATTTGAATGCCTAAAAACCCGAATTGGATGATTACACTTGAATAGATGTGGTTCACTGCTGGCAGTTTCTGTCTTCGTTGTCTATGCACCAACATCCAATTATGATGAAGAAGAAATTGAGAAGTTCTACATGGAGCTGGAGAAGTTCCATAAAGAAGACAACACCTTCCACAAGATCACTGTTGGTGATTTTAATGCCAATATAGGACCGAGAAGATCAGCCGAAGATCTCCATATCGGGACCCATGGCCTAGATTGGAGCAAACAGGGTAAGAGACTATCTGAGTTCATCATGTTGATCAAGACCATCCATGGTAACTCATAGTTCCAGAAGGCTGAATCTAAACGTTGGACATGGGAGTCTCACGGAGGACAGTCCACAACAAAATTAGTATACAATTTTATAAATAAAATAGTGTTTAGAGATAATTTCTCTAATCTCCTTTCTTGAAGAGGAAACAGGAAAATGCTGTCCATGTCAGATAATGGAGACAGACCCCTCAGAGCTGATGTTTAATCAAGATTTGTTAATTCTGTGTCTATGGACTTTGGATTAAAGTAGATTCAATTAGTATTGGGTTTGGGTTATGTAGTACAGCAGGTAGGGCTTTTGCCTTGTACACAGCCGACTCAGGTTCAATCCCTGACACACTAAAATGTTCCCTGATCCTATCAGCAGGGGTCTCTGAATCTGAGCCTGGAGTAAGCCCTGAGGACTGCCATGTGTCGCCCCCAAACCAAGGTAAAGGTAAGGTAAAGGCCCTCCCGTTGATCGTCGATTTGCTCGAGCGGGCCCAGTAACGTCTCCATTGGAGACTTTGTTGTTACTGTGTCTGGCATATCGAATACTCTCGGTAGCTTGCCGGGCTCTCCGAGAGGGGCGGAGGAATCGAACTCGGGTCGGCCATGTTGGCCGCTTGTAAGGCAAACGCCCTACCCGCTGTGCTATCGCTCCAGCCCCCAAACCAAACCAATGTATATAGTATATATGTATTAATAAAATTAATTAGTAACTTGACATTTAGATGACGTCTTTGCCTAACATAAACATTCTAAATATTAAAGTATCTAGAATTTGCTTAGCTATAAACTAACTTTTATGGCCTTCCTAGTGATTGTATGAAAATTTTGTAGTATTTTGAATCTCAGAAAAATTCTAAAAGCTCTCAGAGAGGGAAATAAAATATGACAGACCATATTGACATGAAAATTCTCATTACCATAGGCTACAAGGATACACTGAATATTTGAAATGCTAAAGAAAAAAATAAAAGCCCATAATAATATCTTTTGTTAATTCTAAACCTACTTGAGGATGAGTTTGAAACATAGTTTTCTTTTTATTTAATTTTTTGAATTAAAGTACTGGTGGATAGGGCGTTTGCCTTGCATGTGGCTGACCCGGCCTTCCCGAGTTCAATTCCTCTGCCCCTTCTCGGAGAGCCCAGCAAGTTACCGAGAGTATCTAGCCTTCACGGCAAAGCCTAGCAAGCTACCCATGACGTAATCGATATGCAAAACACAGTAACAAGTGTCACAATAGAGACGTTATTGGGCCCATTCGACCAAATCGATGAACAATGGGAGGACAGTGACAGTGATTTACAAATTATTCATAGTTGAGTCTTAGACATACAATATTACAGCACCAATCCCACCAGCAGTGTCAACCTCCCTCCACTAATGTTCCCAGGTTCCTCCTTCCCTCTAGCCTGCCCCAGAGACAGGCACCTTACTAAGTTCGGTTGTTAAAGTGCAGGTCTCTTCGTTTCAGTGTTTGGATATTTGGCTCCATCATTCCTTAACTCCACCTTCATACCTGAATCCCCATTGATTTTCACCTGTCTCTTCTCCCCCTCCCCTCTATTCTTTCTTTCCTTCTTCTTGTACTCTGGGACCGAGGTTGATCTGGACATCTGCCCTATAAAACATAGCATTCCCTCATCCAGCTACTCTAAGAAACATAGTTTGCTACCTAAAAAGCTCCATTAAACATTGTGGAACTAAATTTCCAAAATGTATCAAGGAGGAGTTTAGAGGGGGAGAGAATGTGGAGTACAGATAAGCAGAACTAGTAAAGGAATAATAAAAAAAAGAAATAATAAAGAAAATGATTCAGGGATCTAATGTTAGTGAGAGTATGAGTATATGGAAATAGTATGTTAGTAAATGAATTTGGGGGGCAACTTTGGAGAACAGATCAACGTGTCAAATGTGCATTTCCTGTGATCTCGATATATTCTTAAGTATCACCTTTAATTGGAGGCTCTTTCAGGGTCAGGGGAATGAGGTCCGTTATTGTTACTGTTTTTGGCATATCGAATATGCCATGGGGAGCTAGCTGGACTCAGCCATGCAGGCGGGATACCCTCAGTAGCTTGCCGGGCTCTCCGAGAAGGACGGAGGTTTTTGGGTAAAGACGAGTAAGGAAAGGCTGCTAAGATCTCAGGGCTGGGATGAATGAAGATGTTACTGGTGCATGCTCGAGTAAATTGATGAACAATGTCATGACAGTGATACAGTGATACAGTGATCACCTTTAAGAACAATTGCTCTTGCACTGGTAGTGGGATGGGTGCTGGAACATTGAGTACTTATAATAGCTGTATTGTAGGAACCACTTTGTAAACCACAGTGTTGAAATGAAAAATTTAAAAAAACACAATAAATTTTTAAAAATTGCGTCTGATGGTGCATCTCCCTGAGGCTTTCATAGCAGAAATTGCTTCAGATAGTGCGTATGTGGGGGAGAGGTGGCGGGGGGGGGGCTATGGGGGGGGGAATGGGGAGAGGGAAGAATTTACCTAAACAACTTTCAGCCCCAGGAAAGACCTAAAACTACCTGCATCTGTCTGATCTATGGAATTCAAAATAGCAATTAGTGAAGCAAAAAAGCGAAACAGGAAACATAAGATAAATATAGACAGAGAGGCCTGACCCAAGAAGACTTACAGGGTGCTTTTTAAAAAAAAAAAAAGGTTCATGTTTATGTCAGCTAGAAATGTAAAGTATCAAATTTTATGGGAATTTTAGAGTTTACATGGATTGTGTCATTCCACGTATGTATATAAATGTACT
Source organism: Sorex fumeus (assembly GCF_029834395.1). NCBI lineage: Eukaryota > Metazoa > Chordata > Mammalia > Eulipotyphla > Soricidae > Sorex > Sorex fumeus. The sequence continues at coordinate 87,424,507 of NW_026606120.1, read as the reverse complement.
AAATTGTGTGTGATTTTGTCACTGTTTTCTACTGTCCGTGCCAAACATGCTATGTATTCTGTTCCCTGAGTGAATTGATTATTTATTCTTTGTTGATATGATAATTGATAAATATTTGTAGCACATTTTTCCTATACCATGTCTTATATGAGGATCTCAAAGTGCGGTCCCTGGTTTCCTGGAGATGAGTGAACATTCTAGGAGCCAAACTACGGTTTCATGGCATTGAACACCAGGGTTCATATGACAGAAGAAGTGAGCAGAAGCTACAACCGGGGAAGAAGAAACGATTCTCCTACCCCAGCTACTTAGAAGACTTTGATAGGTCTTACAGAGCATTATTGAAGGGACACCTTTTGCCAACACCAGAAGGAAGTAGATGAAGAAGATTCCAGATGCAAAAGGCAATGCACGGAACTGTCATTGGGGGTGTCCCAAGAGCACCGACAAGGACATGGAATAATGATGTTTATTTCACCATAGAGAAGAGAGAGCCAGTAGAGGGAGAACCACGAATGCTGATTTTCGCAAAGATGATGGGTTCACTTGGAAGAGGAAAGCACCAAGGAAGGCAAACCCTGGCGGAGCCCTTTGTTTAGGAGACAGTATTCAAGCTTATTCATCTTTTTGCTTTTGGAGTCAACTGTCTTCTTATTTTTATTTTTTCCCCTTGCCCCAGGAGTGGAGCGAAAACACAGTAGGTAGGGCGGTAGCGTAGCATGCGGTTGACCCAGTTTCGCTTCCTCCATCCCTCTTGGAGTGCCCAGCAAGCTACCGAGAGTTTCCTGCCCACATGGCAGAGCCTGGCAAGCTTCCCCTGGCATATTCAATATGCCAAAAACAGTAACAACAAGTCTCACAATGGAGACGTTACTGGTGCCCGCTTGAGCAAATCGATCAACAACGGGAGGACAGTGCTACAGTGCTACAGTGCCCCAGATTCCCTGGAGGCTATGTGTTCCTTAGACTAGAGAAATTATAAAATGGGCAGCCTCTGAGGTCTTTGCCTGGGGCCCAACGACCCCTCTAACGTCTGCCTGAAAGGTACAATTGTAAAAGTGGACACTAGCGCATTGGCTCAGGCACCATGGGGCGCCCAGCCTGTCCAGCTGTCCTGGGCCCCTTGAGGCTAGCCTTCCTGCCTCTGGGAAATCTCCTCCCCCACACAGATGACTTCAGCCAAGGAGCGGACTTCTGTCCCTGGTTTTGTTCGCGTCCAAGGTCTCACCACAAGCTGGTGGGGGCCAGTCCCACACAGGGAGAGACGTGTCTGTGGGCATGGCCCTCTCCACAGCGCTGGTCCAAGTGGGCGGCAGTGGCGGGTGGGGGTGGAGGGACCGCGGGAGAGTGTGGAGTCTTGAAAGGGTCTGAGGTTTGGTTGGTATTAACACCCCCGACTTTGGCTGCTTCGTGAAACCTCAGCAGGGTGAATTAGAAGGCTGGAAAGGTTATGCAGCATGTGGCCCCTTTGGGGGACTGTGTTTCCCATTCACCCCCAGATCTCTGAGTCTCTTCAGGACAGTTTCTCTGTGGTCCCCATGTGCTAGGAGAGGAAAAAACATGGCAATGAAGCCATTCTTTACTGCGGTAGGTATAGGGAATCTGTTGAATCATTTCAGAAATATTTCCAGGCAAATATTTTATTATTTATTTCGTTTTCTTGATTTTTTTTTTAGGGCCAGGGCCAGAACCCAGAGCCTTACACATGCAAAAATAAAAGCCCTGCCACCCAGTTACATCGCTGGTCCAATATAGATATTTTAAATAATAATTTAAACATTTTACAATGTCCTCTTAATATGATAATGGAAGTTTTTAAAAAGTCATTTCAGGCAAAAATGTAAGATTGAGGCAAGTTATGCAGATATTCACCCAAAGGACACCATCACAGAGCTGAAATTATTGGGAGATTGTGGAGTGTGAGGTGTTGCACTTGCATGTCCACACACACACACACACACACACACACACACACACCCTACGTTACCCAATTTTGTAGGGGAGTCCTATTAACTGTTGTCATGAATTCATTCCTGTTGGTTCTCAAAGGAAAATACCTTCTAATTTTTTTTTAAAGGGCTGGAGCGATAGCACAGCGGGTAGGGCGTTCGCCTTACAAGCGGCCAACATGGCCGACCCGAGTTCGATTCCTCCGCCCCTCTCGGAGAGCCCAGCAAGCTACCGAGAGTATTCGATATGCCAGACACAGTAACAACAAAGTCTCCAATGGAGACGTTACTGGGCCTGCTCAAGCAAATCGACGATCAACGGGAGGGCCTTTACCTTTTACCTTTTAAAAATTAAATCACTGTGAGAGAGACCATTACAAAGCTGTTCATGATTAGGTTTCAGTTATACAGTGTTCCAACACCCATCCCTCCACCATTGTGTATTTCCCAGCACCAGTGTCCTCAGTTTCCCTCCCATCATCATTGTACCCTCCACCAGTCTGCCTCTATGGCAGGTACTCTGTCTCTCTGTCTCTGTCTCTGTCTCTGTTTCTCTCTCTCTCTCTCTCTCTCTCTCTCTCTCTCTCTCTCTCTGGGCATTGTGGTTTGCAATACAGATACTGAAAGGTTATCAGATATATCCGTTTGCCTACTTTTAACACTCAGTTCTTGTCCAGCATGATCATTTCCAGCAATTATCGTCACACTTACAGAATGTAAAGACAGCTCAACTGGACATCAAAGGCAATAGAAAAAGGGCTCTCAGTGGCTCCAGATTCCGGCTTGCATTTGTAGAGATTGCTTTCCCTGTCTCTGTCATCTGCGTGAGGGTCACTTTCTTCGTTGAATACCCATAGTTATTATTTTGGGGTGGAGGGTGATGGGGACACACTGGGTGATGCTCAAGGCTTACTCCTAGATCACTTCTGGCAGGGTTGGGAAACATGTCAGGCTTGGAAATGCCAGGGATAGAACCTGAGTTGGCCGGGTGCAAAGCAAGCATCCTAACCACTGTGTGATGTCTCTGGAACGGTACCCATGGCATTAAGTAATGCTGCTTTGGGGTGTGGATTACCCACGGTATTAAGTAATGCTGCTTTTGGATACTTCCAAGTCTCTACTCCTTAGAAACTTTCATCAGAAAATCCCTCAGATATTCGTCAACCATTGTCAAATTACCCCTTCTTCACTTTGAGTGCTAGGCTGATGAGAAGCAATAGTTTATTTCTATTTCCCAAGAAAACTATGAAGGATAATCTGATAAAGTTCAGTTTCCATCCCAGTTGGGGACCTCTACCCCTTCTGATCTAGGTGCGGAAGTCTTGTGTTTGCTGCAACCATCTTCAAGAAGAAGAAATCACATTTAGCTTGGTCCTGACTCTGCCTTTCAACCATATTGTTTTTTCACCTCTTCTTAGAAGAATTGATATTTGGGGAGTCAAGTGGGAGGACAAGAAGGTACAACCCTGTTAGGAGGCATAACCCTTAGGATGGGAAAGTAAAGCAAAGCAAAAAAAACCTACCAAATTGATTCTGTTTATTCTTGTTTGTTCCCCAGGAGGAGAAGGCAGGGGTGCAGGGGTGCATTGAGCTGTCTGCCAGGTCCTAAAAGGGACCCCAAACATATGGAAAATATGGAGACTAGGGTATAAGTAATAAAAATAAAAATAAAATAAATAAAATAAATTGGGAATGCCAGTTTCTGGTAATGATTTGTTTTCACAGTAACGGAGAACTCCCTTAAATCTGCGATTAATCACACATTTATGGTGAAGGAAAGCTGGGAGAATTAGGGGGCTCCGTGGGACGGGGGTTATTAGTGCAGCTGCTTTACATTGATGAGATCTGAGTTCAAATCACAACCAATGTTACAAGTGAAAATGTCATTTTGAAAGTTAATTAGCTGCGCGCAATAAATACTGGTTCCTTGATTGATGTACCTAAAAAATCACTACCCGGGAAAATTTTTTTTTATATATGGCCCGTTAGGTGAGTCAAGCCAATTAAAAAGTCAGACATTATTTAAACAATTTTCTTCATAGGCCAACCACCTGCAAGTAAACAGAATTTATTAAAAGAAGGTGGAGTTTCCAGTGGCCTGGCCATGTGGAAGAACATCTGAATGTATTAATAACTGTAGAATTTGAGAACGAGAAAGAAAATCATTAAGAGCCATCCAAGTCTTTAAAGAAACTTGGAAGATTAGGTGACAGGTCAAATCACCCCGTTACCTAGCTAGGGAAGCCAGCCTGCATTTTAGGGGTTGTGACCCTCCTCAGAATTTCTCTCAGAGACTCAGCCTGCGTTTACCATAATTTCTCCCATCCTCTCCCACCACCCATCCACACTGTGGTATGCTTTGTGCTGCTGAAGACTCTTCTGGCTTTTTCTATTAAGGAAATGCAACACTGACCTTCCTTGTGCTCCCTCTTTTCTTTCTTTCTTTCTTTCTTTCTTTCTTTCTTTCTTTCTTTCTTTCTTCCTTCCTTTCTTCCTTTCTTCCTTTCTCCTTTCTTTTTCTTTTCTTTCTCTTTCTTCTCTCTTTCTTCCTTCTTTCTTCTCTTTCTTCCTTCTTTCTTTCCCTTCCTTCCTTCCTTCCTTCCTTCCTTCCTTCCTTCCTTCCTTCCTTCCTTCCTTCTCTCCCTCCCTTTCTCTCTCTCTCTTTCTCTCTCTCTCTTTCTCTCTCTCTCTCTCATGCACCCGTTGAATAAAGTTATCAGTCATAGAAGCTCCTAGACTAGGGAACCGGAAGTTGAGTGCAGAGCCGAGAGGGAAGGTTGGGTGGCCTTGGAGCATGCCTTTGATTCCATGTGGTTTTGTGACCAGGTGGATAAGAAGGCAATCTTCCTGGCTGACATGGTGATCACTGCTTCTGTTACCCATACTCTGTTTCAAATTACAGTTTTCAAGAAACAATTCAGGACAGTAAGGAAGACTTCCTCAGTCACTCTGAGAAAGCAGACACCTATTTTGCATAAACAGTGAAAAGAATCTTGTTAGGACCAGTAAGTTCAAAGTAAATGGTAGAGAGGTCAGAGTTATGTACAGCGGGAAGGGTGCTTGCCTTGCATGGGGCCGAGCTGGGTTGGATCCCTGGCGTTCTGTATGGTCCCCCAAGCCCCACTAGGAGTGATTCCTGAATGCAGAGCCAGGAGTAAACCCTGTGCACCTCTGAGTGTGGCTCCCTGAAAAAAACAAAAACCAAGCAAACAAAAAGAAAGAAAATGGTAGAGGAATCCGAGGTCACTTCCTTTACATGTTTGCAATTTTAGCTGTTCCTGGTCTTGAAGAGTGCCTTGCACTCTTTGGGGGAACCTTCCCCAAAACCTTTTAGGGTTTCCAGGGTCACTCCTAGTGGTACTTGACCAACAAGGCTGATAGATTAGGCCCATAGATATGGTGACTCTTAGGCTCTTTAGTGCCAAGTATTAACAAGGGCTGCTCTGGTGATGCTCAGGGTTCCCCAGGGCTTCGCCCAGTAGGGCTCAGAGCAGGCATGTGATACAGGGATTCAAAATCAAGTTGCCCCCAAGCTCCTATACAGCTCCCTGCCTTCTGAAAAAACTTTTAATTATCAGTGTCATTTTATTTGATGGCAACATGTCTTTCCTAGGACTATTTAAAGATAATTTATGATGAGCTGAGGGAGAAAATTGGAGAATATTATAGTAAGCCTCTCTCTGTATCATTGTGCACCCATTCTTCATATTATATATCTGTAAGTATTATTCATACCATACATACATACATATCATGAACATACATGATATATCATGCGTAACATAAATCCATAAGTATCATGCATACATATCTGCATATATATCATCATGAACAAAAGGGAATGTTAGCACCTGGACATTGAAAACCACTCTGGTGAGGTCTGGAGTGGAAATGAGAGCAATTTAAGTGGAAACTGGAGGAAAAGTCATTTATGTCATAAATGGCAGAGGGATTTACCAAAATATGTCCTAGGGTTTTGTGGGAGGCAGAACTAGAGGGATGAAGTAGGCTACTAAAATGAAGATTTTCCTTTCTTTTCTTATTTTATTTATTTCTTTTCTTAACCTATTTCTTTTCTTGTTAGGTCAATGGGAAGGTCATACCTGGTAGTTATCAGAGGGTACCCCTGGTGATGCTCAGGAGTTACTCCTGGCTCTGCACTCAGTAATCACTTTTTGCATGCCCTGGCATATGCGATGACAGTGATCGAACTCAGGTCACCTGTTTGCAAGGCAAATACCCTACCCGATGTACTATCACTCCAGCCCCTAAACTAAAGAGAATCCTAAGTAAGATATTGAAGGAATTTCTTGGTTGCTCCTTACTTTGGTTGCTCCTTACATGACTTACATGATGCTTGAGTGAAATATGATACAACAGAAAGCGAACTTGAAGACTTTGTCATGCCAAAGAGGCAGAAGTTGAAGATCTGGAACATTCTAAGTCTACCCATATAGCAACAAATGTTGAAGCATATTCAGATATTTTCTGAAGGAGAATTGCAGAGGTGTGGGTCACTGATTTAACTGGCACCTCAGTAGTAGCTAGGAATAGAGATGGATGGGATTATACCAGAAGAAGAGTAACCAGTTTGAACTGAGGGGCACAGAAAGGTTGGAAAGAAGGCTGGGAGGCTGTCAGACTTGGTGATCCCCTGGGACAGTACTGTAGATTTCTGCAGCTGTCCACAGGCAAATCCATCTAGAAACGGAATGATTCTGCCATTGGCTCAGAGATCCTGGGGCTGCCACTCCATGCAGAGAACAAGGCCTCTTTCTTCCCACTTGTAGATTGTGGGGGGTCCTCTCTTTTATCTCAGGGATTCAGGGATCACCCACAGAGTAAACTGTGGGGTACCATTGCTAGCCGTAGTGGTGCCAGCAGAACAGAGAGTTTATTCAGTGTGATGCGCTCTGCTAGGTCTGTTCCACTGGTATTTTTCAATGCACTGAACCTACTAAATGGACTAGTTGAGGAGGTAGGTTGGTGCTAGAGCACATAGTATGCTTATATGCTGCTCTGGAGTGTTCAAATCCCAAGTCCCCTTACCCAACCAAATACAAAGGATACACTTTGGAGGCTGCTAGAGTGGAATGAATACATTTTACTCGTAAATAATGGGCATTCATTTGCAGGAGGGGTCAGAGGCAGACAATATGGACAATTTTTGCTCCCTCCACCCATTTGAAAGGTTACATCAAGGTTGCGGGTCATATTTGGTGGTTACCAGGGGGTTTTCCCTTTCTGTGCTCAGGAGTTATTCCTGGAAGTGCTCTGGGAACCAAATGCAGTGCTCAGGATTTGAACTGAACCAGGATAGGCTGCTTGAAAGGCAAGTGCCCTCTGTTAACTCTCAGACCCACTCTTGAGTCTCCTTAAATTGAAATGTTGGCACCCACCCACTCAATATGAGTCTCTGTAGATGGGGCCCCTGAAGAAGAAACGGTGCTTGAGTGAGGCCAGAAATGTGGAAACCTGGTCACAGAGGATTTTCTTTGATTCCTTGGAGAGAGACATCAAGAGACTTCTCTCTCTGTTTCCATCTTGGTCTCCTGCACATCTACAGTGGAGGGGAAGTGTGTGTGATATGCAGTGAGGAGGAGGCAATTTCCAAGGCAGGAGGGGTATACTCACACCAGACACTAAACTGACTGTTAGTTTGGACTATCTTGGGCATCTATACTCCAAAAGTTGAAGGAAGAAATATTCTGTTGTTACAACCACCTCATTTATGCTATTTTGTTGGCAGCCTAAAGAGACTATGCCAAGCCTGGCAGAAAGAATGAACTAGTCTTTGAAAAGTCTACAAGGAGAGTTAAACTCCAAAGTATGAATTATTTTTTCCTTTTTAATAATCTTATTTATTGAATCACCATGAGAGCAGTTACAAAGATTTCAGGTTTAAGTCTCGGTCATACAATGAAGCACCTGTACCTTTACCAGTGCCCATTTTCCACCACCAAAAACTTTAGTATATCCCCCATCCTGCGCCCTCCCCCTACTGTGGGGCAGATGATTTCCAAATTACTTTCTCTATTTTGATTACATTCAATATTTTGACACCAGACTCACCGTTATTATTTGGGATTTTATCCCAATACTCAGACCTGCTGAAAAGGCAACAGTAGACAATTTGTTTTCTATTGCTGGTTATGAATAACATCGGATGTCCTGCTGCCGCAGTAGTGGCAGCAGGATTTTGGAATTCCAAAATTTTAACACTTAAATCTGGAGGGATTTCTGCCAAAGCCTGCTGGGTTCCAAGATTTGTTCCTGAGTCTCTTGGATCATGACCATTAAGCAGCTTGATCAGGAGCCAGAAAGGCCATTCGTGGGCAGCGACTCAGGGTTTCATTGGGGTGGGGGAGAAAAGGGCTGGCTCCACCCCTATCCCATGAGGTCCTGCATGTCTCGTCACTGAGGGCCCAAACCTGACTGTCCAACGGTCTCTAGAGGATGGTGGCCACCACGCCACCAAGGGGGAGCAGGCAGAGGGACAGCACCCTTTCCCCCCTGGGGTGGTTCGGCGCCAGTAATCCATTGCGAGGACCAGATGCATCTTGCCAAAAGCCTCTGGGTTCTGAGATTTGTCTCTGAGTCTCTGGGATCATGGCCATTAAGCAGTTCAATCAGGAACCAAAGAGGCCTTGCCTCCAATTATATAGCTGAGCTGGAGGTGGTTTGTCTCCCCACATACCTAACTTTTGGCCGTTGACTTTCTTGGTAAGCTTTGCCCCAAGTTTTTGGGGTCTGGCCAAAGGCACAGCAGCAATTTTGGGGTATCTGGAAGTCTGAAGGTGCCATCAGGCTGCTGATACACTCGCCTCACAGGTACAGATTGACCTGCTGGCAGCACCATATCCCTGCAAAGTATGGATTTTAAGTTCATACTTTGTACATGTGATCAATTAATTGTAAATTTTACTGGGGGCAAAGGATAGGATTTTATTATTTTTATCTATTCATTTTTTTGGTTTTGTGTTTTTAAGATTTATGATTTGTCTTCTAAATCTTAAAATCACATCATAAATCTTAAAATAATAAAACAAAAACAAACAAACACTGTCCTCCCATTGTTCATCGATTTGCTCGAGCGGGCCTAGTAATGTCTCCATTTTGAGACTTGTTGTTACTGTGTTTGGCATATTGAATACGTCACGGGTTGCTTGCCAGGATTTGCTGTGTGGGCGAGATACTCTTGGGAGTTTGCCGGGCTCTCTGAGAGGGGCGGAAGAATTAAACCCAGGCTGCTTAAAATAATAAAATCTTAAAATTATAAAATCAAACAAATCATAGGAATCTATCTATCTATCTATCTATCTATCTATCTATCTATTTATCTATCTATCTATCTATCTATCTGTGAGCCCGGCAATCTACCAGAGCCTGGCAAGCTTCCCATGGCATATTCGATATGCCAAAAACAGCATCAATAACAGGTCTCATTCCCCTGAAACTGAAAGAGCCTCCAATCATTGGGAAAGACAAGTAAGGAGAGGCTGCTAAAATCTCAGGGCTTGCAGGAATAGAGACATTACTGGCGCCCGCTCAAATAAATCAATGCACAATGTAATGACAGTGATCAGTGATACAGTGTTTTTAAGTGCTGGAGCGATAGCACAGTGGGTAGGGCGTTTGCCTTGCAAGCAACCGACCCGGGTTTGATCTCTCCGTCCCTCCCCGAGAGCCTGGCAAGCTACCAAAAGTATCCCGCCCACACGGCAGAGCCTAGCAAGCCCCCCCATCACGTATTTGATATGCCAAAAACAGTAATAACACGTCTCACAATGGTGACGTTACTGGTGCCCACTAGAGCAAATTGATGAACAATGGGAGGACAGTACTACAGTGCTACTTTGTACATGGATACAAAATCCTATCAGACCAGAATTCCCCATTTCTGCTCTCAAGCACATGTGATGAGAACCTGTGCTCTATTTTTCTCATTGTTTTTTTCTGCATTTCTGTGCAATGCCTGTGGAGTGAGCAAGTCTTATAAAGCATGTGTTGCATTAATAACATAGACTATTTGAATGGGAAGTCCATACTGCTTTTCTTTAGACGCTATTTTAAAAGAATCCCTAGATTTAAAACATGTCATGGAAAAGAAAACATGTGTTAATAATTACCAAAGATATTAGTAAATTTGTGAGGTTATAATTAACCTTTCTTAATAACAGATGTGATGAAAACACTGGAGACATATCTGACTTTTTTCAAAGGAATGAATGTGTTTTTCCTGTGTTGAAAGTGTTATCCAATTTATACACAAAACCTTTTTGATTGTAGTTTTTCAGACCAGTGCAAAAGCCTAAGATGAACTGCCCTTCAATTTTCTTTCCACTCCTACCTTGTGCCACAAACAGAGACCTCTCCAGAGTTACACACACGCACACACACACACACACAGATAATTTAGTGTTTTTAATTTTGGATTAGGAAGAAAGGTGTTCAGAGGGTCAGGGAACAGGATGGAGAAAAAGAGATGGAGCATCTCCCACTGAACCCGTCTTGCTAACTCATACCTACGTTGCTGGACTAGACAGAAATAGCTAGCTTAATCTGATTTTAGATTCTTCCCTATATTCGAACATTTAGCCTATGGGACTTTATTTCTACTCTGGCAAGACTCAAGGTGTTGGCAGACCGCGCTCCTTCTTGGAGATTGAGAGTAGAAGTTTCTTGTGTGTTCATTTTTGGGAGAATCCAGCTCCTTGTGTTTCTAAGAGTGAGGTCCCTTTCTTCTTACCAGTCAATACCTGGTGACCCAGAATCTGGGGTGCTTCCAACTCTGACAGTGCTAGGAGGCTCTCAGATGGGGGAACTTTTCTTGTCTTGTCTTCTTTTATTTTTTGGGGGGCATAGGAAGGCACACTCAGTAGTGCTGTGCTGAGGATTTCTTGGTGGGACTCAGGGAACTACAGGCAGTGCTGGAAATTGAGTCCGAGTCAGCTGCATGCAAGAGAAGTGCTTTCCCGAACGTGTTCTATCCCTCATGCCTTCTTATCTTTCATTCCCTCTGTCTCTGGCTTTTCTGCTTTTCTCTTCCACTTTTGGGAATACTTTTGATTGGTTCTACCCAAATAATGAGAGATAGTCTGTCTATTTTAAGATCCATTGTCTTAATTCCCTTTGCTAGATCCCACCCCCCCTCCATTCTACTGCACCTTTACAGGTTTTAGATAATAGGGGGAGGTTTCTTGGGGGAGGAGGTTATTATTCTGTCCGACAGAGATGAATAGTCATGCGCATTTTATTTCTTGTGTTTAGTAATTATTCATAAAATATTTAATATTTCATGTGGTTCTGCTCAATTATGGATTATGATTTGCTATAAGCACAACTCAGTCCAGAAAAGATTTATGGTCATAGGAAATAAAATGGGCTTTATCAATTTAAATAATTTTTTTTGTAGAGAAGCATCAAAAATGATCAATGAAATTGTAGATAAGTACAATGTAGTGCATTAGGATAATAACTAATAAAGGAAGGGGAATGAAATTTAAAATTCAAAGAAGAAAGGATACTTAGCTAGTTATAGTATTCAAGAATTTAAAATGAACATTTATTTGTCTTTAGATGAAAGATGAATATAAAATCATTCTCAGATATAGATTATAATTAATAAAGGGTAAAAGGGTAATATAGTTTAAATTTGCAATGTTGCAATGCTCCAAAGTTAGAATAAGCATTCATTTAAAATATAAAAGTTTAAATTTAGGAAATTATTTCATTGGCAAGTGAGCAAAGAATTGCAAACTTACAGCTTTAAAGCACTTGTTTTCATTTACCTTCAGTAACACTTAATATACCTTAACAGTTCAAAACTGAAACTTTTTTTTGCTATTTTGGTGACAGATATAAAATATTGATTTAATTTATATTTCTTCTCTTATTCCTGATCACAGTCCTTATGCTTCTCTGTTAAATTAGCTTGGCTGTCTCTGTGTGGTTGTATGCATTCTTTGTATACTTTTTTTCTTGCTGTATGTCACAATTATCTTTTCCAATGCATCCTTGTTTAAATTTTTGTTTAACTTTAAATATTTAAAATTCAGAGGGATCATACAGGGATTAAGACACTTGACTTGCACAAAGTTAGATTTTCCACACAGTTTATGTTCCCCTCAGTAACATCAGGAGTGTTACCTGAGCCCAGAGCCAGAAGTAAGCCCTGAGCACCACTGGGTGTAACCCCCAAACAAAGCAAAAATAGAACACGTCGAAGTTATCCTAATTTACACTTTCTGTTTCTAATCCACAAAAATTTTAATGTTATTTTAAGATAATTACATTTACCATTTATTGAAAAGTATATGAGCATATAAGTCTCTTACATCTGTATATTCACATTGAGACATCTCAAATTGTGGAGAGGGTCTAACTTTGTTTCTCAGCCTCAATTTTCAGGGGCATTTAGCTATATTTGGTGATCTATCATACCCTCCCTGTTTAAAATGTGTCAAATACAATGTGGGTCGAGTTACAATGATCTTATTGCGTCTCATGGATGTTTTTAGACACTTTGTCACAAGTGTGTCTACAAACAACAGATGCTAAAGGACACCCTTTCCAGGATGATGGTGTTGGCAAACATACTGTTGGACACCAGAAAGAAGGTTCCAGAGAATCCTCACAGTGCTCTGGAGGCAATTCCGTGTGGTGAGAGGTGCTCATCTCTATTTTGTAAATGAAGAAACCCCACTTATGAAAATGAAATCACTCAGGCCAGGAGCTCCAGAAAAGTAATCAGGATGCTTTCTCTAACTAGGAACTAAAGACCACAGCCTGGGAAATGAATCCCCTTCAGAGACATCCCAATATTCTATTACCTCAGAAGATGGAACTGCCATCTAGCTCCCAGTTGTCTGCCATGACAGAAGCCATTTCCCCAATCTCTCTTTTTTAAAAAAACTTTTAATGAAACACCGTGAGATACAATTACAGATTTACATACACACTTTCTTGATTACGTTTCAGTCATACAATGGTCAAGTACCCATCCCTTCACCAGTGCCCATTCTCCACTACCAATGTTTCCAGTAACCATCCTGCCACCCCCACCTCATCCCCCTCTTTCTACCTGCCTCTGTGGCAGGTACATTCCTTTTAACTCTCTCTCTCTCTCTCTCTCTCTCTCTCTCTCTCTCTCTCTCTCTCTCTCCTTTTGGGTGTTATAGTTTGCAATAGCACTGTAGCACTGTCCTCCCATTGTTCATTGATTTGCTCGAGCGGGCACCAGTAATGTTTCCATTGTGAGACTTGTTGTTACTGTTTTTGGCATTTCGAATTTGCCACAGGTAGTGTGCATCTCCCAACCTGAGCGAGCCCTCCGAGCATCCTATGCTTGGTGGTCCCTTCTTAAACTCTTATTTGCTGTCTCTTCTACTCGAGCCTAGTCTTACTTTTCCATGTCCTCCTCATACAGTCCCTAATCATGATCAGGTTCCCCATAATCACCTCCACTTTGGGAATCCAGCCTTTTCCCTGTGTTGCCTCAGACAAATTCCATTCTCACGTTCTAAGTTCAACCCTGCCCGCTTTTAAAATTTAAAACAATCCTGCCCTATGCTATGGATTTCTATCTATCCTTCAGAAGAATTTACTCTAACTTACCAGCTGCTTTTCCAAATGCCACTGTGTGACTATGACGGGTATGATTTGCTTCTTTCCCCAGAGGAACTGGGGATTGTTGCTGCTGAAACATTACTGATTCTATGTATTTATATAAATGTATATTGTTTTCCCAATATTTTATGTCATCCTTTTGAAATATTTGTACCTTATTGTTTTTGGTTTGCCTAGAATTTTCAAGGAGGACCGATATAATAAAATAATAGTAGCATACCTTCTTGTTTCCACTTTTGTTTGTTTTGCTCTTACTTTTCTGGATCCTTTAGTTAACCTGAGTGCTACTTATTGATTTGGAATAGGTATAATTTTTCAGGTTATGAAGCCATTCTTTTCTGAATAGTGAAATTAAAGCAATATATAAGGTATTTTATGTATAGTGGTGTCTGAATAGTGAAAAGAAAGCAATATGTAAGGTTGCATTTTATATACAATGGTGTCTTCAAGATTTTACTTTTTTTGTTTTATCTATAGATTTAAGCACTTTAGCAAATATTTTAATCTTAAACTACCTTAATGTTTTTGGAATAAGCACTTAATGAGAGACATAATTTTTAAGGCCACTAATTTTCAACCGTTTATACATTTATGGCTTGAATTTTTATTTGGTTGGTATGTATTTGGTTCAACTGTGTATACATTTATAGCTTAAATTTTTATTTGGTTGATATAATGTGTATACAATTATAGCTTAATTTTTTTATTTCCCCTATTGAAAATCTTGGAAGGAAAGTATTAAATTTCCTTTGGAGCAAAAGTTTACTTCGTTTCTTTTAAAATTCACTCCTTTTCACAAAAAACCTACGTCTCACTACTCCTGTGTGTCCCCAAACTATTTCCCTATAGGCCAGATTGCAGTAATTGTACTTTTTGTCCTGTATTGAAATTTTGTATTTAAATAAATTGCTGATAATTAAAAATTGATTTTAAAGAGTGCCTTCTGGGGCCAGAGAGATAATTCAACAGGGCTTTCTTAGCATGTGGGAGGACAAGATTCCATCTCTAATACCCGAACTTTAAGAACATTTTGAAGACATCTCCAAACAAAGACAGAGCCAAGATTAGTCTCTGAGAACCATTAGATGTGACCCAGATACTAAAGATCAATAAGGGGCCAGAGCAATAGCACGTGGCCTAACCAGGTTTGATCCCTGGAATCCCATATGTCCCTCCAGCACTGCCAGGAGTAATTCCTGGGTGCAGAGCCAGAAGTAACCCCTGAGCATCATCCAGTGTGACCCCAAAAGCCAAAACACAAAGCAAAAAAGAAAAGATTAATAAAAGGCTTCTGACCAACTAATACTGTCAAGTGTTTGCTCTCACTTCTTCCAGAGGAAAATCCCTTTCCTCATTTCTGTTTTCTGGAAACTAAGCATCCCTGTGAGATGTTTGAGGTGTTACATACAAATAAGTAATGTTTTGTTTGCTTTTTTGTGGGGAGGGCAACTATACTAAAAATGCTAAGCAGTTTAAGGATATGAAAGAATAGATTTAAAACAAGAAGGCTGACAATTCAAATGGAAATTCAAAGTAAACTCCTAGTCCTAGATACTCTCTGTCTTTACTAAAAATGCTTCCTAATATCAGACCAATTGTCTAGCTCACTTGTCTCCATTCAAATTCCTGATCAAGACCTATTTCCTGAGCAATTTCTTTCTACTCAGTTTACTCCCATAACGTTAAGTATCATTAGACCCACTAGCTTAGAAGTTATTCTGCCCAATCTTCAATACATCTCAAATCTATCCAGTTTTCTCCTTTCCCACTGCTCAGACCTGGGTCATTTTTCCCAGGGATTATAATAATTGCCTCTATTCTGCCTTAACTGCCTGAAATCTCGTCCCTTTCCCTCTACCTCTTACAATTTATTTTCTACATTGCACAAGTAATCTTTCTTAAATACATGCCTGAGCATGTCATTCCCTGCCGAAAATCCTCCAATTACACTCAATTGCATTCATGGGCCAATCCAAAACTCTTTAGCCATAGCCACTTTAAATCCCTTCTGAACTAAGGTGAGGATGTAAATACAAACATGAACTCAGGCTTGAGGAGCTCTGCAGACGAATAGGAGGAGGAGTTGTGGGTAGCCTAACCTCTCCCCAGTGCTCTGCCCTGTACCCTGCACCTCTCATGCATTCTCCCTTCTGGGTACTCTCATCTGCCTCCAGGCCTGTGAGTTTTCTGCCCTCCTTCTCCTTCTTCCCCAAACCTACCTCCTCTGGATCTGCCTCAGACCTCAGACTTAGCTGGGATGTAGTGTGCATGTGGGTGGGTGGCTCCCCAGGAGAAGGTTTGGAACGCTCTTCCAGATTCAGCTACTTGGTCAAACATTTCTCCATCAAATGCTTCACACTACTCATCCTGGTGTACTTGTGTCCTGCTGGACCTTTTCCTAATGACATGAGGAAGTAGCACAGCACTGGGTCTCGACTATTCAGACCATTCAGTTTTGAAATCCACGTGTCTTATTTGTTTGGCTATCCACACGAGCTCTCCACCCGAAATCATTCTTTCTTGGTCCTGGGCAAACCCCTCTGGCCCAATTCAAACTTTAGTGCAAGAGAACTTTCTTGATCACTTGGCTTGATGATCATTTGCCTGCAACAATGTACTCTGACCCCTGTACTATCTCACTGATCCCCTACAGAGACTTTTCATGGGCTTGACTCATTTATTTCTTGAAAATGGTCTCAGGAAGGGTTACCATAGGCATTTGTTCCTCTACAAAGTATGCGGCATGGTCCTTGGGCATTGTCCTTTGCTGAAATAGCTGTATCATGAGAGATAGGCTCAATGAGTTTTGTGCCATGGTTTGTCTCTTCTTAGTTTTCTGGATGTGGTTTACTTCCTCCCAAGATCCTCAGTGACCTGAGCAACCCCAACTGCTTCATCCCACTTGGTTTCCTTCCATTTGGCTGTATGTAAGGATCCTAGTTCTACTTTGTTGTATAAATCCTTAAGACCTCCATTACCTTGGAAATGATTAGAGTGGGAGAATAGCAAAGTGGCTAACACCAGTGAAAATTTAATAAACTTCATGCACATAATTAGATTAGTTTTTTACTTGAAGACCTCCCTGATGGAACTCCTAATAACACAGATAGACTGGTGGAAATTGTATAGATGTTCGAGCTCCACATCTTTATTAAACATATTGGGGTTTCTGGATCTTTTACTGAAGCATTGATTTATCACATGTAACTGATTTCCTTTTCTTCTTTTCTTTCTTTTTTAAAGGGATCAGCCCCAGTGGTTCAATGGCTATTCCCGTACAGAATCAAACTCAGGGCCACATCTGTGCCAAGCAAGAGCACCATTCCTCTGAGTCATTTTCCTGGCTGGCATTGGTTTCTCAGGAGGTAGAAACCATTCAAACTAGGCCCACATAGTGCTCACTGCTATTCAAAACATCATACTAGACCTCTCCTAGACTGTGCTCACTGACATTTTAAAGAGGTGCTGGCACACAAGGATCAAATCTGGGAGGGGAAGCACAGCAGAAAATTATTTAGGCATTGGGACATAGAGGCAATGGGACTGTTATTTCCTGGTTGTCAGGGGAAATCTCTCAGAACCCTGCTGTAGGATCTACCAGTGATCCTTGACTTCTGGTGGATGGCAAGGCAAGATCACCGAAAACTTTCTAATCTTTGGCAATCTGTTGCTTCAGACAGTAAAATTCATCCTCCGGGTGATTTTTAAATTTTGCCTTTATCACGTGTGTTTCAGTCTGCCACTTCCCTTCTCAAGGATTCTTCGCTGTAGCTGGTGGTGATGTGAGATTTTCCATACCGATAGCAGCTCTGGCAAGTTTCCTGGCCACTTCTCTTGGATGCCAAGACCCCGAGGGCTCAACTCCATCCAATTGTCTTTCTTCTCTGGAATGATGAAGGGAGAGGCTTCCTAGAATCCTGTGGCTATGTTGAGAGAACAGGACTCTTGCTGGGGCCTTTGTTTCAGCTTGAACTACACCACAAATTAATTGGGTTGATGCAGGTAATTAAGATAGTCACTTGGATTGTGTGCCTTTCTTCTGAATAATTTCTTTAAGTTGCCAGATCTAAGCTCCCTGTATTGAAATGTTAATTATCCATAGCCTTTAACAGATTTTTTTCCCTCTGTGGATGGTATTTACAACTAAAGAAAATGTTTAGACTGATTAGCACTCAAGCTATAGTCTCACCTGCAGTGGTCAACAAGAGCACAACATTTAGCATAGCACTCTAACATATCTCTAGCAATTCTGTCCTTCTGTAGCTCCTTATTGCTACATTGACAAGGATGTTTGGCCTCTCTACAATTCTCTGATCTTCTAGCAGAAAGAGAGATAGTCTGAGGAATTTTCTAGATCTGCAAACAGCAAAGGTTCAACTTTTAGTAGAAGCAAACGGTTTCTGTGAACAGGAGTCACTTGTATTCAGACTGATAGGAAACATTGAAAAATAGAATGAGGTCATCAGGACCCTTTGGCTTTCCCTGCCAGTGGCTAAGATTCTTTAGCATGACTGTATTTATACATAGAAGTTGAACAAACCACAATAGTGTGTTTACAACTAAGAGGGCTCCCAAATGAAGATACCACTCTTCATCAGGTAGAGATCTCTTGTGCCTCTCACCAATATTCCTTCTGGATGGATAGACTTGGTCTTAAGCCTAGTTCTGATGCTTCTGGTCATAGATTGGTTGCCTGTTTCTTTTCATTGATCTCTTGGGTGTAGATGTCAACTGTGGATCTACAGCAGTTTCTTGAATAATATTGATTTCTTCATTATCATTTTGTTATAAGTTGGTGAGGAAAATAATGTCCAGTAGGTTTGCTGTCTCTCCCTCTTCCTCATGCCTAGTAGGGTTTCTCCAGAGACACCAATATCCTTGTGAGGTTCCCTGGTGCTCTCCTTAGTTCCAGTCTGAGTAGCTATATGTGAATGTGTGTGTGTGTGTGTGTGTGTGTGTGTTTGTAGGTGCAACCCACAATGGAAGGGTTTCATTTTCAGCATTGTTACCCCCATTAGTGTCCAGACCAATGAATACAGGCCTCAGTTATTTGTGCCCTTGACTTGAAAGAAATGATTTGGAGAACAAAAGAATGAATAACATTCTAATGGTGAATATTAGAAAACTTTGGGATCTTTATTTAGAAACTTGATGTTTCAGTCACCCCAAAATATGCTGGAGCAACTTAACTCCTATTCATAGCAACTAAGATCTAACAAAATTGGTTTTGCCATATATCATTTCACTTAGAGTCAGTTTTTAAAAACCGGCCAAGAACACTAAGTGAGGACTTACTCTACCACATCTGAGCATCAATTTTGGTAATAGTAGCTCAAAACAAGACCTTAGATTTCTTCCTCTGATGAGTAGGTTCTTTTTTTGGTATACTAACACATTTATTCCCACTCCCAGAATTCAAATCACTCTTAGTTGGAGAAGAGTAGTAATGTGAGCTTTTAAAAATGACAATTGTTGAGCTATATTTAAATACAAATAAGTATCTATATTTTTTCCAGTGTAGCATTTATTAATCTTTGTTTAAAAGTTTCCTTTTAAAGAGATCAGGGATTGGAGCCGGAGTGATAGCACAGCGGGTAGGGTGTTTGCCTTGCAAGCGGCCAACCCAGGTTCTATTCTCAGCATCCCATATGGTCCCCTGAACACCGCCAGGAGTGATTCCTGAGTGCATGAGCCAGGAGTAATCCCTGTGCATCGCCGGGTGTGACCCAAAAAGCCAAAATAAATAAATAAATAAAATAAAGAGATCACGGATTAGAAATGTCTGCTGTTAAGCATTTCAAAAATAATTGACCATAATCTAATAGGAGCAGAGTAATGAGAAAAAAATAAATCAGGTCATTATATCATCAGAATAAGTGTTTGCTTGACACAGGGAGTCAAGATCCAGATGCATGACCAAGGGGACAGTTGCTCTTGATAGCTCCATCAAGGTGGGGGGTGGGGGTGGGGGTTATGTAGGGTCATGATGTGCAAATGGATCTCTTGTTTCTTTCATTGTCACCAATGGCTGAGGTAGGCTATTTAATGTCACCTAGGAGCCTTGTTCAATCATCTTAGAGAAAAAAAATCTGGAGCCTGATTCAGAACAAATCCTACATGAGTGTTGCCTAAATGTTACATTGGCAGACATGAATGGAGAGCTCAAAAGGAGGAAATACATGCTTTCAATTCAGGTTTGGGTTCCACCACCACTAAAACATGGTTCCTAGATTACAATGGGGATGTGACCCATTAATCAACACTGAGCTTAGAGTAGCTCCTGAGTACCACTGGTTGTGCTACCCCTAAACATTGCTACCAAAAGAACAATGTTTGGGGCTGGAGAACTAGTATACTGGGTAAGGGGCTGCCTTGCACATTACCAACTTGGGTTCGTTCTCTGGCACCCCGTATGGTCCTCTGAGCCCTACTAGGAGTGATCTCAGAGTCAGGAGTAAGCACTGGACACAGCTGGGTGTGTCCCCACACCACCACCAAAAAAAATAAGAGTAAACAATGTTTAATTTACAGGTTTGGGAAATTTGATAAATTCCTATCAAACTTTAGGAAGTTTAGGAAGCTTGGTAACGTCTTATTCCAAATTTACAAGGTTTGATAAACACATAAATGTTGCCCAAATCAATATGTTGAACATTTTCATCTATCCAAAAAGTTTTCTTGTGACTCTTCCCAGAAAATCTTGTTGTAATTACCGATTTTATCTATCAAAGTTTTGTATGTTTCAGAAACTTTTATAAACAACTTTATATTGTATGTACTCACTCATCTTACTTATTTCACTTAACATAAAAACTCTGGAGTCCTTTATTCTATGTGATAATAGGTTATTCATTTTTAATTGTTGAGTTTATTTCATTTATAAACACACAACAATTTATTTATTCATTTACCATGGATGGACACTTGTATTGTTTCTGATTTGGGGCTATTATGAAAAACACTCCAATGAACATTTTCACATAAATATTTCTGTAAACTATCTTTTCACTTTTTCTTGGATAAATATCTATGAATACAATCCCTAGATTGCAGAGTATATATAAAATTCTACGTGCAAGATGCACTCCGTCTGTTTTTGCAAAGTGACTGACAATGTCTATTGCCAAAATATGAGAAAAGCAGAGGATCCAAAAATCCTTTTTATTGGTGTTTCCTTATCTTTCTGTTTTGGGGGACTCCCAGACAGCTATCTCTCATGGTGAATCTCAGTCAACTGGGCCAGTGGTTCAGTGTGAGTGCCTATGGATTCAGTGCTGGTGGGGCTCTGTGGTGCTGGGGATTATCCAGGCCACCCCCGAAGTATCAAGGTGCCACGTAGTGCTGAGGATCAAACCAACTTTAGCTGCATGCAAGACATAAGTCCCAATCCTTGTACTCTCTCTGAAGTCCTATTTCTTTCTCATTTACTCATTCTGAGCATAAAGGAGACTTCAGTGTTTTTAATTTGCATTTACATGTTGTCTCTAGTAAGCACCTTGTATTGGCTGACCCATGACTAAAATACATTCTTTTATGAAGCAATTGTTCAAATACTCTTCCGCTTTGTAATGGGGATGTCCAATGAATGTGTTCTGAGACTGGTCTCTGTCAGACATGTAGAATACAACAATGTTCTCTCAAAGGGATTCCCATAAATTCTCTCCATTCCCTGACCTTTGTTCAGTCCCAAAGATTCTTCCTCGAATGTGGACTTGGGTTAAGTTTGGTGCTTACTTCATGCAGGTAAATGTTTGATATTCCTCGGAATATTGAATGCCTCCATTCTCAGTCTCACAAATTCAAGCTGTTTTAGTATTTCCAGATCTAATCTTTGTCTTTTCAGCTCCAGAGGTGACTATGCTCTACAAATTCTCCCCCCACAGTACCAAGATGCAGCACTTGCCTTCAGGAAGAAAGCCGGGGCCATCACACTCCTGATTTCTTTGTTTGCCTTCTCACAGGAAATGTTGTCCCGTTCAACAAGCGGCCAGAGTCTGAAAATTGATGTTTCTGGTGTCTTGTCTGTTTTTCTACTTATAGGAGAGGAGCAATAGAAGCTAGGCTGGCACTTCTGGCTCCCTCCTTCACTGCTGCAGGCAGAAACTTCTAGAAGTTGTTTGAAGACAAAGAGAATAATGGAAAAGTAAAAGATGAAAGGAATTCATAAATATAGTTGAATGTAGCACTAATACTTTCAAAAGCTACTTAGCCAAAGATTGTTCAAAAGGATTTCTCTTTCTCACTTTATTCACCAGCTCTACTGAAAGACCTACCTGAACTCCACTGTTTTCCATATTTTGATTTTTTATATGCTTAGTGGTGCTCAGGGATTACTCCTGGCTCTGTGCTCAGGGATCACTCTTGGTGGGCTCAGGGCACCACCTGGAATGCTGGGGATTGAAACATTAAAACTGGTTCAGTGACATGCAATGTACATGCTTTACCAGCTATACTATCTTCTTTATGGCTCGTTCTCCCATTTTTGAACTCCAAAACTCCTTATAAAGTAAAAAAGAATTGCAAAATTAAATCTCTTAAGTCCTACAATTGAATTGGGATAATATGCATCATCCCATTGGCATGCCACTTTTCCCTGTTGCTCAGAATGTTCCTTATTCTGTCATGTCTTTCCATTTTTCTACTTTGCTACAGTTCTACCTATTCTATATTCAGAAGCTGAAGAACCAATAAGGGCCAGATGTTTAATCATGAAAGACAACTCTGTGATAAGATAATAACTCTGCTAAGTGATTTATCTTATTTAAAACTCATAATCACTCTGAGATATAAGTATGATTTTGTGACCTTGAACAACCTACTTAATCATAAGTCTCAGCTTTCTTATCAGTAGAATGAGAACATAAACAGATAAGCAAAGGTGTGAGCCCCCTCTACCAAAGGTCAGAACACGAATTGTTTGCTTACAATTTAGCAAGGATTCTCTTGAACTGATGAGCTAAACATTGACCATTTGGCTTGAATATGTATAATACACAATTGATGCATTTCTCTTAAAGCCCTACAAACACAGCGATAACATGACTTCAAAGAAATGTTAATGATAGTAAGAGCATGAAAAAATACAACAGAAATTTCTTCAATTAGACAACGGAAAGTGGATAACTAGTTTGGTAAATATTTGAACAGCAGGGAGCTAACACCACATACCTGTAGATAAAGATACTAATTTAAAATATCCTGGTCTGTGTCATTAAAACACAGATTTCACACAGGTGGCATCAGAGAAGGTAGGAGGGAAGAACGACATGTGAAAAACTAAAATAAGGTTCCTAACTTTCAGTCACTGGATTCCTAACCCTACCTAACAGGAAGCATGGGAATTAATTTCTGGAGAAAGTAATACCAATAAGAACTGAGAGCCTAGTTCTTCTACATAAAAAATGTGGGATATGGGAACTTTCACATGTTGAAGTGACTTATCACTGGAATGGAGGAAGCTAAGTGTGTATGCTCAATTCCTCTCCCATCTTCAGATGAGTCATTGCATTGTTCCCTGGAAAAATAAACAGCCCCAGCAAAAGAGCTAAATGTACTGACATGTGAGGATTTCCCAAACATTATGGTTATGTTCCCTCCTAATTTTTCTACAGTGAAGTCCTTCCAAAGTCTTGCTCAGAGATAAAGGACTTGATATGGAAAATTTCCAGGCATTGCATGAAAGTTTGCAATAGGAAAGATGGAGGAGGGAGAGTTAAGTGGGGAAACATGGGAGAGGAAGAAAGAGGAGTGGAAAGGAGAGAAGTATGGTGGAGAGGAACAGAATCAATGTACAGAGCAAAATAAAACTTCAGGAATTATAACATACCTAGGAAAGCAAGTGATTTTTTTTATCTACAAAATAAACTTATAAGGGCCACTGTGATAGTACAGCAGGTTGGGGACTTTCCTTGCATACAGCCAACCCAGGTTCTATCCCTAGTCCCCAAGCCCTACAGGCATGATCCTTGAGCACAGAGCCAGGAGTAATTCCTGAGCACTGCCAGGTGTGGTCCAAAGTCTCCTATCCCCAAAAACTTATACATATCAGAGGACTGTATACATGTCATATAATCAGAATTCTTGGTATTCATATGTAGTCACTTATAGATACATATATAAACATAAGAATATGTGTGCACATACACACATGTTGTATATAAAAATATAAACACATGAAATATATCAATCTACATATCTATTTATATTTACATATGATAGCCAGGATATATCATCCAGTGGAATTTTTGGTAGATGTAAGTCAGGCAATCTGGGCGGAAATGTCAAATTCTTTTTAAAAAATGTGAGAAAAAAAGAAATACTGAAGAGACAAATCTAGCACTCAGACCTCTAGGTGATGCTGACATCCCTGGGGCATTTTTTTGAACCTAAAAAGGATTCCCCTCCCTTCCAGCTGGATCCTCGCAGCCTTTATTTCTGATCTCTGCCATCTATCATATCCACATCAAGATCTCAGACCACTGCTTACTCCTTCAACTTTCCAGGTCAACATTCATGCCTTGCAGCCATAATTCTACTTACCATCGCCAAACCATCCTGCTGTATGTGTCACTCCTCTACTCAACTCACACTCACACTTATACCCTCTGTCACTGGCTGAACGCTGGCAGTTCAAGGAAAGAGTAATATTCACCCAATCCCTTAGAGACCCCCTAGTGGTGCTAAGTTCTAAGATAAGATTCACCCTCAGACCAGAACAAACAATGGGGAAGATGTGTAGAGTTCCACTAAGCTCAATGAGTGACAACAAGTAGTGCAGGGAAGGCTCTACCAGTACCAAAAATTGCTGCAAACTCATAGAGAATGATTTAAGTGACACAACATTGAGAATGTTTCATGAACTCAGAGAAATGACAGTCCTGATAACCAGAAAAGCACAAGCAAGTATGACAGTGAAAATGAGAAAACTACAATCAGAAGTGACAAAAAAAGAAGAGTATACTAGGTGACGTTAACAAAACAAAAACAAAAACAAACAAAAATAACGTACCAAAATCTCAATTGAAGATCTGGGCAGCAAAGTAACAATAGCTCAGGAAAATATTGAGGAACTCCAAGAAGAAATGCAAGAAACCTCTAGAAAATTGAAAAACAGAGGATCGGGGAAAGAGTGAAAAGAAATAAACAGCACTATAAGATGGATTCAAGAGGACCAATATAAAAATCACTGGAGTCTCTGAGGAAAGGAATGCAAATTCGATGAAGAAACACTAATTAAAGAACTCATAGAAAAGAATTTTCCAGGTGTTGAAGAGCATACCTGGTTCAGAAACAGAAAGGGCTCCAATGAAAATAAACACGAATAGAAAAGTCCAAGACGCACTGTACTCAGATTGATAAAAACTGAAGACAGAGACAGAATAATGAAAGCAGCAAGAGCAAAGAAGGAAGTTACATGCATCTGAACTCTCAAAATTCACAGCAGATCCACCAAATAAGACTTTACAAGCCAGAGGAAAATATTGGGATGCACAAAACAATGCAAAAACCAAACAAACAAACTTCAATGAAATAATCATCTCAAGAGAAATAATCTATCATACTACATTATCATTCAGAATGGAAGGAATGATATTTCATGGACAGGTATCAGCTTTCATAGCCTTGAAAGCAGTTTTGCAAGAAGTATTAAGGGACCTCCTTTAAGAGACAAGATGAACTTCTCAACTTTTTGCAACTTACTCATAATGCTTATGTTACGGTTTAATAGGTTAAGAAAGCTCTATTTATCCCTAAGGGTTTTATCCACTTTCAGTAATGGATTAATGCTTATTTTTTATTGAATATTATTTCTATTTCTGTTCATCTGATTTATTTTCATCTACAGAGATTTTTGATTTTACATATTAACATACTTAGGCATTATTTATGTTATAATATTTACTAACATAAAGCCAACATTCCCATTTTAGGGTAAAACACACTTTCATATTTCTATTCAATGTTCTTTAAATTTTAAAAATTATCTCATTTTGTGAGGTCAGATCATCCATGTCAAGGAGGGGTTCGGCAGGGTGATACCATTTCACGGAACTCTTCAGTGTCACCCTCGATAATGTCATGCGACCACTGGAATGGGAAGCAATGGGAGTGAATATAGATGGTCGGCAACTACACCACCTCTGCTTCGCTGATGACATCATTCTAATAACACCATTCATTAGCCAAGCGGCACAAATGCTGGCCGACTTCGACCGTGAGTGTGGAAAGGTCGGACTGCAGCTGAATCTCACGAAGACAATGTTTTTGAGAAACGGACTCATTCCTGACATTTCATTTGCTTTCAGTGGAATGAACATCTCTGAATGCAGTAGTTATGTGTACCCAGGTCACAAAGACAACATGATGAATGACCTGGCACTTGAGTTGCACAGGAGGAAGAGAGTGACTTGGAACACCTTCAAGAGCGTCGAAGAAAAAGCTAAGAGGATGAAGAACTTCTGGCTCTGGGCACATGTCTTCGACTCCACCATTCTTCTTGCATTAACATAAGCCTCAGAGACCTGGGCCCTATGAAAACAGGATGAGAACGCTATTCAGGGCTCCCAAAGAGGAATTGAAAGAGCTATGCTTTGAGTATCACGCTTCACTCAAGTGAGAGAAAGAATCCGGAGTTCTGATCTCTGTTGATGATCGAGAACCCTGGATGCTGTCTCTTTTGCCAAGGCGTGGAAAATCAGATGGGCTGGACATGTAATGCGATTTGGAGAGGACTGCTGATCTAGAGCTGTTACTGACTGGATTCCACGTGACATCAAAAGATTGCTATAATCTTTAAAATTATATATGTGCAAAAATAAATACACAGAGTTTTGATTATTTTTAGACAACCTATTGGTTACAGTTATGTGGAACTTCAGGAATATAACTTTACTGACCTGTGTGTGTCGGCGTCACCAACTCAACAATCAAATCAGATCTCTCTCAGATGTGGGATATTGAGAAGCACAATAAGGAAACAACTAATGGACAAAGGAGTCAGAACTCAAGATTCTGTATAGAGAACTGAACTTACCTGAACATGGGGGAGAGAAGAGGCCCTTGGGACACTGGTAGAGGGAAGTGGGAAGTCTGGTGATGAGTGTGGTGTTGGAATAATCTAAGTCATGATGCCTCAATCACATAGTAAACAAAGGAAGAAAAAAAAAGAAAGAATAGTTTGTTGATCTATCAAGGAAGCAACAACGTGTTTTAAAAATTTACCCACCAGAATATTGCCCCTCTCGGAGAGCCCGGCAAGCTACCGAGAGTATTCGATATGCCAGACACAGTAACAACAAAGTCTCCAATGGAGACGTTACTGGGCCCGCTCGAGCAAATCGACGATCAACGGGAGGGCCTTTACCTTACCTTACCTTACCTTACCCACCAGAATATTAAAGAAGAAATACATTTTCAAAGATATAGCTGTAGTTACTCTGGTTACCTCTAAAGGCAAGAAACTTGAAAATAGAGGCTTCGTAGGCAAGGTTCCCTGATAATTGCTTAATGCTTAGGGAGAATGAACTGAATCTTTGTTGGGGAAGCCAGGAAGTAAGGCTTGGTGGGGATTCTAGAAGGCAAAGACATTTGTGTCTTGTAATTTCTCCTGGCAGCAAAGGAAAGACCACCTAGACTTTCTTAGCGACTTGCTCAGATGTTGGGCAGAAGGAGAAAAGGGAAGATGGGTGTAAAAGTTATCAGCAATTATACATCACAAATGGACTCAAATTCTCTTTTATAGGAATTAATATGCCTACAGCTGATGCAGGAATTTATAATCTAATAGAGCCACTTGAATGCCCAGCACCACCTGTGCTAGTTCTAGTGCTATTGCTACAATTGCCACCACCATATCTGGAGGAGACAAAACCATATGGCAGAAGACCCTCCAAGTACACACACCCTCCACATCATCTCATTCCCTTTTTGTGCCCCTGTTGTAAGGACATGTTTTCTTTGGGCATGTCCTGGTCAAAGTGTCATTCTCAGAGCTTTGCTTGATGATCTAAAGATATGTAGAGAAGAAATAATCAGAGAAATAAGCCAAGAAAATATCCCAAGACACAGGTGTTTAGAAATGTGGTGCTCCTAGAGCTGTGAAGCTTTGCAAGCAAGAGTAACTGAGTTTAGGGCTAATCTTGCCCTCCTCATTACCTGGATACCTAGAAGCTGTGGTTTTCTCTTTTAGCTGAAAATAAGAATGGCTGTTGGTCTAGGAGAGTTATTGCTATTGTGTATCCTAACCTCCGTGGCTGTTTCTTTGCTTAGCTCTTGATACTTTTCTCAAACATACTGATTAGCTAAATCTTACCACTCTCTGCCTTGTGTATCTCTACACAGCATACTTTGCACAGTAGCCCCATCCATGCTGCTACCAGAAAACTTGTGTCTCCTAATTTCCATCTTGGGTTTCCTAAACTCTCTCTTACTACCAGGGGAAGTCAAGGGGTTCACCTTATTTCCAACAGGTCCCTTCCCTTGGGGTTCGAAGTACTGGTTTTCTGGTGACAGGAGTCATCTGAAGCAATGCTTTGTGCATATTAGCTCAATGTAACAACTTTGTTTCAGATGAGAGATTGTTATGGGTCCTTGACTACCTCTTGTCTAGAAGCTGAGAAACACATACCTAGAACACTTGAAGAACATTTAAATGACCTTTCAAAAAAATGTCATGGTCTCACTGTTAACAAAATCTAGACTTGTCCAGCAGCGCTGTCAACTGCATTGGACTTTTCATATGAGAAAGAGCCTCAGCTCTCTCCTACTCATTTTTAGCTGGAGGAGTCTCTGGTTGCTAACTTTCAGGTTATTCTGGAGGAATTTCTCATTCTACTTAGAATGGATCATATGATCTTGAGGAGAAAGGATACAGGCTACCTGGATGCTTTTCAAGAAAAGAGCTTAACCCTGTTAGTCTGTAGCTCCTTCCTCAGTAAGATGAAATTGACACAGTCAACTGACTCTTCCATAGTTGAACATTCACGGAGTCTTTGTTCTGAAAATTGGAAGAAGACCCAATTTTTCATAACTTTCAGGAACTGATTTCAGGGTAGGGAGATAGCTCAGTGGCAGAGCACTTACCTTGCATGAATGAGCCCTGGGGTTTGATCCTTGGCACCAGCAAAATAAATAAATAAATAAAAATAGATAACATAATAAACACAGAAACCGTGAGTGCATTGATTCTTAAGCTCAGCAATAAAGGTAATAAAGGAGTGAGTGAGAGTCCTGTGATTTTTTTTCCCTTGCAGGGTCTTGTTGTCCAAACCCACTGACTGTTGATGCAGTTGACATATCTTAAATCATTTCCTAGTGGCTAATAGCTGGCTCCTGAAGAGCCTTCTAGCTCAGCAATCCATTTCCCACCAGCCACCAAGGCACATAACTTGGCACACCGAGAGGGCAGCCCGCAGGGAAGAGATTAGTCCTGCCCAGTGATGCCTGCGTGATTGGCTTGTCTGAATGTCTCAGATCCCGGCCAGAGGCACGGAAGTGAGCTGCTTCCTGACTCCCTCAAGCCAGTGATTGAGGCATGACAGAAGATCATCTGCTTTCGCAGCTAATTAATGAGAGGGGCAATGCCTGACATTTGGAAAATTCTTCCCTGTGCAAGGCTGGCGTGAGAATCTGAGTAACATCCTTACGCCTGCCATCCCATCCTTGGGGCTCCCTCCTTCTGTCCTGGCCACAGCACTCGGCATGAAATCTGCAGCTGCAGAAACTGAAATCGCACATAAAATGGAAGGATTTATTTTGAGGTATTGAAAGGTTTATGACTGAAAACGTTAAAATGTGCCGAATCGGCACTTGGAGGACGCTTGCTTTCGGCCTCACCCCATTTGGCTCTGCAGTTCTGTTCTCTGAATTCCTGTCTCCACTGGGGAAAACAGTGACGTGGATGGAACTGTCCAGACTTCCCCTCCTTTTGGTCTTGGTGGCTTCACATTTCAGCCTAAGTAGCCCCTGAAAGTCATTGTTAGGGTCTTAAGAGCTGCACTCAAGAAATGCCAAACAATAATTCTATTCTACTCTGGTGCACCCCATCACACCCCCCCCACACACACACATTGCACGCTGAACTTCAGAAACATCCATCTGTTTTCAGGACATAGTTTAGAGTGCAGCATTAAGCCTGCTCCCTGCATCTTAACTGCTCAGATGGGAATCTGTCGGAAGCTGACTTAGGCCCTCCCTTTGTGCAGACAGTTGAAATCTGAGTTATCACTCCTGTACTTCATCCAGTGTTGAGCATTTCTTCCTTTGGGTTCCGTAGATCCTACAGAGTCACCCTCTAGTGCTTGGGCTAATAATATGATTTTTAAATTTTTTGCTTTCTAACTCTTGGAAGGTTAGCAGATGATTGGGATCTGAATTCAGTAACAATCATGACTAGAAGGATCTGTGAAATGACATTCATACTTCGGCCAGAAGGCAGCGTTGCCTATTACTAAGACTAGTATCAGAAATTGGACAGCTTCTGATAACGGTGTTATCTCCTCAACTTTCTCAACCATTTTGGAGAGTGACAAGGTGAGATTGCCTTAATCATATATGATCTCTAATGGCAAATAGAGCCAATCTATAAATAAATCAACACCCATGTCTTATTGTATAGGGTCTTTGTAGGAAATCAGTGTGATCATACATAGAGCCTTTGAAAACTAGGGACTTCAAATATCCAGTCTCCAAATATCCAACTAATATATCCAATCAATATATTCAATCAAATATCCAATATCCGGCCAGAACGTCAATTCAGTGCCTATTTCTGCTTCTCCTGCTTCAACCTATCTCCCCCTCAAATCCTGGTCCCTTTCTCCTGCTCTTTCCAACATATGAGATTTTTTTAAAAAAGAGGTTATCTTTGTAAGAAGGCCACTAAAAAACCCATTTCTATGGCAACTCAGCCTTTCCTGAGCCCAGAGCCAGGGATCTGATGTTGGAAGTGTGATTACTTTGGAGCAATTCTGACCAACCCTATAGAATTGTTGCAGGGGGGTACTTGAAAAAAAAGTCCCTTTCTTTACTCTGAAACAAACAAAAACAAACAAACAAACAAAATCCTCTTTGGTGCTACAGTTCTGGAACGGGCTTATGTTTCCCCTTGAAATGTGGCTTATGCTACTCTGCAGAGTTAAGTTGTTGCTAAAAAGTCCAGACATCACTTTTACCATTTGTAGGCATAAATGTCTGGTTCTGTAAGAGCTTGGTGTTTTCTGCAACCTCCCTTGTCTTGTGAGAGGAGGAATCCTTCTTACCTCTCTGCCCATTGCTAGTTCCAACAGCTGTAACTGTTTCATTTTTAATTTGCTCCTTGCAGCCTGTCTCTGCTTAATCCATTAAGACAATTTTGAATGTTCCCCGGCTCATGTATTTATAAAGGGGACAAAAACTGCAGGGAAAAGACTTTGAAAAATGGTATCTAAATTGTAGCCAAATGTACTCAGACCTATCCTAGGTTAAATTGCAAATAATTCTCTTTCAAACATCACAAACACTCTCTCCTAACTGAACCCAACAAATTGGACGGAGGCTTTGAATTGCTCTGGAAACATGATTCATTCTCTCTTTTTGGGGTCTGCCTGTCTTGCTCTCTCCTTTTTTTTATTGGAGAAATGTTTTCTGGTGGTTTGTTAGCCACATTGCATTATCTCTAGGCTTCTTCCTGGAGCGTCCATGAATAATTGGCTGGTCTGTGGGGAGGGCCATTTTGGAGGCCAGCTCCCGTCACCCTCACTGCGCAGGGAGATGGGAGAAGGGGGGAGATGGGGGCGGCTGCTTTAAATCAATCAGTTGACACTAATCTAATGTCTAATTAGCTCTGGGTGGGCGTGTGCTTTGATTATAGGAAGTGCCTCAGGCAGTGGCTGGCTTTTGAAGGGCTGTTCCACACATATCAATCACCCTTTGACAAGGAGATCTGGAAGAAAAAAAAAATGGGGGGGGGGGCGTGTTCTCTCCATCATCTGTTGATTATCTGTTTCCAATGGTCCAAACTAACGCTTTGAAGCCCATCCATTTGCTAGTAGCAAAGAGTGCCTGACCAGAGAGTCCAACTTTCTTAAATTTGCTGAAATTGGTCACTTCTCAGGCCACTGAATAGCTACTCATCTCTGATAGCAGGTATATATCCACTGCTTTCTAAAGTAAAGGCAGAAGCTCTATTTTTCAGTAGTCAGCTGAACTTACGAAAGCCCTATTCATTATTATGAAACTTTTTCTATAGACAGTTTACACGAAATGGTGTGTGGACAAGAGGTACAATATTTCACCGAGACAAAAAATTGCTTTCTTGAAAATGATATGCCTGCAGTTGTTTTCCGATTGTCTTATTCTTCCTCTCTGAACTTTCTGAATCAGTTCTTGTTGAAGGAGAGGGAGGGGTTACAATTTTTCTCAGAAGTGGCCTTAGCATATTAAAATGCCTTCTTTTCTAGGACCTTTGTCATTTCTAGTTGTTTCTCCACATGGTCCAGTTATTGGTTGATGAGTACCTTCCAGTGTTTAAACAAAGGAAAACTATTTTATCTTTGGGGTGAATTTCACTGTCTTTCATTGGATCCTGAGATTGAAAGAGGTATTTTTAAATTCTTTTTTATTCAGATCTATTTGATTTGCTTTTCTGTATGGTTTTGCTTTTCTAATGATTCCAAGCTGTTGAATCTGTTGGCTAGGAGGAAGCAAAGTGAGAGTTCAAGAGATTCCTGTACAAAGGAGGAGATAAAATACAGATGAGGCCCTAGAAAGGATCTGTTAAGTTTAAATCCTGGTCTGACTACTTACTAGCTGTGTGACCTGGGCAAAACACTTAACCTTGGTGATCCTCCCTGACAACAAGGAAATCGTGATGTTGCCAACTTTATAGGTTGATTATAAAAGTTGAATATTAGGAGACATGCACATTTTCTAGACACTAGATCAGCATTCAACAAAAATGCTAGTCTAGTATTGGTGTAGTTAAGTGAGCATTTTCCCAACCACTTTGGTTAAATTTAGGAAAGCACAAAAGGTAAGCCTTTCTTTAAGGGCAGAAACTGCAAAACAGAGATCTTTGAGGATGTTATGAGGATCAGACATGAATCTCATTGTCTTGTATTTGCAAGCATGGTGGGTCGACAAGAACACTGGATTATTGCTTGCAAAATTAAAACATTTCTTTTTTTTCTTTTATTTAATTTTTAATTTTAATTATTTTTATTAGTGAAACACCATGAGGTACAGTTGTAGACTTACAAACTTTCGTGCTTGGGTTTCAGTTATACAATGATCAAGCACCCATCCTTCCACCAGTGCCCATTCTCCAACACCAATGATCCCAGTAGCCCTCCCACCCCCCACCCCATCCCCCCACCCCACCCCACCTCTGTGGTAGGGCTTTCTCTTTTGCTCACTCTTTCCTTTAGGGTGTTGTAGTTTGCAATAGAGGTCTTGAGTGGCCATTGTGTTCAGTTTATAGTCTACTTTCAGCACGCATCTCGCAATAAAACATTTCTTAATGCTATCCATTCACTTTAAAGATGTCCCCTTCTTAGAAACTTTTGTAAGACTGACTAAAAAAACTATGTAAGACTGAAACTGATATGCAAAAAAATTCCACTTTGACAACCTTATTAGGAAATTCATATTGGAATATTCGTGGGAAGACTTCTATTCTTGCCAAATTTAAGAATATGCTCCTTTCTCTCTCCCTCTCCCCAACTCTGTCTTTTCTGTGGCCTTCCTGTCTTGAATATAAAACAATAGAAATGTATGAGTGAAGTATGATTTAATCTTTCACCTCCTAGAAATCAATATCTTCAGCTTTTGTCAAACAGGAAATAAGCATGAATTTCTATAAGTGTTGATATGAAAACATTTGGTATTCAATTTTTGGGGGAAATTTTATTTTTCAAAACATAGAAAATATGAAAATCACAAAACCAATTCAGTCTGATTTCTTTCACAAAGTATTATGTTAGCCGAATCTATTGTGATTAAAATCAGATAAGGCAATTGTCAGACATAGAAATGCAGGTTATACATTTCCAGGTTGTAATGGAGACTGTTGAATCTTCATTACTTGAACACACTTTTCAAAGAGCAGTTAAAGGCAATAAAAGCCCATGTAATTTGCAGAGACAAGCTATTGTATGTCTTTCAATTACTTACAGTAACGTAAAATAGGATACTAAGAGATTGCCAATAAGAGATCCCATTCCTTTTATCTGCTTTAAGTAATAGTAGAAAGGATGATAATGATTATATCTGGCATATTATATAGTGAACATTTTAACATTTGAAGTTTCATATTCCAGGTTTTGCACATGTAATTGATTTTTAAATACATGCGACCTATAAAAAAGATATTAAAATGAAATATAAATGGGATATCAGATTTTTGTCACGCATAGCAAGTTTTGAGTTCAGCATCTCAGACAGTGATATTCCATTTTCAATGTTGTGTTGACAAGTCATCAAAAGACAAACAAATAGTGCCTAGAACTTTCAAAAAGCAAAAGACAAGAGCAACCCTCACTTTGTGAAAGTCCACCTCATCATTTGTTTTAGGGCAATGTTGATATAAAGGTCCAAGCTCAAATTAAGATGATGTCTTAAGAAGCAACACTTCCAGATGATGTCCCCCCACCCCTTGAGGGATGTACACATTATAGTGAGGGAGATCTATAATTCTCAGCTACTGCAGGGCCATGCTTTTAAACTCTGGTGGGAGAGATTTTATCTAGACTGAAGAAAATACTGTCTACATGAGGGCTATGTGTCATGGGAAAGCATTATTACAACAGGGGCTGTCGAACTTCCTGCCCTGGGAATTTTATAATAAGAGCCAGGCTGGTGTCATTTCACACAAGACCTGCCCGGAGGTAGGGGAATGGATAAAATGACCTTTCCTGCCTCCTCCAAGGGCTATGACTGGTTCTTAATGAAAACCTGGTACCAAGGACTTGTTTGGTATGGAACAATGCTTTTAAGGCCAAAGTTTAATTCTATAACAGCAATCGGATACTGTAGATAGATGGATTGCACTCTTCTGAGATGGATAAAATGACTTGGTCTTTGGGGCGCATCCCAAAGGGCGCTTTAAGAAATATTCTCTGGGAACTGCATCCTCTTCTGGCAAAGGCATTGCTTGATGATTTAATGGGGCTTTTCTCGTTCCAGGCCTGATGATGTATATTATTACCACCACTGAGGGCTATAGAGTCTAATATTTGAGTATCCACATGGTAATGAACACCATGAACCGATTTGGCCATCAAACTTGAAAATGAGGTCCCCCTCCATGACAATTCCACTGCTTCAGACTGCAATGAGAGCTTCCCCTCTCCTTTAAAATTGAGTGAGTCCTTCACTGCAGGATCATGGAAATCTGTATGCAGAGTTCTTCAGTTTCAGTTCCCAATCCTGAAAGTTGGCTGGTGAAATTTATTGCCATAGCGGTCTTCTCTCTTGGAGTTAAAAAATTTCCTTGTGAATGCTCTGCCACAGAGGTGGGATGGGGTAGAGGGAACTGGGTGGGGATGGTGGGAGGGATGCTGGGACCATTGGTAGTAGAAAATGAGCTCTGGTGGAAGGATGGGTACTCGATCAGTGTATGACTGAAACACAAGCACGAAAGTTTGTAAGTCTGTAACTGTACCTCACAGTGATTCAATAATAAAAAAAATTTTTAAAGTCCCTTGTGCCTTTGATCTCAAATTCTGCTATGAAAGTAATAGACGGGATCTACTTGAGGCTATCAAATAGGACGAGTTTTTAAATGAAGATGTGTGTGTGTGTGTGTGTGTGTGTGTGTGTGTGTGTGTGTGTGTGTAGTTGATTCCCACTGATGAAATTCAATGGGCATTCCAAAGAAGTGCATTTTTTTGTGGTATTGTCTTTTACTATTCTTACCTGTTGTAACACCACAAAGATACTATTGACCGGAGTGCAGATTTCAGGAGGGAAAGAGGCCCAGGGAAGCTTTCCAGCCTCCTTTGGGTACGCATTTCTGTTGAATGCTGCCTACTTCGACCTATTTCTGCGAGCTACTGAAACAGAATAAGGTGGCACACAATGGAACCGGCAGGAAGGGAGGGGCAGTGGGGCCATCCCCCTGCAGGTGCAAGTGACATGGCTGCCACTTTCC
Source organism: Sorex fumeus (assembly GCF_029834395.1). Classification (NCBI taxonomy): domain Eukaryota; kingdom Metazoa; phylum Chordata; class Mammalia; order Eulipotyphla; family Soricidae; genus Sorex; species Sorex fumeus. The sequence goes on along the minus strand of NW_026606120.1, from coordinate 87,388,804 downwards.
CACACGTTTCACTGGGTCTCAAGTGGCCGGCTGCACTCCAAAGATGAAATAGCTGTGCGGATCGAGTGTCTTGACAATTAGAAGCTGGGAGCAACTGGAGCAACAAGAAGATGGGGGGTGGAGGGAATGGGGTGTGGGGATCAGAGCGGGGCAGGGAGAGCTGCAAGTGAGCGGGCTTGTTTGGTGCCCTGGTATCTTTGTGATCCCTGTTTCCAGGGCTTGGATGTGAAATCCTATCTGTGTCACTGGGCTTCCAATAATCATGCTCTACTGAGGTCCCGAGATGCTATCTCGGTGATGAAGGCAGAGAGAAGTCCCATTGTTCCGCCCCGGCGCATCTGTGCCAAGGGGCCCATGGTAAGTGTCTTCAGGTGGGACTGCAGAGTTCCGAGGGAGGCAGACCCCGGGAGAAACCAGGGGCAGGGTCCCTGGCAACCTTCCCTTCTGTGCCAACACCTCCGCCCTCTTTCTCATAGATCATTCGCCTGTAATGGGCCGATAGTGCCTGCCCGAGCTTTCAATTGTGATTCTCACTTGGAACAATTTGAGATCAGACAAGGAGAAGACATGTTTGTGGTTAAGGAATTCTTTTCAGGGGCCTGTCAAAGTGTTTCCATATGAGGCTAATGCCATTTTCCTAAGAAGCAAATGTGAGAGACACTATAAATATTATTTCGTTTCCTTTGGTCTATTAAAAAAATTTTTTTTGATTGTGGAAAGAAGGCACTCACGTGGAGACTTTTTTTTTCTTGAGAGTAAGTAAAATGGACAATTATCTAAGCAACTGTTATTTTCTTCTTGCCAGGATTGGGTCTCTACTCTTTCACAGTTGAGGTTTATATATGGTCATCTTTGAATGATCTCTATTTTAATTCATTTTTCAGTTTACTCCATAAGGAAATGCATTGAGAGATGCACTCAACATTTCCTCTTCAGACTTGTTAAATCCCTGCAAACTCTTGTTCCAAACACCTCAAATGCTTTCTTTTGACATGGTTAGGGTATGCATAACCCAGGGTCTTTCTTCCTCCGCACCATTTGGTGATTCAGTCTCATTTTCCAAGACCAGGACACAACTTCCCTTCTGATGTCAAACCTTCTCCAACCCCTACAGGCATAATATAAGTGCCCTTCTCTTTGTTGTCCTGAAACTTTCTGTGTTCTAATGTGATGCACTAATGCATGGTAATTATTTGCGAATCTGGCTGTGTCTCCTGCCTGGGTGAGGAATCTGTCTGGAGCAGGGGATTTTTCTTCTTATTTAATTCCATCACTGTCTGAAGTAGTGCTCCATAAATACTGATTGATGAGTCCAGGGATGAATGGGGCTTTCAGAGCTGAGGATGAGCTGCCCTGAAAGATAGAAGTTTCACTCTCTTTCATGATTAGCCATGGCTGAATATTGGTGTTCAGGGAGGAAGACTGGTTTTTATACTAGGAATTCCATAGTAGGAATTTCTATACTAGAAATTCTCCAGTTAGGAATTCTCTAATAATTCCTTTTTTTGTCACAAATATGTGGTAGGATACATATAATGGATGCCATATATATAGTCGGAAGGTATAGAGTGATCAGATTTCTTTCTCTATGTTTAGTTCTATAGAAATAATAATGAAGATGGAATGATAGGTCATAATAATGATATCAGTAACTGACATTGATGAAGTGTTTCACATGTACCAGACACTATGGTAAGCACATTTTTATGTAAAATCTTATCTCTGGCAACTGAGATCATAATGAGTTTTAAACTACTGGCATGTTCTTTGTGGGAAACCTGAGTGACTTACATAGGACACTGTTAATGTAGGAAGACTCATTCTAGAGCAATCTAACTTTGATAAGAGATTCAGCATTTTATGCAAAACCTGATCGGAACTGTTGTAGGAATCTTCACCAGAGCAATATAGTACAGCAGGTAGGGCATTTGCCATGCACTCAATGGACCCAAATTCAATCCCTGGAATCTAATATAGTCCCCTAAGTACTGCCAGGAATAATTTCTGAGCCCAGAATTAGGAATAGCCTCTGAGCATCACTGGATGTGCCCCCCAAACAAAATAAAACAAAGCTGTTATAGGAATCCAGTCCAAAATTTCTTTGTATACTAAACTTTGAAAGATAATGAGTTTCTCATTCCCCTGTTAGCCATCCACCAAACTTCCAGAGGATAAAAATTGCTTCATGCATACTTTGGACCTGCCTGGTTCTCCAGGCCAGTGAAGCTAGTGAGCTGGATGTCTGGCTGGTATCTAGACTGAGAAGAAACTTGTGGGATGATGTGGTTTTTCAGAAAATGTTTCCCCAAAACCACACTCACCCCAAATTGCTGTATGAATAAAATACATGGGTTTCTTTGTGTTTTGAATAATTCCAGTGGTGGTCTCACGCTTCTCTTTCTCATAGTGTGAATCAGCTAAAATAACTTTGTACAAACAACAGAAAGTATAAAAAAGCATTTACATCTTGTCACTGTATGACCTATTAGAAATACCCTTGGAGTCGTGTAAATGACTCCAAGTGATGACTTTGGTATTAACCAGACATTGCTGACCCCAGGATGTCGAATATGTAAGTATGTTTACAGTTTCTACTTTCATCTGTAGCTGATGCTTTAAGCATGACTTTTTTGGGGGACAGCGGGGTGGAATCGGACCTCACCCGTCAGTGCTCAGGGCTATTCCTGGCTCTTTCCTCAGGTGGTAACCTCTGGTGGTGTTCAGAGGACCTTATATAGTGCCAGAGAATGAAGTAAGGTTGTCTGCATTCTATTTTCTTAATTTACCATCAATTTTCTTTTAGGATGACACAGAAAATGGTATGAGAATGACCAAGTCATACCCTATCCAATTTGGTCTCAAATATTTCATTCCTTTTAACAGGAATGAAATCTAGCAGACTTAAGAGACTAATCAGATATGACAGAGTTTAAACATGACAGGTGAAGAGGAATTGCAGTATTGTTAGAAAATGTTTGTACGAAAAGTCATTCTCAATACTTTCAAATATGTACTGAAAGACAAATACCGAGAATGTCTTTTTAATGGAATGAAACTTATCTTTATCTGATGTAGCTCAAGACTTTTTCCTGGCTAAGTTCTTTCAAAGTTACTTGCTGATGTCAATCTATGTTGAATAACAGACATTTTTTTGTTTATTTGGAGGACTCATGTGAAATAGGAGATGCATATTGTTTTAAGTCCTCGAATTTTGGAGCAGTTTACTGGACAGCATTACCAGGGCAACAGATAACTGAGATAAGTTAAACGTTAAAGATATGACTAAAGCTATGGTAGAAGTCAGGAATTATGCAAGCCAAATAAAAGATCTAAATTTATATGCAGATATTGTCAAAGATATTCTTGTTTTCTGGTGTTGCTTGGTTCAATGTGCCAGTGATTTGGATATCCAGATAATGAGATGATCCTTTAAAAAAAGTCTCTTAAAGCATTAATTAGGTGGATGAAAGGTAACAGGAGCCTATTAGCGGTGTATATGGATATATATATACACACATATATACACCCATATACATATATCCATATACATCACTAATACACCTATACATATATATACCCATATACATCACTAATACACCTATACATATATATATGTATGTATGTATATCTTGCAGAGCCCACAATACTGCAAGCAGAAAATCTAAACTACAAAACCAAGCTTGAAAATATTCCTATCAAGGAGCTGAGATGGTGGGTGGAAGGGAACTTGGGGACAGTGGCGAAGGAAAGTTCATCCCGGTGGTGGGATTGGAGCTAGAACACTGTGTGCCTAAATCTCAATGATAAATAACCATGGAAATCACAATGCTATAACATTTAAAAATCAGTTCAAAAGCTGCTTCATAATCACTTAGTCCAACTGCTCATTTTATATTTAAGGAATCAAATCAGTCATGTTACATGAAACCTTCACAGTGATTCCTCAATGTGGAGCTACACCTTTACATTACTTATTTTTAATATTGGCTGCCTTGATTCTACTCCATGCCATGCCATCTGTAAAAGAATAATTATGCAAACATTTTGCAGAGGTCATAAAAATTGACATCATATTTTGAAAATATAATCCCAAGCTTTCCATGCTGATAACCACAATCAGTCACTTTTATTTGTCTGTTGTGGTCACAGTGCCAGGGGCTGCTCTTGTCTTTGCAATGTCCTTAGAACCTCATACTTGCGGCATGCTGGGATCCTGGGTAGGAGAAGAGGAGGGATACATTTAGTGGGTTGCACACTTGTTTGGGGGCTCTGAGCCCTGCAATTGGAGGGCTTCTCGTAGCTCAACTCACAGTCTCACACAGACCAGGCAGGTAATATATTCCTGAGGCACCCCCACTCTCACCCCACCAAAACCCTGGGCCCTCTGCTCTGCTAACAATAAAACATCCTTAGTCTTGGGTGTTTCACCTACGCCATAGTCAAGAACCAATGTCTATCTTTCCTTGTTGACTCAGGGATCGAACAGTGATCATCAACAAGATGCAGGCTAATTATTTGATATAGATACCAACCTGTTCCTTTTAGACTGTGGCTTATTTATCTAGCCACTTTGATGCTTTCTTTACCTTGCAACATCCTCTTTTAAGTGTTCAGTTTCTTGCAGTGTTCAGTGACTCCACGCCAGGCCTGTGAAACACTGTTCTGAGTACTTTCCTCTAGGGAGTAAACTGTCATTTTTCACCACATTAAATTTTATAAGTTTCAAGCAAATGGAAAATGGATTTTATTATTCTCTCTCTCTCTCTCTCTCTCTCTCTCTCTCTCTCTCTCTCTCTCTCTCTTGCCACGAATGTTTTATGACTGCAAAAACAGAATTTGTGGTTTCAACTGTTCAAGTTTGATGCAGAAAGCTATGGAACCTCTTATGTAACCTGATGGCCTGAATAATTATCAAAATATTTTGCTTTCCACCCTTTCTAAGCTTTAGTAGCAGAAGAAAAAAACAGTGTATGCAACCTTTTGACCACAAAATAATAATGAGAAAGCCCCTTTTACAAGGCCTGCTCTTATACCTACACTTGAGATGCTGTAATTAGGAGAAAGCCTGGGCTCTGGCACCCTCTGGCCACATTCCAGCTTTTCCTGGGGACTACCTTTTTCAGAGAAGGAAGCACATGAGAGAAAAAAAGTCAGGGTGGAAGGAAAGAATGAAATGAAATGGAAAACACTTAGCAGCAATCTGGGGTCATCTAATATCTTGTCATCCCTGAATCTAGAAACCATGGGATAGGACCTGAGCCATAGTACAGTGGGGGCAGCGTTTGCCTTAAAGGTAGGTGACTAGGATTTGATTCTTGGTATCCCATTTAACCCTCCCGAGCACTTCTAGGAGTGATCTCTGAGTGTAGAGTCAGGAGGGACCCCTGAACATTGCCAGGTGTGACCCCAAAGCAAAAACAAAACCAAAAAACAGTCATGGACTATAGAAAGCGTATGAGTGTGTTTCTTTCTTTTTTGGGGGGAGGTCACACCCGGTGATGCATAGGGGTTACTCCTGACTTTGTACTCAGGAATTACCCCTGGCAGTGCTCAGGGGACCATATGGGATGCTGGGAATCAAATCCGGGTCAGCCGTGTGCAGGCAAACACTCTGCCTGCTGTGCTATTGCTCCTGCCCCTAGTGTGTATTTCTTTTCACTTCCACAAACCATTATTTCTCAGTGTTGACCGAAGACCAGGCTGTCCTCAACTCATGCACTATAGGGTCATCCCAGACATCTCTTCAATACAGGTGAGCCTCACTAAGAATTCTGGGTTCCCAAACATCACACTGGTTACTCAGATTCTGACAATATGTATGATACAGAGACTATATTTTTATTAAATTTAGAAGCTTAAAAAGTTCCACTGAAAATTAATTTTAAATATGCAGTAGCTATCAACCTGTATTCTTCATGTTTCTTGGCAGAAATTTCAGAGTCATGTATATGAACTATAAGGAGTCCATTTGTAAAGTCTGTATGTCTCAAAACTCAACATCTACTCCCTAAATGGAATGAATGAGTAACCTTCATTTTTCCATTTTTTTAAAACTGGTTTTATTTATTTTTTGCTTTTTGGGGGTCATACCCATGATTCACAGGTGTTACTCCTGGCTCTGCACTCAGGAATTACTCCTAACAGTGCTCAGGTAACCATATGGGATGCTGAGAATTGAACCTGGGTCAGTCAGGTGCAAGGCACACGCCCTCCCCTCTGTGCTATTGCTCCAGCCCCCATTTTTTCCATTTTGATTTGAACTATTGCCCCTTGGTTACATACACACCAACAAAAGTGTCTTTATGAGCATGAGAAAGAAAGCTAATCTAGTTAATTTTATAAGGTAAAGGTAAAGACCCTCCCGTTGATCGTCGATTTGCTCGAGCGGGCCCAGTAACGTCTCCATTGGAGACTTTGTTGTTACTGTGTCTGGCATATCGAATACTCTCGGTAGCTTGCCGGGCTCTCTGAGAGGGACGGAGGAATCGAACTCGGGTCGGCCATGTTGGCTGCGTGTAAGGCGAACGCCCTACCCGCTGTGCTATCGCTTCAACCAAAAGGCAAGAATAACATTGGATATTCACTTCCTCAGCACATCTAATAATAAGTTATGTAGAAGTATAAAAGCCATTTACAAACCTTTGTGCTGCATTTATCAGTGGATTGTAAGGCCCAGGTGGACAGGTCACCCTGTCCTGAGACTTTAATCTCAGTCTATCACCATGCTGGAGAGCCGTAGAAACTCAGACAATGTTTGCTGAATTATTGACTTAATATTCCAGGCTCTCCTTCTAATAAAGGACAATCAAATAGCCAAAAGTGACTGCCCCCCATTTTTTTAACTCAGAGGCTTGGGGATAATAATGAGCTGTCCGCTTTCAAATATGCCTTATGTGCACTGTTGTGTGTGTGTGAAGGAAATTGGTTTTCAGTAGTGTAAATGGTGTCAAACTTTAATTCCAAAGATTTTACTTCATGTTATTCAGACTCTCCAAGTCTGCTTCTGATGGGGTGTGTATGTTCGGCGTAGAATGATTTCTTGGGGTAAAGGATAGGGGAGGGACTGACCCTTTAGAAAGAGGTGATATGGGGCAAGCAGATATACTATATTTGGAAGAGAAATAAGTACACAGAATTATTTTAGGAATCAGCTAAATCCACTGAATTTGACCTCGCCTTAAACATGAAAGAACAAAAATAATATTAGAATAAATAATAACTAAATTATATATTTTTCACTAAAATGATTTTTAGCTAATCATTATTCAAGATCTTGCAAATGTAGTTCTTTTTAAGGCCTCTGTGGGGTTTTAATGGATGTACTCAGGCTTCTGAGTTTGACAGGCATGCTATGGAATAGCAGCTTCATTAATTTGTGAGCTAGCTAAGCTTGAACAAGGTAATTAATATTTCCATGCTTCAAAGTCCACACCTATGAAATGACAAGAATATTTTCCACTTGGAATTGGGGTGATAATGATAGAGAATTGAAGACTCTGGATTCAGATCCATTGGTTCCTGTCTCTGTTATTTACCAATCAGGGACATAGGACAAGTTTTACCAACTTCCCAGTGGGCAGTTTTGAGTTCCTGTATAAATAATGCTTAGCGTTTCCTAATATATGGTACATGTAGAATCGGCTACATCTGTTAAATGGAGGTGTTTATGATATACCTACCAAACCTTTTAGAAGAGACAAATCCATCTGCAGAAGGTCGACATTTTTTTTGTTTTGTTTCACTCGTGTTTTTAAAGAAATGCTTTGCCATACCCAGAAAATTATTCTAATAAAGTTACTTGTTGGTTTTTGTGATATTTTATCAGTGATAAAGCTTCATAAGTGATCTCATTATGGTGGAATCAGGTACAGATACAGTGGGGTAGATTCCATCTCTTGTTATTGGATTAACCCTGTGCCCATCAAATGTAAATTCCAGTGATTAGCCATCTATGTTGCTCGGTTAATAAAAGCCCTTTTATTTGGCACATATTGAGTTTGGGGGCTGATGAGGTTTCCTTTTCAAATCAACTCTTTTGGAAATCCTTTCTAATGGAACTTTGTTCCTATGGTCAGAGAACAATGCAACCCAATAAGCCACCAGCTGGAGTAAGGGGATGGCAATGCTAAAAGGCATATCTCATTCTGGGGGGAAATTAACCTCCCAATTTTGCTCCGTAATTGATTCCATCTGACTGAAGAGGTTCAGCCTCTACGGTGACTGTCATTTGGATCCAAAGCCTATAATTACAGTGTAGGCAACCCTGTTATCAGAGCCTGGGAGGGTTTTTCTGCTCTTCCTATCCTGGGTGATCACAGGTGAAGCAGACCGGGGAGGGAGGAAGGAGAGGGGAAAGTAGGCTTTCGCCCTGGACTAAAAGCCCCAGAGACAACCTCAACCATGACGCGAGGGGAGGTCAGAGGTGCACTGGGGTTTTCATGATATGAGCATGACAGGGCTGGGCTTCCTGCTTGCTACAAATTCTTTTCTCCAGGGAGATGCTTTGCCTGAAGAGATCTAATAAAGCCCCAGGACTGTAAGGATTAACGGGGAGTTGAGAGAACCATGACAATGCCATCTGTAATATGCCATTAGCAGCTGTGCTGAAAACTTAATTATGTTCTGAAAGGATCCACAAATCCAAGTGTGTGAGCCCTGAGTTTTACTGATCACAGTAAATGATTATGATTTATTTAGTCCTCACCCTCCCTAAATACACGAAGCAGATATTATTGAAATTTCAAGCAGACTTTGACTATCATGATTAGATTTGGTGGAATATTATTACTATTTGTCAGTATAGGTTTAAGTCCTTGGCTTATTACAGGTTGAGATGAGGCTCAATAAAGCAAAATCCCTGTTGGGACAGGGTTCTAGTTGACGAGGCATGCCTTGAAGCAATTTTTCTAGAACTTGAGTACTGACATTTGAACCTTGGAATGATAATAGTGCCAATGTAAAGATTCAGGAACTAGAACACATAAAAACTGTATAAACTTCCATATCATTCATTTTGGAGCTATACCTTAAGATTTGGCAAGAGAATGAACACTATTATTTTGACCCCTATATAAAAAGTAGTCCAGGAGAAATTAAAATGATGGCCTCGTTAACTTCATAAAACTCTTCAGCTTAAGGACCAATCTGTGAGTACTGAATTTTACTGATTATATTATGCTTCAGTAAGGCTACACTAACTCTTGTGAAGTGATTGGCTATCTTGGCAGATTAAACCTGGAGAATATAGAAGAAACTCTTTGGGAACTTTTAATTGCAAAGATAGACATGTAATTGTCATTACTAACAATATTCATACCTAATATATGCATTCTATTTACAATTGATGGCATACATAGGTAGATAATATTTGATTATATAATTTAAAGTTACTTAGTTATTGATGGGCTGGAGCGATAGCACAGTGGTAGGGCATTTGCCTTGCATGCAGCCAATATGGCTGACCCGAGTTTGATTCCTCCGCCCCTCTCGGAGAGCCCAGCAAGCTATCTCGCCCGCACGGCAGAGCCTGGCATGCTACCGTGATGTATTCGATATGCCAAACACAGTAACAACAAAGTCTCCAATGGAGACGTTACTGGGCCCGCTCGAGCAAATCGATGAACAACGGGAGGACAGTGATACAGTGATAGTTATTGATTTGAAGTGGAAATTCATAGTTATCCCATTGAGTTAAAATGAATTTCTTAATTACCTGTCCCACAACAAGTTTGTCTTTGCAGATCCAAAGTTTTCACAAATAACAAAAGTTTGCCAAAAGGTATGATTGTATACTTTTTATTCAGAGATAAAAGCAATATTTGATGTAGATAAATTCTGTTAATGACCAACTTCATAAAGGAAAGACAATATAAGTTGTGTCTTACAAGGCTCAGACATCGACTAATATTCTTAATGCCAGTTATGAAAAAATTATATTTCACTGAAATAGAGCAACTAAAATTCTTTTTTAAAAAACAATATTGTGATCTTTCATGTATGATGAATGAGTATATATGAAGAATATAGTAGTTTTTTAAAATTAATGTTCCCTGGGTAAGAATTTAAGGGAAAATGATATCCATGGGCTCTTTCATAGCATTTCTTCAGGAAAGTACAGGACTCATGTTAAGATACAAAATATTGGGGCTGGAGAGATAGCAGAGGGTAGGGTGTTTGCCTTGTATGCGCCAACCTGGGTACGATTCCCAGCACCCCATATGGTACTCTGAGCACCGCCAGGAGTAATTCCTAAGTGCAGAGCCAGGAGTAAGCCCTGTGCATCGCCGGGTGTGACCCCTCCCCCCAAAATCAAATATTAGCATGTAAGTCTTCACTTCCTTTTGTTAGGGACAAGATTTCTGTTGTTCTAAAATATAGAAAGAGTTAATGAAATGCATTTCTTATATCAAAGTTAACTATAAAGATACTATGTGTTAGCTTCTAAAAGTGAACGCACATACCACTGGTGTTTAATTTCTTCTTCCTACACTCTCTATATTTGTTTTCAAGAGACAAGATATAAAACGGAACATGCAGAATGTTGTGTGTTAAATGAGGATATGTATGATTTGAAGAAGAGAATATTTCATACAACATCCCTTTCATTTTATTTTTTTGCCATTGCATTGCTCCTCATAGCTTGAATAGTCTAAATATTATAAGAATAAACACAATTTAACCAATCTAGCACTGGCATTGATATGAAACCAACTTTGCTCTTAGAAACCATATTGAATATCCTAGCTTATTCCTCCTTTCCAAGATCTCTTCCTGGGTGTTCTTTGAGCTTTTAAGATAAAGGTTGTTGATCATTGGAGAAAGCTCAGGTCAACAGTCTAGATGGCTATTTTCCATGATACAAAAGGAAGTCAGTAGGCAGAGCAGGGTAGTACCCACAGTGTGGACATGAGAGCAATCTAATTATTGAGGTCAGGCAGCATGTTTCTAGGACCCCTGGAAGGGCTGAGTGTGGGAGTATGGAAAAATCCCAATTAGATGATTAATTTAGGTTCTGGGTGTGCCTTTTAGCCCATGGCCATAGAGTCAGGAAAAGAAACAATTACCTCTCAAATTGCCATGTTGGACTGATTAATTTTTAATGGAGTCTTGTTAAAGGCATGGAAAATTGTGACATATATAACCTGGAGAAAAAGTCCTGAGAGCGTGGCAATCACTCTTCCCCACAGGAAGACACAGACTGAACCAGAGCGGAGGGACTCAGATAGAGTCTGGAGGCAGGGGTGGCCGCTGGTGTGGGGAGGATTCAGCTACAGGGAAGAGAGAACGGGGCTTCATGATGTCCTCTCAGTCTCTGTATTGCAAAGCACAGTGCTCAAAAGGAGAGAGTGGGGGGAGAGAGAGAGGGCGGGGAGAGAGAGAGAGAGATAAAGAGAGAAAAGTATTTGCATAGAGGCAACCTCGAGGGTGTTTGGAGGGATATTGGGAACCTTAGTGGTGGGAAATGTGCACTGGTGGAGGGATGGAGGTTGGAATGTTGTATGTCTGACACCTGGTCATGAACAGCTTTGTAACTGTATCTTACTGTGAGACTTATGTGCCTTAAGTCCCTCTTTAATTTTGTTATTGTTTAAAATATGAGCAACTTCCTCACATCTCATCTCTGAATAATTCGTGATAGACTGGGCACTGGGGCTCTGTTCCTTTATATTTCTTTTGCCCTACATAGTATAGCAAGAGAAGTGAGGAGGGGGAGGGGAGAGAAGAGGGAGAGAGAGAGAGAGACAGAGAGAGACAGAGAGACAGAGAGACAGAGAGACAGAGAGAGAGAGAGAGAGGAGGAAGAAAGAAGTGAAAGAAGTGAAACAGAAAGAGATGAGGAGAAAGAGGAGAGAGAGAAGAGAAATACATGCATGCCGAGAGAGAGAGAGAGAGAGAGAGAGAGAGAGAGAGAGAGAGAGGGAAGAGGAAGAAAGAAGTGAAACAGAAAGAGATGAGGAGAAAGAGGAGAGAGAGAGAAGAGAAATGCATGCATGCCGAGAGAGAGAAAGAGAGAGAGAGAGAGAGAGAGAGAGAGAGAGAGAGAGAGAGTCCTCTTGGTCTAAGCTGACAAGTATTGGAGGAGTGGTACAGAGGCAGCATAGCGTGACTTTAGGGATCATGGAAAGGAACCTTGCCTAACACTGGAGTTTCTGAGTTTTTCAAAGACAAGGTGAAGACAGAATAGTTTGTTATTAAGATCTCATAAGCAAAGAGCTTCTGGTTACAAAAGATATTCTGTTGAGTATTTCGGAGAGGGCAAATATTTCTGGTTTATAGGTAATCTCAGGGACTGTGGATAGACTCATAAAGACAAATGTTAGAGTGTGTGTGGATGCATTCATAAAGACAACTGAGTTACATTGATGTGCCACATAAAATTTCATATGAATTTAAGGGACCAGAGATGTAGTACAGGGGTTAAAGCTGACTCCAGGTTGATTCCTAGCATTGCATATAGTCCCCTGAGCACCACTAGGAGTGAAATTGACACACAGAATCTGGAATAAGTCCTGAACACTAAGGGGTATGGTCCAAAGCTGATCCATGAAACAAAACAAATATAACTTAAATAGTATTATTTCCTTACTAGGTGATTTGCTCTAAACTCTTGTATGAGTACCTTTAACCGGAGGGTAAGGAGCTATTAATGTATCACAGTGGTCCCTGTTTTTCCTTTCAGTTTCACTCTTTAGAGCCAAAATCAAGCCAAAGGGCCAGTAAAATTCCGAAGCTTGTGAAACTCTGATGAGCAAAGATGAGCAAATAAATGTCTGGAATTTCAATAAGGATAGAAAACTTATCATGCTAAATGCAATAATTGTCCGTGGGTATTCATGGCCTTCACTTCCCCTGGGCAAGATACTTCCAAGGAAATTGATTTTGGTCACGGTCATGTGACTCTTCAGCTACTGAGGGGCTTTCAGGTAAGCCGGGCTGTGGTTCACTCTGGCCAATAGGATTAGTCAAAATGATCTGAATAACTTGCATGGGTGGTGTTTGCTCTGCCATTGTCCTGAGATGATCATGACCTGGCTTGACTCTTGTTCCAGGCAGTGTGAGAAATGGTGAGAAGATCAAGACTTGACTTGCTCCTTGGAAGCTTCAAGTTGAGCTCATACTTGAGCTTGGCCTGAAGAGTCAACTTCCAGCCCACCCACAATTACTTGAATAAGGATAGATATTCACTAACGTGTGCTGCTGGAACTTTTGTGGTCTCTTTCCTTGCAAGAATAGACATCTGATATATAAAGAAAATCAGGTTGACAATTTGTACGTAAATGATGGTTGCGCAACCTATATGGGCATGTCTTGGGTGATACAAATAATGCAGATTTTACTCATTTACAGAGAAAAATCTCCACAATTTTTACATGGTTTTCTTGACAAGGTCTACTGGAAGCTGACGCTGGCCTTCTGTCCTTAGACAAGTCACCTGGGCCTCTCTATTTCTCCATTTGAGGAAGAAAGATATTTCTTGCCACCTACCTTTCCCCAGGGGTCATAAATTAACAGTTGAAAAACTTCTTGAGATCTCCCATGAAAGGTGCAATTTAAGCAGAAGCATGCCTATTATTTATTTTTATTATCCATTTTAAAATTGAATACTTAGAGAAAATAGATTTTCCAGCCACCAAAAAGGAAGTCTCTTCTTTGCCACAACATATTATGTATTGGGCACTCTCCAACTATAGGCTATATTTCCCATTTATAGCGCTAATTTAGATGTTTATGGGTCTGTAAATGTATTCCATTTCTCCTGGGGCTTCTGAATGCCTATAAGAGTCTAATATTTTGGAACACTAAATAATGCCTTGGGCAAGTATAAAATAGGGGAACAAGAAAGGTAGAGAAATAATTGGGTAACAAGAGAGACACTTTAAAAAAATTTCAACTCAGAATTACTCTTCAATGTAGTCCAATTTGTGATTATTGTCTCTCCCTCATGTTACAAATTATCACTTTTATATTGTGCTTCTACTGAGCGCTTAGTACAAAACTATTCACGGAAGAGGTTATAATCATAGTATTAACTCATATTTATAACCTTTCTCTCTGTGCCAAACACTGTGCCGGTTTAATAGCATTTATTTCTACTTAATAACTTTTATTTCTCTCATCAACCCATGGTATCACACTATTATTATCCCCATTTTAGGTGCTAAGAAAGGTTCAGTGACTCGATTAAGACCACACAAATGTAGAATTTTATATGAATTTACTCTTCTTTAATGAATGGAGCCTATATTCTGTATTTTGATGCCATGTTTTGTTACAACTGGTCTGATTCTGATGATGCACTGCCCTGCTCTGCACTGTACTCCCGTTCATTGATTTGCTCGAGCGGGCCCAGTAACATCTCCATTGTGAGACTTGTTGTTACTATGTTTGGCATATCGAATGTGTCACGAGTAGCTTGCCAGGCTTTGCCTTGCAGGCAAGATACTCTTGGTAGCTTGCCAGGCTCTCCGAGAGGGGTGGAGAAATTGAACCCGGGTCGGCCGAGTCAGCCTCGTTCAAGGCAAATGCCCTACCTGCTGTGCTATTGCAAGGTAAAAGGATCATAAGATATTTCAGCATTTTAATGGGGTGATATGGTAAGCAAGCCATGGCATTTCCTGTTGTTAATTTTTGCCATCCCTATCCCATATGTAGATAACGATGAGGTTTGTTCATTTGTGTTTTAGACTAAACTTTAAGGATAGCTTTTTCTTGTTAGGTTCCATGGAGTTTCTTCTTCTGTGTTGTACAATAGAACTGTTGCTTAACTGTTGTTCTCATTCATAACTATGCACTGCTTGTAATTTGAAAGAGAGTTCTCGGGATGAAAATTAGTTGAACAAACAAACATACACTAACATCATAATCAAAATCAAGGAGAATGTTGGGAAGAAGAGCTCTTTCTAGTTTGGAGTTTTGCATGGAGCCCTTGTCTGTGTAAGTTAAAAAAAATAAAGAAAAACAAAAAAACAAAACCAAACCAGTCTCTCTTTAGAATCTTGAAAATCCAAGTGACATTTTCAAAAACATTCCCATAGTATGAAATTTCCTGCCTCCCTCCCCACCATCCATCTTGCTTGCTTATCTTCAAATGTTTTAGACTTGAGGAAGAATTTGCTTCTAGGCAATGAGGTTCCAGCACTCTCATGATTAATTCCGAACTGAATTCCTTTAGCAACATACCTGAGGACTCAAGGCCTGTTAACTGTCCTAATTTTCAGCAACTGCTCTGAAGCCATCTGACTCAGGTTTCCTGGGGGGGGGGGGGGGGGATGAGGGAGGGTAGGGATGCAAAATCTCAACTTTGTCAGTGCCTGAGATTGATGCATTCCATGACATCTTTAAAAAGGAAAATCCTCTCGAGATTAGCATAGACGTGATATACTGTCCTATCAGTCAGAATCTTGTTAGCTACTTTCTCCATACAACTGGCTATCAAAAAACTGGGATTCTGGGCTAGAGCAATAGTACAGTGGGTAGGACGTTTGCCTTGCACACGGCCAACCTGGGTTCGATTCCCAGCATCCCATAGCGTTTCCTGAGCACAGACAGGGGTAATTTCTGAGTACATGAGCCAGGAGTAACCCCTGTGCATCGCCGGGTGTGACCCAAAAAGCAGAAAAAAAAAAGAAACTGCAATTCTACCCCTTCTCGACACTAGTTTTAGTATTTAGGTTCTTCAAGATTATCTAAGACTGGGAAAATTGCCCTGTCTTGGACTTGCTGAGGTTGTGTGAAGAGTGGATGGATTGGGGAGTCTATTTCTTTTTTATCTGAAATTTGTTTCTGCTACTTCTTAACTGTGATTTGTGTCAAGTTATTCAACTTCTCCAAGATTTGATTTTATTATACAACCTGGATATAATACCCAAGTATTTTATATAAAATAATTGGACATGTATAAAATGGTTGATACATGCCATTTATCTTTCTAATTTTCTATTATCATCTATCATCAATATTTTACCAACTTCTTCAAGAAAGTTACAAGCTGGTGGGAGTATGGTGCCCCCAGTAGGTCAATCTGTACCTGTGAGGCGAGTGCATCAGCAGCCTGATGGTGCCTTCAGACTTCCAGATACCCCAAAATTGCTGCTGTGCCTTTGGCCAAATCCAAAAAACTTAGGGAAAAGTTTACCAAGAAAGTAAACAGCCAAAAGTTAGGTATGTGGGAGACACACCCACAAACCACCTCTGGCTCAGCTATATAATTGGAGGCATGGCCTCTCTGGTTTCTGATTGAACTGCTTAACGGCCATGATCCAAGAGACTCAGAAACAAATCTCGAAACCCAGCGGCTTTTGGCAGAAATGCATCCCATCCCTGCAGTAGGTTACCGGTGCTGGGCCAACCCAGGTGGGAATAGGTTTTGTGCCTTGGCCTGTTCCCCCTGGCAGCCCGTGGGCCGCCATCCTCCAGGGGTCACTGGACAGTCAGGTTAGGGCCCGCAGTGACGAGACATTTAGGGCCTCATAGAATGGGGGTGGAGCCGGTCCTGTCCTCCCCACCCGAACGAGACCCCAAGTCATTGCCCACGAACGGCCTCCCTGGCTCCTGATCAAGCTGCTTAAAGGCCATGATCCCAGAGACTCAAACAAATCTCAAAATCCAGCAGCTTTTGGCAGAAATGCGTCCAATCCCTGCAGTAGGTTACTGTCGCTGGGCCACCCCAAGAGGGAAAGGTTGTTGTCCCTCCACCTGCTTCTCCCAGGCGGCTTGGTGGCCGCCATCCTCCAGAGGCCATGGGACAGTCAGGTTTGGGCCCACAGTGACGAGACATTTTGGGCCCACGGGATGGGGGTGGAGCCAGTCCTGTCCTCCCCACCCCAACGAGACCCCAAGTCATTGCCCACGAACAGCCTTTCTGGTTCCTGATCAAGCTGCTTAACGGGCATGATCTCAGAGACTCAGGAGCAAATCTCGGAACCCAACAGGTTTTGGCAGAAATCCTTCCAGATTTAAGTGTTAAAATTTTGGAATTTCGATAAGAGAAGGAACACATGGAGGGTGCGGGATCCCGGAGGGAAAAAAAAAAAGAAAAAACAGGTTCCAAAAAGAGCCGAGATCACCGGCAAGTTCCAGATGGAGTAGGCGCCGCTTCACGCCTCCCCCAGATGGAACCCCGGTGACCAGAAGCCTCTACAAACACAGCTCGAGTATGCGGGAACGAGGACTTTTTCTCAAAACCGCGCGGCCGCTTATGCGGCCGCGCGACATCTCTCTATATACAAAGTGATCAATGAGAAGTAAACCACCCAATCTTTCTCCCTGAAAATCAGAGTTAAGTTTGGAGCACGGCCACAGCCCCAGAAACACAAGGACTTAATGCAGAACCCAGCAGCTTAGAGCAGAAAAGTGAACGGACGATGAGTTAACCCAGGCCATCATCTCTGCCCAGAGGGGAAAGGGTGTTGCCCTATTCGCCCTCTCTTCTCTGGAAAGAAGGATGGCGGCCGCATGGGAGCCTTGTGGACAGCAGGTATGAGCCGGGGGTGTGCGGGGCGACTAAAACCTCACGAGAAGGGGGGCGTTCCGGTCCGTCCTTCACGCTCTACCGAGGTCAACAGTTGCCCCCCTCGAGCGGCTCCCCAGCACGGCCACAGTCCCAGAAGCACAAGGACTTAATGCAGAACCCGGCAGCTTGGAGCAGAAAAGTGAAAGGACTATGCGTTAATCCAGGCCATCAAGTCTGCCGGAGGGGAAAGGGTGTTGCCCCATTCGCCCTCTCTTCTCTGGAAAGAAGGATGGCGGCCGCATGGGAGCCTTGTGGACAGTAGGTATGAGCCGGGGGTGTGGGGGTGACTAAAACCTTATGGGAAGGGGGGCGTTCCGGTCCGTCCTTCACGCCCTACCGAGATCACCAGTTGCCCCCCACGAGCGGCTCTCCAGCACGGCCACAGCCCCAGAAGCACAAGGACTTAATGCAGAACCCAGCAGCTTGGAGCAGAAAAGTGAACGGACTATGCGTTGATCCAGGCCATCAAGTCTGCCGGAGGGGAAAGGGTGTTGCCCCATTCGCCCTCTCCTCTCTGGAAAGAAAGATGGTGGCCACATGGGAGCCTTGTGGACAACAGGTATGAGCCGGGAGTGTGGGGGCGACTAAAACCTCATGGGAAGGGGGGCGTTCCGATCCGTCCTTCACGCCCTACCGAGGTCACCAGTTGCCCCCCACGAGCGGCTCTCCAGCACGGCCACAGCCCCAGAAGCACAAGGGCTTAACGCAGAACCCAGCAGCTTGGAGCAGAAAAGTGAAAGGACTATGCGTTAATCCAGGCAATCATTTCTGCCCAGAGGGGAAAGGGTGTTGCTCCCTTCCGCCCTCCTCCCTCTGGAAAGAAAGATGGCGGCCACATGGGAGCCTTGTGGACAGCAGGTATGAGCCGGGGGTGTGGGGGCGACTAAAACCTCATGGGAAGGGGGGCGTTCCGGTCCGTCCTTCACGCCCTACCGAGGTCACCAGTTGCCCCCCACAAGCGGCTCTCCAGCACAGCCACGGCCCCAGAAGCACAAGGACTTAATGCAGAACCCAGCAGCTTGGAGCAGAAAAGTGAACGGACTATGCATTGATCCAGGCCATCAAGTCTGCCGGAGGGGAAAGGGTGTTGCCCCATTCGCCCTCTCCTCTCTGGAAAGAAAGATGGCGGCCACATGGGAGCCTTGTGGACAGCAGGTATGAGCCGGGAGTGTGGGGGCGACTAAAACCTCATGGGAAGGGGGGCGTTTCGGTCCGCCCTTCACACCCTACCGAGGCCACCAGTTGCCCCCACGAGCGGCTCTCCAGCACGGCCACAGCCCCAGAAGCACAATGACCTAATGCAGAACCCAGCAGCTTGGAGCAGAAAAGTGAAAGGACTATGCGTTAATCCAGGCAATCATTTCTGCCCAGAGGGGAAAGGGTGTTGCTCCCTTCCGCCCTCCTCCCTCTGGAAAGAAAGATGGCGGCCACATGGGAGTCTTGTGGACAGCAGGTATGAGCCGGGGGAGTGGGGGCGACTAAAACCTCATGGGTCGGGGGGCGTTCCGGTCCGTCCTTCACGCCCTACCGAGGTCACCAGTCACCCCCCGCGAGCGGCTCTCCAGCACGGCCATGGCCCCAGAAGCACAAGGACTTAATGCAGAACCCAGCAGCTTGGAGCAGAAAAGTGAACGGACTATGCATTGATCCAGGCCATCAAGTCTGCCGGAGGGGAAAGGGTGTTGCCCCATTCGCCCTCTCCTCTCTGGAAAGAAAGATGGCGGCCACATGGGAGCCTTGTGGACAGCAGGTATGAGCCGGGAGTGTGGGGGCGACTAAAACCTCATGGGAAGGGGGGCGTTTCGCTCCTCCCTTCACGCCCTACCGAGGCCACCGGTTGCCCCCCGCGAGCGGCTCTCCAGCACGGCCACAACTCCAGAACACAGAAACCAATTTCTTAACTATCTGACTTTCAGTAGAAATACTTCCAGGGTCAATAGGTAAAATAGCAGAAATCCAAAACCAACATTTAATTCTTGAACCCAGCTGTAGAAAGCAAATTACTTCACAATGCTTTTTCAGCATGTCTGATGGGGGGGGGGGGTAAACTCTAAATAATAGTGGTGAATCTTATTGAAACAATGAATCTAATCAAAGCAGATAGAGTGTTAACTAGAATTCATCTGCCTCACAGGGACGGGGAGGGGTGGGGGGTGGGGTTTTATTGGGGTTCTTCAGGGTAAAAAATAAGTATTGGTAAAGGGAAATGTGTTTGATATTTGCATGACTGAGACATAAACCTGAAAGCTTTGTAACCTTTCCCACAGTGATTCAATAAATAAATTTAAAAAAAATTTTGGAATTTCAAAATCGTGCGGCCACTACTGCAGCCATGCAACATCGTATGTTATTCATAACCAGCATTAGAAAACAAATTGTCTATTGTTGCCTTTTCAGCAGATCTGAGTGTTGGGGTAAAATCTCAAATAATAATGGTGGGTCTGGTGTCAAAATATTGAATGTGATCAAAGTAGAGAGAGAGTAATGTGGAAATCATCTGCCCCACAGGTAGGGGGAGGGTGTGGGATGGGGGGTAAACTGGGGTTGCTGGAGGTAGAGAATGGGCACTGGTGAAGGTATGGGTGTTTCATTGTATGACCGAGACTTAAACCCAAAAGCTTTGTAACTGCTCTCACGGTGATTCAATAAATAAAATTATAAAAAATGAAAGAAAAAAAGTAAGGTGGAGTTCATGCACAATTCAATCAGCTAATCAGTGGCTGAATAAATAGCAGTTTTCCTACATTAAAAGAAAAAGAAAGTTACATGCTGGGAGAGATAAACATGTGACTGAGAAAGTTGTACAACTCATTACAGTATTCCAACTTCTATCCATTTTCCCAAACATTAAAGAGTATTTATTATGTCAATATTATTCTACATATGAGAGAACATCTTTTGAGAATCCAAAAGATTTACTGCATGCCTCTAGGAAACAGAGGATAGGACTATGCAGATATTAATATGATAAAATGAAGCCTCTATTAACAAAAAAAATTTAAAGGAATTATTTTCTTCTCTCAATACCTTCTACTAACTAATTTCTAGGGAGAAGGTGGAGGGTTTAGAACAACCCTGGAGATGCACAGGAGTGATGCCTGGTGGTATTTTGGGACTCAGACACAGGAATGAACCTGGGTGATTTGCATGAAAGGCGAGTGCCTTAACCCCTATAATACCTTTCTGGTCTACTAACTCAATCTTAACTTGAGAAGGAGATGATTATTCAGTGATTATTCAATGACATATCAATCAGAAGAATAGGGTGACTTCTTGCATTATCCCAGGTAGGTCTTCAATGCGCACCTGCCCAGAGAGCTTAGAATCTCTACTATATAAGAACTCAATGGCTCACTTCAAGCACTGCAAATTCTTCACTATACTGAGCCCAAGGGCTGGAGAAATAACACAGCGGTAGGGCTTTTTCCTTGCAAGCAGCCAACATGGCAGACCTGAGTTCGATTCCTTCACCCCTTTCGGAGAGCCCGGCAAGTTACTGAGAGTATCTTGCCCACACGGCAAAGCCTGGCAAGCTGCCTGTGAGGTATTCGATATATTCGATATGCCAAACACAGTATATCAGTGTATATTCGATATGCCAAACACAGTAACAATTGTCACAATGGAGATGTTACTGGGCCCACTTGAGCAAATCGATGAACAACGGGAGAACAATGACAGTGACTGAGCCCAAATAACTCCCAGACTCTCTCATGTTCAATTGATTCATTTTGTGCTCTATAGTGGTTACTTTCCAAGCTTCTTGGGGACCATCATTGGTTTGCACCCTGATGATCTGCAGACCAGAAATGTAAAAACTACTGTTCTCCAACCATAAAAAACTAGTAACTTCCCTACCCCAAAAAACTCAACATCTCGTAACTAATAGCAAGGGTGACTCTTTAGAAGGAGAACTTATTTATGGTTTTGGAAAAAATAATAATGGTACTTAATGCAGATTTCTTTCTCAGACACCTTCAGTTCGTTGTGCCTTCCAAGGGCAGAGAGTCCAGTGTTTTTGGTGGGTACCAGGTAGCTTTGGAGCCACAGTGAAAAACCACAGGCTCCACCAAAGCTGGTGACCTAGTGATTTAATTTGTCAGCCCAGGTTCCAGGGACAGGGCCACTGAGTGACTTCACTGCCATCAGGATTGCTGACTAATGCCTGTATCAACACCTACCACCACCACCACCACCACTAGTGCTTCGGTAATTTTACGTTCAGTTTGATTTCTCCAGACAGAACTTTTCCACATCATTGGAACTAATTGAGGTAATGGAGAAATTATTCTGGTGCCAGAACATTCTTACTTTCCTTCGCCCACTTCCCCCTTGGTATTGAAAGACAACAATGCTCACAGTCTCTCTGTTTTCTTTGCAGTCAAAGGCGGGAAGCTGACCATGTCCTTGTGGTCCCTGGCCTGCTTTGGGACATTGAAAGCTGGGATACAGGGCCTGCCCGGCCTCCATCTTTCTTGGCTCTGCAAGGCTGTGCTCTCTCGCACAGAGACAGTGCCATGCTCTCAAGCCACTGCTCGGTGGGACTGTGGGAGTCCCTCTTATTGTGCTCCAGACTGACCACAAGAAATCTTCGCATATTCGCTCAAACAACTAGCAGATGGAAACAAGCGTTTATGAGAACATACTCCACCTTAATTATAAGCATTGTCTGCCAATGTTTATAGCATCTCTGAGGGACTTTGGAGGTAAGACCAAGCTGGTGGAATATGGTTTTGATTATAGGGATTTAGCAAAGGTGGAACAGTGCTTTTTACTCCCTCCCCTTTCCTTCCACACCCCCCGCTGCCCACTCCATGTTCTCTGCTCAGGAAGATTAAACCAACCACTTCCCAGTGAGCAGGGCATCCTGAAAAGTCCCTGGTTTTGCCCCCATGGCAACATCGGGGTATTAGGGAGCGTTGGGGTGTTAGGGAGGCAGAGTGATAGCACTGCAGGTGAGGTACTTGCCTCGCATGTAGCTGACCCGAGTTTGATTCCCAGTATCCCATATGGTTTTCTGAGTCCCTCCAAGAGGGATTCCTGAAAGCAGAGCCTGGGAAAAACCCTGAGAACTGCTGGGTATGCCCTTCCCTGAACTCCCCAAAAAAGGAAGGAGGGGGCTGGAGTTATAGTACAATGAGTAGGATATTTGCTTTGCACGCGGCCGACCCAGGTTCGATTCCCAGCATCCCATATGGTTCCCTGAGCACCACCAGGAGTAATTCCTGAATACAAAGCCAGAAATAACCCCAGTGCATTACTGGGTGTGACCCCCTCCCCCCCAAAATAAAACAAAAAAAGGAAGAAGAAGAAGAAGCACTGGGGGTTAATTGTGGTAGACCACAGTGAAGCAGTGAGTCTCTCCACAAATGGTACTTTCTGGTTTAGATTTGGGGTCTAGTCCACAGTTCAGGAAGATGGTAAAGTGGTCTTGCAATAATTTCCAGAATCTCTAACTTGGCACATGAAACACTGGTTCATCAGTAAAAGTGTGTGTGTGTGTGTGTGTGTGTGTGTGTGTGTGTGTGTGTGTGTGTGTTTGGGGGCTGGACTTAGCGGGTAGGAGACGAGATTAAAGATGGTTGGAGGGTTCACTCAGGATGGTAGATGCATGCTGAAAGTAGACTATAGACCAAATATGATGGCCACTTAGTACCTGTGTTGCGAACTATAACACTCTAAAGGAGAGAGAAAGAAGGAAGGTGCCTGCCACAGAGGCAGGGGGTGGGAAAGGATGGGGGTGGGAGAAGGGATACTGGGAATATTGGTGGTGGAGAATGGGTGGGCACTGGTGGAGGGATGGGTATTTCAACATTGCATGACTGAAACGTAATCATGAAAGTTTGTAATCTGTAACTGGTATCTCACCGTGATTCATTAAAATAAAATTTAAAAAAAAGGTAACTGAGAAGACAAACATGTTTATTTGAAGCTGGAAGAAAAACTAATAAATTCTCAAAAATAATCATTTGAATGGTAATGTGCAACTTTCTAAGGAAAATGGATCCACCATCTCTTCTTTTTCCCGCTTTCTTCTCTCCTGTTTAGGGTTTTGCAACCTTTCCCATCCTGATCCTTCCACCAGAAGGAGTTTGTCAAAATGATGTGATTCTAGCCATGGATGGCGAATGTTTCTGTGTTTCTACGGGGAAGCAGCTCTGGGCGGATTTGGGGCGCTTCGTAGCTGAGATGGGTGTTTTGCATTACTTGTGGATTTTATTTCTCTGCATCACCTCTGACCCCTTTTGCAAAGTTAATTGAGAGTTGGCCTTTTTCAAATTGACTGCAGGAAATTGACCTCTGTGTTCACGCTCTGTCAGGAAAGGCCTGAATGAAGAGCAAATCAGGAGGCGAAGTGGAAACCATCTGACCCTCCAGTCCGGCTTTGGGACAGAGTGCTTGGAGCACGCATGGTATACGGGTCCCCACAGGACTCTTTCCCCGTAGAATCAAACCACAAATCAGAAATTCTCGCTTCAATTTGCAATAGACTCTGACAGTTCAAACATCTAGCCCCCTGAAAAGACTCTTTAAATGAATGTCTAATAGGTGCATTCTGCTTTCCCTAAACCCCCACCCCTCTTGCCCCCTCATTTTTAATCATTGGCAGAGAGAGCCACTCACAAACACTTTAGAAGGAAATCTAATCCTGGGGGTTTTCTGGCAGGCATGTCTTACTGGGGGAAGAAGGAAGAACAATTAGAAAAAAAAATACCTTTAGCTGTGACCATACTAGGTTCAAAATTTGGCCACCGAACATTTTTTGAGCCAAAAGGTATGTGATGACACTGAGTGGGGATATGGCATCTGTAAAGTGGGAAATTTGCAGGAAATCAGGCTGGTCTTATTATTAAATACTCATCATTTGAGGAGTATTTTCAATCACGGAGCACCAGGATGCTTCATACTAGTTTCATGTTATGCTTTTCTTTGCACTGGGGATGCTCGCTCAGCAAAGGAAGCAGACAAAGTCTGCCCTGGTAGAAATCAGTCTCTGGGGTTTGATGGGCTCCTTACTCTTTCTGGGGACAGACGAGACTCTTGGTTAACCCAGCAGTCACTTGAAATGCAGTAGGAAATGAATTGTTATTTTAAACTAGAAAGCCAGCATGTGAAATGGCTTCTTAAGGCTCACAGCTGGATTAAATAATTCTGGGTCAGAATCTAGATTTCATGGTCTGTTGGCAAGGTCCGGAGGAGCTTGCAGGCAGGGTGTCTGATTCAACGCTCCCTTCCAGACTTGTGCCCTCAACAGATCTGAGTCTGGATGGGTGCTGTTTGTGCTGGTTCTACCTGGACAGTTGGTAGAAAGATACTTTGAAGATGCAAACCCAGATGAACTCTGTGAAGGTGGTATACAAATATATATATATATATATATATATATATATGTGTGTGTGTGTACAGATATTATATATACATATATATGTATATATATATATATATATATATATATATATATATAGTCTCTGGGTCTTGACCCAGAGACTGTAAAACCCAGCTCCCGGAAGAGAACAGTGCAGAGTCTCCTGCCCCCGCACCTGGCTGTCCTCGCCGGGGGGCCCTTAGAGGGAGTGGATTGAATTTTCCTCCCCACCCCGACCAGGGCTCTGGCTGCCGAAGACCTCCAGAACCAGCTACCACCATGCTGAGACCACTCTCCATACACATGAAGGTACCGGCAGAGGAACAAAGGCATGCGGGACCCGGGGCTGAGATCTCCAAGCCTTCTTGGATCGGAGCTGAGCATCCTCCACCCAGATCCTCCATATTCCAGTAGGTAGGGGTCACACCCACCAACTGGCCCCCTGGCACTGTGTAATCCCATCAACGGCCAAGACCCAGAGACTATAAAACCCAGCTCGCGGCTGTGCGACATCTTATTATGTCATTCTTACTTTGGACAAACTGGCAGGCTACCGAATGTAACCTGCCCACATGGCAGAGTCTGGCAAACTCCCCGTGGTGTACCCAATATGCCAAATACCAGTAACAATGATGGGTCTCATTCTCCTAACCGTGAAAGAGCCTTGAATATGGCACTTTTTAAAAAATTCTCAGGGCTAGGACGAAGGAAACGTTACTGGGGCCTGCTTGAGGCAATTGACGAACGACAGGATGGTTGTGATAGTGATCGTGATATATATATATATATATATATATATATATTCTGATGTCCATTCTAGTGGTCCCCAACATCAAAATCCTTCACTCACTTTTTTATCCAATTGATTGAAACCGCAAAAGGAACAGTGGTAAGGAGTGCTGGGGTGGATGCGTGGGGAGCCTTTTGTGACTATTCAGGGACCCAAATGAGATCTGGAGCAGAACTGAACTGAGAAACAGGCAGGAATTGGTCTCTTCAAAGTGCCTGGGAAAGGGAGGAAGCCTGGAAATGGGAGGGGAAAAAAGCCTGGGAAAGGGAGGAAGGGAAAGGTGAAAATCCTGGTCACTTAGAGAATAATGGAAACAGAGGAAGTCTGGGGAACTTACAGATCTGGGTTTGAATCTTAGCACTTTCTTTAAAAAAATTTCTTTATTGAATCACTGTGAGACAGAGAATTACAAAATGGATCATAATTGCATTTCAGTCAAGGTAATGTTCCAACACCCATCTCTCTACCAGTGTCATTTCCCAGCACCAGTGTCCCGAGTTTTCCTTCCACCCCTTCAACCCACCCCCACCCCCTCCTGCCTGCCTGCCTCTAAGACAGGCACCTTCTCTCTCTCTCTCTCTCTCTCTCTCTCTCTCTCTCTCTCTCTCTCTCTCCTCTCTTTCTCTCTAACTCTCTGTCATTTTAGGCATTATGGTTTGCAATACAGATGCTGAAAGGTTATCTAGCATGTCCCTTAGCATGGAAGAAATGACCCACACCTGAGTGGGTCAACTGTGAAGTTCTGCTGTTTGGGGCTAGTTCAGCAGATCATGGTGAAATTTGCCCTGGTGTCAGCTCTCGGCTTGCCGGTGGTCTCAGGTCTGGCTGATCTAGAATGGATTCCCTGCTGGGTGTGAGGAGCGATACATAGTGCAAGAGCCAGACTCTGGTGATCTAGCATTCTGGCCTGGTCTTGAGGGACTAGCAGGAGCTACAGAACAGAGAAGAGAAATTGACAAATGGATCACTGAATCTCTCCTACCACATTCTCTTGGCTAAGTGAGTCATGAAGTGTGTTGAGGTTCCAGGCATAGGGCTTCCAGATGTGATTGCTGATGGGAAAAGCTTAACAGTCACTGCAAAGCGATGGAGTGGAGAGTTGAATTGTTTTTGTAGTCTACTGAATGAGTCTGCAAGCTGGGACTGAAACTACCATTTCTCTGAAGGTTTCAGTACCCTGAATGACTGCAAACATACCAGTGTATATGGATTCCCAAAGAGGTATAATACCTGTTGGTACTCGATACACTGGTCTCCATTCATTTATCCCCCCACCCTTTACTTTTGTTTATATAAACCTTATACTTAGGGAAATGTAAATTTTCATAAAACAATTAAACGTGCTGAGTGAACTCAGTCAAAGGGTGAGGGGTAATACTAAATGATATTTCTGCCACATAGAATATAAAGAGAGGGTTGGCCTACAGAATTAATTTTACCATGGGACAAGTGGGAGGGGACCTTGAGACAGTGGTGGAAGGACACTGACACGTTGGGAGTGGGTGTGGTGTGGGAATATTGTGTGCCCGAAACCCTATTATTAATAGTTTTTCAGAAATCATGGCACTTTAATAAAAAAAATCAGAAAAACAAACCAAATAATTAAGGGTCTCAAGAGATAGTACAGGAGTTAAGACACATGTCTTCTATGCAACTGACCCTGGTTTGATCCTCATCACCCCACTGTCCCTCCTGAGCATAGCCAGGTGTAATTTTGGAGGCCTCTGAACATGGCCAGGAAAAATATATGCTAACATAAGGAAGAATATAGTTTAAAAGAAATCTCACCAGTCCGTTATAAACATTTTCTATGAAGGTGGAGGTAACTCAGAACTTGCTCATTGCTATCTCTCTTCCTATTGGACTGAGTAGGGAGAACCTCGCTCCAGGAGCTCCTGGGCATCACGGGGAAGGTCAGTGTCTCTTCTTCTCATCTGTCCATCTGTCTCTGCTCCATGCTTTAGGCTTCTTCCTTATTATCTTTGTTCATCTGTTTGCAATGCATGCATCTTGTCCCCTGGAATTCTAGCATCTCCGCTCTTGTCCATTCTGCCTTGGTGTCAGACTTTAGATCTCTGCCATTCAAGTCATTGAAGTATGCCTGAGCGTTCAGGACAGGGAATCCAGAGAGCTCCACATGAAGAGGAAGTCTTGTAGTTGTCCCTGCCACACTTCACTACCCTTTACCCCTACTCCTGCCATTCTTTTCACCCCAACCATGCCCTCCTGATTCTGACCCACACTGGAATCCCCAACATTCCTGGGGCCTTCCCGATGCAGGCTCCTTCCCCTCCTCTCAATGGCCAATCCCCTTGTCATCCTGTAATGATCAGCTTTGTTATGACACTCTCTGCTTATGCCTGAGTTTCACTGTGCCCGTCACTCAGCCTCTCAGTATAGCCCTATTCACTTGGCAGGGCTAACTATTGCCACTATGCACTCATCAAAGAAGGCCATGGAATTCTCTTTTTTCCTTTTTTGCTTTTTGGGTCACACCCAGCAATGCACAGGGGTTACTCCTGGTTCATGCACTCAGGAATCACTCCTAGTGGTGCTCGGGGGACCATATGGGATGCTGGGAATCAAACCTGGGTCGGCTATGTGTAAGGCAAATGCCCTACCTACTGACCTATCGCTCCAGTCCTGCCATGCCATTCTTAGGCTGTCACTTGAGCATTGTCTGAGTCCCACAGATATCCAAACATGACTTCTAAGACTGAAAATAAAATATGTGATGGTTGATCTGCTGAAATCATCACACCAGGATGGCATGACGGAGAGGAAGGTGGGTGGCTTGTGGTGGGTCCCAGAACTAGTGCTGTTGGTCCCACAGAAGCAGAATGACTTTTTTTCCCTCCTGACACAGGAATGCTAGAAAGCGTAGTGATCTCAGCCCTTGTCTCAGTGAGAACTGTCCACATAGACCTCCGTTCTGAGGAACTGTAGGTAAAACCAGAAACTGAAATCGGCACTCCAGGAGCTCAGGAATCCATCCTGGTGAATTGAAATTGGAGTGATGGCTCTCGGTGCAAATTGTGAAGGAGTGTAGGGGAAAATTTTGGTGAAGGATTGCAAGTGAAATTAGCTTTTTTGAAAACAAACAATGTTGGAATAGATTACACTCAGGCAGGCAAGACTGCTGGAAGTTCAGCTCTTGTATACACCATTAGAGAAGTGTGGACCAGACTGCTTCTACACTCACAATAGAACCTTGTGTTCCTCAATGTTTTATCAACCATATTAATATAGGATCCTATTATGATAAAGAAGCCATTAAAATACAAGAAGCAACGTATGTTCACATTGTTCATTTATGTGAGATAATCGAATAAATTTTAGTCTAGTCACGAATATAGAATCAAAAATTACATTTTAAGTGAAAATAGCACGAGATATGTAATAATATATATTGCATGTGTTATCTATCAATTCTGTTCAGCTGAATCTTTATCAAAATTTGTAAGTGTCTCCTTATCTATTGATAGGGTGAGAAACACAAGAGAAAAATAGATCAATTTCCTGCCAGTGCTTGTATTTGGGAATATATTGGAGACATTATATTTTAATTTTAGTGTGGTTTCTAAATGTAACAGAAAACATTCTCTTGATGTGAGAAAATAGCTGGTTATACATGCAAAATAATTTAAAACACTACACTTTCATATACAGACATAATTGAAGAAATCTACTATTATATGCAAACTAATATATTACAGTTTTCATGTTAAGATACGTGGTCTATAGGACCACTGATTAAAATAGTAACATTTATGCCCAAGACATTACTAAATGGCCCTTTGCGTGCTTTTTATTTAGGAAAAATAATATTGTTACTGCCTCCTTCCACGGAGAAAATGCATTGTGTATGTGGTGTGTGTGTGTGTGTGTGTGTATGTGTGTGTGTGTTTTAAAACAAGCATTAGAAACAAACAATATAGTTTTCTTTTAGAAACAAACCCTGTGTTTAGAATCCAAAAAGTAAAGTAATCGCTCTGGAAACTATTATTGTAAGTAATTCCACGTCGATTAGTTCACGCTCCTATGTCTCCAGGACCCGGTAAAGTGTAACAAAAACAAAGGTTTGTTTGAACAGGAGAAGAGATGCCTTGATACTCAGCGCCATCCGTGTCTTGGGTAAGTCACAGGGAGAAGTGACAAGAAATTCTCCATTGCCTCAAATCTGTCTTGAATTTAGTCTTGTGCCAGGACCTCTGGGTTCTCTTAGTCTGACTTCCCGATTGTTGTTATCTGGAACACACTCCAATTGGGAGAGTTACCTTCTGGTCAGAATCCACATTTACTGTTTCCCATTTTCTTAATAATGTGCCTTCCTCCTCCGGCTCATTGGAAACCCTCAGGCTCCATTGGGTCTGGGTGCCTATGGGGTGAATGGAAGGAGAGAGAGTGAAGTGCAATTGTCTTCGTGCCAGCCCCTCCCTGGGGGGCATTCTGGCCACCCTGTCCAGCCACATGGCGCCTCCTTCAGGGACCACCTCCCAGTCTCCTTACAGAGATCAAGGATGGGATTAATGCTTGGTGGGCCTCCACGGATTCTTGGGGTACCCGATGGGGTGTTTCTCTGCAGCTGCTTTACAGACATGAAAGAAAGCAATACTTGAAACAATAACAGTGACTTGGGAGCATATAAACAGGATACTTTGGAATCCTTGATTCTGCTTTTTTGTTGTTTTTTGTTTTGTTTTGTTGAATGTACTCTATCATTAGATGGGTTTTAGGTAGCACTGTAGCACTGTCCTCCCATTGTTCATCGAGTTGCTCGAGTGGGCACCAGGAATGTCTCCATTGTGAGATTTGTTGTTACTGTTTTTGGCATATCAAATATGCCATGGGAAGATTGCCATGCAGGTGGGATACTCTTGGTAGCTTGCCGTGGTCTCCCAGATGGAAGGAGGAATCGAACCCGGGTGGGCTGTTTGCAAGGCAGATGACCTACCCCCTGCATATCATAGCACTAACTTCATCACTAAATTCTCTCCTCCAGCATATAAATGTCACTTTGTGCTGATTTACCTCTTCTCTTGTCCCCTCTGATAACACTAATTGCTCTTTTATAAAAAATTAAATCACGGGGGCCGAGTGATAGTACAGCAGGTAGGGCGTTTGCCCCGCACACGGCCGCCCTGGGTTTGATTCCCGGCATCCCAAATGGTTCCCCAAGCACAGCCAGGAGTGATTCCTTAGTGCCGAGCCAGGAGTAACCCCTGAGCATCACTGGGTGTGACCCAAAAAGTCAAAAAAATTGAATCACTGAGAAATATGCAGTTACAAAGATACTTATGATTAAGTTTCAGGCATATATTGTTCCAACACCAGTTCTTCATGAGAGTGCACTACCCTCCAAATTTCCCCCGTTTCTCTCCCACTCCAGACCCCACCTCCAAGTCTGACTCTATGGCAGGCAATTCCATCCCCCCCCCCCCCCGCATTGTCCTAGTGTTCCCTTTCCTAACTTACTCCCTCACCCCATCCCAAAGCCAAGTTTCCTACTAAGGACCAGTTCTGCTCTTCGTTTCTATTGCCATTAGGAATTTGTTATTCCCCTACAAGATTTCTTCATATCCCACATATGAGCGAGGTCATTTTGAATCTGTTCCTTTCCCTCGGGCTCATTTCATTCAACTTGCTACTCTCCAGATCCATCTACGTTGTAGTAAATGACTTTATTTATTTTTTAGACTGCATAGAATTCTATTGTGTATAGGTACCATAGTTTCTTTATCCAGTCATCTGTTTGTGAACATTTGGGTTGTTTCCATATTTTGGCTATTGTATATCATGTTTCAGTGAACATAGGAGTGCAGATGTCTTTTCTTGCTTTGTGCTTTGGGGTCCTTAGGATATATTCCCAGGGATGGAATTCTGGGTTATATGGAAGCTCAATTCCTAGTGTTTTGAGGAATGTCCATATTGCCTTCCCAAAAGGCTGAACCAAATGGTTTCCCCCCCAGCAGTGAGAACAGGCCCCCTTTTCCCTGCCAACACTGATTTCTGTTCTTTTTGATGAGTGACAGTCTGTGTGGTGTGGAGGTGATACCTAATTGTTATTTTTATTTGCATTTCCCTTATGATTAGTGATCTTGAGATTTTTTCATATGATTTCTTGGCTATTTGTATTTCTTCTTTGAAGACATATCTGTTCATCTCTTCTCATAATTGCTCTTAAGAGTTCAAAATTTCCTTTTGTTTTCAGTTAAATCATTGTTTCTCTAGTGCCATATCTGAGTGAAATTCTTCAGTGTTTTGTTTTTCTCTGTCTCCACTCACTGCAGTGAGTAAAAAACTCTCTCAGTCCAACCATGTTCTTGCTAATGTCAGGCATAAACCTTTTCATAGTTGAATAGTATTTCATCATGCTTCTATACCTCTTCCAAGTCTTCCTTGAGCAGCAATCAGTTGCCACTCATTTGCGGGACAGGAGATTTGGGTCATCCTTGATGTTACTCAAGAGCGACTTCTGGCTCTGTGCTCAGGGGTAGCTCCTGGTTGTGTTCAGGAGACCATTCAGTGCCAAGGATCTAATTGGGGTATTGGCCATGTGCAAAGCAAACGCTCTGACCCCTGTACTACCTCTCTAGCTCCTAATTGCCACTTTTTACCTGGGTTGATGGGAACCAAGTGACCAGCCCGAGACACTCTGGAAACTAGTGCTAAGAAAACCTGGTACCATGTGAAATTTGACACTGAGCAATCTGGTAATTAGGGAGAGGGAAACATTCTTGAAAATCACAATTAAGATACTTGGCTTTGGTTATACTCCAGGAGTTTACAGGTCTATTCTTAGAGTTCAGCTATGGGGCGCCCAGCAAGGCAAAGCCATTTCTGTAACCCCCTTCTCTCCTTGCTTGTGGTTTGGAGAGCGTTTTAAGATTCTTATCCATGGTCCACGGTTCTCCCATTGTTCATCGATTTGCTCGAGCAGGCCCAGTAATGTCCATCATGAGACTTGTTACTGTGTTTGGCATATCGAATACGTCACGGGTAGCTTGCCAGGCTCTGCCATGGGGGTGAGATACTCTCAGTAGCTTGCCGGGCTCTCTGAGAGGGGTGGAGGAATCGAACTCGGGTCGGCCATGTTGGCCGCTTCTAAGGCAAACGCCCTACTGCTGTGCTATCGCTACAGCCCTAAGATTCTTATATTTATATAAAAGAATCTGAAATATAAGATATATTTATATTTGAATATATTTAAATATAAGATATGTAACTTATATTTCAGATTATTCCCTTAGCTTCCTGTCTACCTCCTGGAGTCACTTCTGTAGTGTTTTACAAGCATTAGCTTTACATGGGTGGAGGTGACCTAGGGATTTGTCTTAAAGCTGCTGAGAACATTGTTGAGTTTACCTGGTATTCCACAGAGCCATGAAGATGTAAGTAAACAAACTCAGCCTTCGTTCTCTGGGAGCCTTTCTTTCTTTTGTTTTAATGGGAGCTGGTAGGGATTGAATGATGTGTTTTTGAGTGAACATCCCCTTTCTCTTCGGCATTTCTGTATTTAGACACATGTCTGCCATGTCTATGGCTCTGATACTGACCTTCCCATTGGCCAAGCCAGTCTGACCAGGTGAAATGATGGGGATGGAGAACAAGGAATTCAATCATCCACTCTACTGATTAGCATTGTTAAAAAATTGAATCACCATGAAATAGACTTTCACAAAGCTATTCATGATTGGGTGTCAGTCATATAATGTTCCAACACCCATCCCTCCACCAGTGTACATTTCCCACCACCAATGTCCCCAGTTTTCCTCCCCAACCCCCCAAACCACTCCCCACTCCACCTTCCTCGACATCAGACACCTTTTTTCTTTTTCTCTCTCTCCTTTTGTGCATTATGGTTTGCAATAACTAAGATACTGAGGTAGTAAGGTACTAAGAGGTCATTGTGTTTGTCCAGGACTTTCAGTATTTTTATTGGAAAGGCACAGTTGGAGTAACTTTTTTTTTAACCGAATGGTGGATTTGGGGTGTTGATATGACTGCTGGGATTATAGGGAAGCAGGGGGAGGCAGTAAATCTTCACCCCAAGAAAGCCTGGAGATTTCAGTCACTAAACCTGCATATCCAAATTTTCAGCAAATTATTATCTCTGTTTCGGAGAGCCCGGCAAGCTACCGAGAGTATTCGATATGCCAGACACAGTAACAACAAAGTCTCCAATGGAGACGTTACTGGGCCCGCTCGAGCAAATCGACGATCAACGGGAGGGCCTTTTATTATTTATTATCTCTGTTAGGTCTGTTCCTAGTTGGTGGAGCCTGGCCAGGGACATGGTGGCGATTTTTGCTTATGGGAGCAAGTGACTGCTGGGCTCTGTTTGGACAGGCACCAGGCTAACCCACCTCCATTCTGATCTGTTCAGACTTGGGCAGGTCCAAGATTAACTGTGGCTTTTGATCTCTTTCGAGATTTATTTATGAGACTGAAGCAAAGCTGATAAATGAGCTTGTATGGCTGAGCCAGAAGTGCTTTGTGGGAGTGGCTCCCAACATACCTTTCGTTTGGTGGTTTAATTTCTAAAAAAATCTGGCCCTGTGTTAGTTGGAGTCCAGCTGGAGGCACAGAAGTGATTTGGGGGGCATCAGGAAGTCTGAGCGCACCATAAGGCTACTGATACACTTGCCCTGCTGGTTCAGGTTGATCGCGTGGTGGTGCCATACTCCCTGGGACCCAGCAGGGACCAGGACTGGGGCCAGGGCTGCTACCATTTGCTGCCTGGGCACTCTGAGTGAGCTGCAGCCTCCAGGGGCACATGTCCCCCTTCCGGGTCTCCAGACAGTTGGTGTTGAGGCAGTTTTCCTCCATATAAGCTGTGGGTGGCATGGACTGGTCTGGGGGAGAAACAGTGGCAGAGCCGCCTCACTGGGAGTGAGTTGCGGGGGCCCCACAGTGGGAACCTAGAGCTCCCCCTCAACTCCAGGACCTGTGCTCTATGGCAGTTCTGAGTGGACCTGAAGAGCCCTATTCAGACATTTTGAAACTCTGCCACTGCCCATAGTGCCGAGGGTCGAGGTGGCTTCTCCTGAGGGTGGCCCTGACTCAGCCCCTCACCAGTCCCACTCTGGACGAGTGTTCCACACTGAGAACTGGCTGGTTTCATTTAATAGCGCTCCTCTGAGACAGAAAATACAAGGGGTCACCTCCTTTCACTCATTCAGAAATTTTATAACCCCATCAGCTGTTCAGAACTCTAAGAGCTTTCTTCCCTCTGTCTGCTCTGACTCTTACCACTGTGCCACCACCATCTTGACCCACATATCATCATTATCATTATCATCATCATCATCATCATCATCATCATTATTATTATTATTTATTTGGATGGTTCTCCCAAGCAGTACTCAGGAAACCCGGAGGTGCTTACCATTAATTCTTTTTTTTTTTTTTTTGCCTTTTGGGTCACACCTGGTGATGCTCAGGGGTTACTCATGACTCTGAACTCAGGAATTACTCCTGGCAGTGCTCAGAGATCCCAGGGATTGAACCTGTGTTGACTGTGTGCAAGGTGAACACCATATCTGCTGTACTATTGCTCCGGCCTTATCATTAATTCTTGGCCAACTGGTCAGGCAATTCATTGCAAGGACAAGAGGATACAGTGCTGCTTGGGGATTACCCAGGCCACCCTGGCAGTGCTCAGGAGTACTACAGGACGGCACCAGTGGACCAGGTGGTGGAGATTAAACTAGGATTGACCACAAACAAGGTGTGTGCCTTAACACTGTACTATCTCTCTCTGGCCCTTATTAGTATTGTTTTTATCTTTATTTTTTGCTAATTTAGTTTTTAATTGAATCACTATGAGATACATGGTTACAAAGTTGTTCATGATTGGGTTTCAGTCATTCAATGTTCCAACACCCCTCCCTTCACCAGTGTACATTTCCCGCCACCAACATTCTCAGTTTCCCTCCTGATCCCCCTGTTGTTGTTTTGGCTTCTTGGTTGTACCAGCTGGTGCTCAGGAGATTGTCCTAATTTTGTGCTTATGGTTGGTTTCTAAAAGTGTTCAGGGGCCATTTGGTGCAAAGGATCAAACCCAGGGCTCCTGCATGCAAAGCTATGTGCTTGTTTAGCCCATTGAGTTCTCTCTTTGGCCCTCTACGAATTATTTTATAGATTCTATGAAAGAAAAAAGACATCAGGGGAAATAGTAGGTGCTTTATGACACACTCATTCATTCTCTTCTCTCGAGCTTCCATCCCTTTTTACTAACTCTGTTGTGATTGTAAGCCAAGACCAGCAGTTGGGGAGGGAAGCAAATAATAAAAGAATGACCCATGGTCCAAGCCTTTTCCTACGGGGCCCTGCTTTCAGAGTCATGTTTGCAAAGGTTTATAAGATACTACAAGTGGGTCTGATCCATAGGCCAATTGCTTTCCTTTCTCAGAGTTGCTTTGCAGTCAAAGGCTCCTGTGTGGGCTGCAAGAGGGTCACAGAGGACACGGCGCCTGCAAATGTATCTGCCTCGTTAGAGAAAGTGGGTGTTTTATGGAGAGTCAATCAGCCCCATCCATCCTGCCTGAAAGACTTCCCTGTGATCAAGGGGCTGGGAACCAGCGAACAAATCATATTAGCTGCAACATGCTAAGAGAAGTTCATCCCCTTTCCAAGTTTTGCTGTCGGCCTGCTTCTGGGATTTGATTTTTCTTTTGCCTCTAATGAGTTCTGTGCCTTGCTTCCAGGGGTCATGTTCATCATTCACATTCTGTTCTGTTTTTTAGCCTGTGACCAGGGAGAGTCATTTCAGCTCACGTCTCTGCTGCTCCGAATAGGCCTTTCCCCTGGCCTGGCAATTTCTGGGAGCTGGAGCTCTTCTGTCGTTGGGGTCTTCATGTTGTGCCTCAGACCTCTTTTCCTCTGTCCTGCTCAGGTGTATTTCCCACCCCTGTCCTCATTCCTCCCCTGAAGAAAGGGGAACCACCCTACACTTCTAATTATCACTGATGAAGCTGCCACGGCACTTTGCTACAGATCATCCACGTAACTCAGTGTCACCTGCTAGGATGAACCTTAAACCTCACACCCCTAAATCTTATCTCTTCCGGTATGCCTTCTACTTCTCAATAGAAAATTTGAATATATACATTCTACCACCCTAGAGCTAGTTGTCATGGGATCTCCCCACAATGTCATTGGTTCCTAATCAGAACAGCTATTCTCAGTTCTGGACTAATGGAAGTTTTTTCAAATTATTATTTGTTAGCATTTTTCTCTGTATCCACAGTCCCTTACATTGTGACATTGTGAGATATTATTCAAACCCTCCTTTTTTTTCTTTTTGGGTCACACACAGCGCGATGCTCAGACATTACTCCTGACTCTGCACTCAGAAATTACTCCTGGCGGTGCTTAGGGGACCATATAGAATGCTGGGGATTGAACCTGGGTCGGCTGCATGCAAGGCAAACACCCTAGCCGCTCTCCTATCCCTCTTCCCCAATCCAAAACCTTCAAGGGTTCTCTCTCTCTTGCACAAGTGTCTGTAACCATCTAAATCTTAGAATCTAGGTGCCCTCGGAGCCATGGCCTGGCTACAAGACCTCGTTTGTAGGGAAGATAGCAAGAAGCATGCTATGATCTTATAGTAGGATTTTAAGAAGCCAAGGGGCGAGGTGAAGGTTCCCCATCTTTCTATTTTATTTCGTTTCATTTCATTTCATTTATTTTGCACTAGAAATTGACATCAGGGTTTAATGCTCACGCATACATGCACTTTACCACTGAATTCCATCCCTGACAGTCCTTCCTTATTCTTTTGCCTCCTATAAAATTGATGAGTCCTCAGTGACATTAATCACAATCTGTTTGTGATTGTTCAGGCCACTGATGAACAAATTAGGATTTCTACTTTTCTCCCTTCAGGTGAGTGTTTGGTTGGAGAAGTGTCACCCACACAGTGTTTATGAGTCAAACACTCCTCAACACATTAAATTTCGAACAATTGGTGTTAAGAATCATCTTGACTTATTTTTTAAGAGTTGGAAAACAAACAAACCATGAGAGCAAGGATTTCCTTGGTCATGTGGCATGATATCAGGCTCAAGGTTCTGTGTCCAGATATGTTTCATTGGCATGTAGGCCTACCCATTAGTTTAGAATAAATTATGGAGGGTCTCTGCTGCTTTTGCATATTAGTAGCTGAACTGAATAGCTATGACAGAGACCATAGATCCTTAAAGCCAAAATATTTGCTCTCTCTGCTTTTCCAGAAAAGTCTGCTAATTCGTGCTCTACTCAGCCCATTCCCTGGGGTCAGTTTTGTGTCAGGCTTTGTTCTATGTCTTCTGACCTTGACTCTTTGTAGATGCTCAGTAAACTGCAGAAAAATCATGAGCAAATAAAGAAACACATAAGGGAGAATTAGGTTCTTCTGTAAAAATATCCACCCCAGCTTGAACTTAGGGTAAAAACTCATTGGATGCCTCTAAGCCATTGCTTTCTCTTGCTTGATCTCATTTTCTGTTTAAATGCTGGTCTCCATCTGCATTATTTTGAAAAAGGGAAGCTTTAAATATTAGGAGCACCCCTCTAATCATGCGTTTTTATTTTTGGTTGACATATTTCAGCTTCCATATTTACTCTTTTGATCAGCAAGGTAAATAAGCCAAGAGGAATCAATTATAATCTACCCCCAATGAAAAAAGCTAAATCATTCAAGATGGAAGTATATGGGGTGGGAGAAAAGAAAGAAAGGAGGGAATCGTGTAGCAGGTATCTTAAGGATCTGTCACTATTTTAATATCCCTGCTGTTATCACCCCAGCAAGGTCCACATTTGGGACCATTTATGCCTAATGGACATGTGTTGAGAGGTGCAGGCAGGATGACACGTCATACAAAAGTAAAAGCTAAAATGTTTGATTTTGCCCCAGCGCTATGGTGACCAAAAGAGAGAGTCTATGTTAGTTACTTTAAGTGCCTCCACTCATAACTAACAGGTGTCTTGAGCTCATTTGGGGTGTTTCTGTGTACACAAAAAGCTTTCCTTTAAAACAGAGACTTTGCCAAGGATATGAGGTCAAGCTGGTGTTTTAAATCACTCAGGTTCTCTGAGGCCCCAGCCATGGCCTCCAAGACAGTCACCGTGTTTTCCATCATGCTGTTGAGACACCTTCCTCCTGAGTCCCAGGCCTATGATTTTAGAGAGGGACTTGCCTGTCATTTCTCAGATTGCGAATACAAGTGCTCATGAGCTCAGAATTCCTTCTTCAACTTTCTGTTTTGCAGCGAAATTATTTCTCCAGACGTGTTTGTGAGTTGAACTATTTTTTCATGGAAATAAACGTGTTTTTGTCCTGGAATCAGACCTTGTCCAGCCTAGGTTGGGTGTCCCACACATGGCTACAGCTTTCCTTCTCTCTTCCCCTGCAAGGACAAGGATAGTCTGCAGTTTCTGTGTATCTGGGGCACTGTTCTAGGAGCTATTTTTTTAGCACTTACACACATATTCTTCTGAATAACCCATTATATAAATGCAGAAACTGAGCACAGATACAGCTGTGCAAATTGTTCACTTAATTTTGTTTGTTTTGTCTTGGGGTCACACCTAGGAGTGCTCAAGGCTTACTCCTGGCTCTGCTCTCTGGTCACTCCTGATGGGGCTTGAGCCCACTTCTGTGATACCCGAGATTGAGCCAGGGTCAGCTGAATGCAAG
Source organism: Sorex fumeus (assembly GCF_029834395.1). Classification (NCBI taxonomy): domain Eukaryota; kingdom Metazoa; phylum Chordata; class Mammalia; order Eulipotyphla; family Soricidae; genus Sorex; species Sorex fumeus. The sequence goes on along the minus strand of NW_026606120.1, from coordinate 87,349,455 downwards.
GCAAGTGCCCTCCCTGCTGTTTTATCATTCTGAACCTTAATTTTATTTTCATTTCTTTGCTGCTTTCTGCCAGGTATTTTTAGGTGTTTGGGATATCTTCATAAGGTAAAGGTATACTTCCTTCCTTCCACCCTCCCACCCGCTACCCCTGCCACACAGATACACAGACAGACAGACACACACACACACACACACACACACACACACACACACACATCTAACTTTCATGCTATTCTCCCATCTCATGCCACATAGCTGTGACTTGGCAAGGCCAGAAATTAAACTGAGTATTTAATAGAATGGCTTGGGTAGGCTACTCAGATTCCTTTCTTCCTTCCTTCCTTCCTTCCTTCCTTCCTTCCTTCCTTCCTTCCTTCCTTCCTCCTTCCTTTCTTCCTTCCTTCCTTCCTCTTTCTTTCTGTTTCTTTCTGTTTCTCTCTTCTTTCTGTCTTTCTTCTCTCTTTCCCTGTCTTCTCTTTCTTTCTTTCTTTCTTTCTTTCTTTCTTTCTTCCTTTTTCTCTCCTTCCTTCCCTCCCTTCCTTCCTTCCTTCCTTCCCTCCCTCCCTCCCTCCCTCCCTCCCTCCCTTCCTTCCTTCCTTCCTTCCTTCCTTCCTTTTTCTCTTCTTTCTTTCTTTCTTTCTTTCTTTCTTTCTTTCTTTCTTTCTTTCTTTCTTTCTTTCTTTCTTCCTTCTCTTTCTTTCTTTCTTTCTTTCTTTCTTTCTTTCTTTCTTTCTTTCTTTCTTTCTTTTTTTCTTTCTTTCTTTCTTTCTTTCTTTCTCTTTCTCTCTGAAAGGTCTTAACAATACCATCGATTTACCTGAATTCTTATAAGACTCAAATGATAAAGACATCTTTTCTTATCAATGGAGTTTTCTCCCTTCTCTCTTCACCACCTTCCCCTCCCTTTTCCTTTTTATTTTTGTTTGTTTGTATTTTGGATCCTATCCAGTGGTGCCTGGGACTTATTTCACACTCTTCTGACTCTGTGCTCAAAGATCACTCTTGGCAGGGTTCCAGGGACAATAGGGGGTGTTGGGGATCGAACCCTTGTTGGCCATATGCAAGGCAAGCACCTTGTTCACTCTACTATCACTTTGGCCCTCTCTCCCCTTTTCTAATTATTGCCAGTCATGAGAGGCAAAAAATCAGGCAAGTGGTTAAAGATTAATGCAGGTAAGAAAAGAGCTGGAAAATGAGACCATTTATTCCTCAGTCCCCTCTTAGGCTATCTGACTCATTCTCATGCCTTTAAGTTGATTCAAGACAAGAAAAAGAGATATGCCGATTACTCCAGCTTCTGACCCCCTTCTTCTCATACTGTTCTTCTGACCATCCTCAGCCCAGCAAGTGTCAGCCTTTGATGCTGTCTCTCCCCTTTGGGGAGACCACATTCATTTTTCAATAAGCTTTTATGACTCACATCTTTGAGAGAACCATGACTGTTGAATTAGGATTAATGCGTGAGTGTGAGTTCCAGTGTGGCACATTTGGGCCTTGGTGTTCCATCATGGTTATAAATAGCATCCTTTCATGCTCATGAGCATCCCATTTTGATAAGGTCAAATGTGATGTGCCCTTTGGGAAGGTTCAGGGTGCCTGGATTACTGTAACCCACCCTGAGAAGTCCCTATGTCCCCAATTCTGCACTTTCCTGTTGCGCAATACCTGAGAGTAAAGAGGAAAATGCAGCCTGGATATTTCTGGAAGTGGTGCTCTTTTTCTCTCTTCATCATTCAGATGTTGATTGAATGCAAAGGCTGCATTATCAAGCTATATGCTGTATTCTTCTTGTTTCTTGGTTCTAAATCATTATTGGTTGGCCCTTGCCTGGATGATTAAAAGTGCAACACAAAGGTCAGGTTATAAAAACCAATCTACCAGGGAGCTTGAAGAAATTATTACAGCAGGTAAGATGCTTCCCTTGCAGAGAGCTGACCTGGTTTGGATGCCTGAGTTTGTCATCATTTGCTCAGGGATGCCCAGGACCATCTTAGCATTGGTTCTTTCTCTCTCAACCTCTTGTATGGGTTCTTTCCCTTCTCAGCCTCATGCTACTGTGTAAGACACCCCTCCACCCCCTCCTCCACCTCCACCCCGCAAGGAGCATGACTACAGAAGCATACGGGGAAGGGGTTTTGAAAAGTTTCCCCTATTCTTTCTCTGTTGGTCTTCAGAGGATGTAAGACTAAGACTTGGCTGAGTGCCCCCCCCCAGTGGCCCCCCTCTTTCTCTTGAGTCTCGTTGGCAGAGGACTGAAGTTCATTCACAGCTTCCGACCTCATGAAACCAAATGCACGCTCATCATAAAAATAAAACGTGTTTGTCTGCGGTTTTGAAGTGCCTTGGGGGAATCTCTCTGCTGACCCCTCCACGAAATGCGAATTGCTCAGCTTTGCCCTCGCTCCCTGTGTCTGGAAGCTGCTGTGGGGGCTGCTTTGGCCATCTGAGAATTTGGCCCGGGGAGCTGGGTTCTGACAATCAGAGCAGAGAGGCACCCCCTTGTGCCAGAGGCCTTTTTTGCAAACTGCGCCCCCCCCCCCCCCCCATGGAATCTACCCCAGAGGGCAGCTCTTGGCCTGCAGGCAAACACAGCTCTGGGCTAGGCTGCACTCTCTCGAAGGAGAAGCTAAGAACTTAATTGTGTCTGTGTGGGAAACATAATGAATGAGGCTGAATTATGGAAGACAGGATGTGGGTGACAAGGACACAGCGAACACCTGGGCTAGACAAAGGTTCCTTTGGTTGCTTCAGTGGGGCTGGGAGGGAGGGTGGGGGGGAGGGGAATCGCTGTCTTCATGTGCCCATATTGTGTCCCCAGCTGCAAACAAGCTGAAAGTCAGGACAGGCTCTGTCCCTTGTGAGTAGACTATGACTGTCTGTGTGAGTGTGTGTGTGTGTGTGTGTGTGTGTGTGTGTGTGTGTGTGTCCCGAGGCCAAGACAAAATGATAAATCTGGCACCTTGAAAACAGGCAGACACCACACCATCCTCTGTATCTCTTTTATGAGACCTCAGACTTGGGCCCGAGCAAAATACACCGCCGGAACCTTCTCCTCTACTGTTTTATAATAATGATAATAAAATGGACCCCTACCAACTTCAAAGAGGCTTTTCAACTGGATCCTGTGGCCAGGATCTCTGCGGACAAAAAAGAGAGCCGCTATCCAAGGGAATGTGATGTTTTGACAGAAGTCGGGTATTATGAAGTTGAAGGCTGGGTTACCTGAAATCACCCGGGATGAGACAGTCCCTGAAGACAGGGTCTTGTGTGACATTTGAAGAGGTTATAAAGTTATAAAATTTTTGAGAGTTCTTTTACTTTCTCTTCTGTTCCATCTCAGAGGGTCCCAAGAAGAAGGCATAAAATCAGCTTTGCAAATGATGGCCAGGAATTTTAGAGGAATCATTTATTTCAAAGACATGCCAGTATTTGTTTCCTTTTTGAGGGACAGCACAGTGGGTAGGACGTTTGCCTTGCATGTGGCCGACCCGGGTTCAATTTCTTTGTCCTTCTCAGAGAGCCTGGCAAACTACCAAGAGAATCCTGCCTGCATGGCAGAGCCTAGCAAGCTCCCCATGGCATATTTGATATGCCAAACACAGCAACAACAAGTCTCACAATGGAGATGTTACTGGTGCCCACTAAAGCAAATTGATGAACAACGGGAGGACAGTGCTACAGTGTTACATCGGCACACAAGTAATGATAAATTCTGCATAAAGACAGGGAGTCTTCAGCCATTTGTTCCCAGAGAAAGAAGGTGCTGTAATATACGTGATTTTCTTTTTCTTCTTTTTTTTTAAATTTTTTTCTATCACACCCAGCGATGCTCAAGGGTTTCTCCTGGTTCTGCACTCAGGAATTACTCCTGGCACTGCTTGAGGGACCATATAGGAAGCTGAGGATCAAAGGAATCCAGGTCAGCTGCATGCAAGGCAAACACCCTACCCACTGTACTATCTCTGACCCCTTGTAGGCAATTTTCAATGCCTCTTTTGATGTCAGTGGAAGCAAAGGAACTGGAACAACTGCTTGAGATTCCAAGAAGGATTCTACAGTCCTGGAGCTAGTATAGCAGTTAGATGCATGCCTAGCAAATGCCCAACTCAGGGTTTATCCCTCATTACTCCCAAGTGTGGCCCAGGATCCCTGCCACCCAAAGGACCTTTGCACCACTGCAATCTCTGGCTTTTGCATTGAATTTCTGGTTGAGTTGACCAAGAACGGCTAGTGGCCTGTGGCCCGCTCCCTAAGGTCTCCTGAAGACCAGATGGAAGCATTCCTCACCCACTATTCTTCTTCTCCCACCTCAAAGAGAAAGAAACCCAGCCTACATCAAGGATTTATTTGACTTCAGGAAGTGCTGGAAGCATTTTTTAGTAGTATCATAAGATCCTTCAAAGGACAAAAAAAAAAAAAAGCAGGACTGGATGGTTGGGGGCACATTCTCCTGCAGCACTCCCCATTTTAGCCATGGGGAGATCATCCCAATATCCTGTCTGTGTCTAGGATCTGTTACCAATATCCTCTGTGGGTGCAGAGATCGGTCACCTGCTTATTTGGAAATGCCATCCAGGATAACTAAGGGCATTGACCCAAGCACTTGGGATGGAACCTGGACAACCTTGTGTGCCTAGATAACTGCTAACCTGTCATCGATTCCCAGGAGCTTCTGTCCCCCTGACATGAGGGGATGAACTAAGTATTAGAAACAAGAAAATCTGTCTGGCTTGGTATGACCAAAAATCTTGAGAATGTCCCATTTACCTTTTCCTAAAGGATAAGACAAAGGAAAATTTAATCAGAAGTCTTCATCAAAGTGTGCCTCTGGGGAATCAATCAAGTGAGTGAATTTGTTGATTCCTCTGGCTGGTGGGGCCCGGAACCCATCTTTCTAAAATATAGGATTCCCTGTTCTCTTTCTCAATAAAGACCCCTTCCTGTGACTGTGCAGACAAGAGGACACAAATCTGCCATCTTCCCAACTCACTGGCTTGTAGCCAGTAAAGCTCTCTCTCCATCCATCTCTCCTCTCATTTGATTGGCTCTGGAGTGGTGGAGAAACCAGTCCCACCACGTCAACGAAGAGAATGTGACAACCATTCATTTCTCATGAAATGTCTGGCATGGAATGATCCTTAGAAATCTAGAGGCAGGGCTTGTAGTGATAGGGTGTTTGCCTTGCACACGGCCCACCAGGACAACCCTGATTCGATTCCTCTGCCCCTCTTGGAGAGCCCGGCAAGCTACCGAGAGTACCCCACCTGCATGGCAAAGCCTGCAAGCTACCCGTGACCTAAAAAGAAAGAAAAGAAAGAAAGAAATCTAGAGGCACCCCCTCTCTGAGAACAGAGGAGACCTCTCTGCAACCAGGCCCTAAAACAGCAAGGTGCCTTGCCCAGGTTATTTACTGGGTTGGTGACAAAGCCAAACCTCACCCCTGGCCAGCCCTGTCATTGGCACTACCTAGAACTGCCTTCACCTTGCCCATTATCCTGTCAACATCCAGGCTTCAACTGCTCCAGCTTGAAATAGGTTTTCATGATATTTTTTTTATAAAGCAAAAAACCATCAGACTCACTTTCCATGACTCACTTTCCAACATGTTTTGTATCAATGTATCATGTACCCAGCAAATGTACGAGCTGGAGCCGGACCACGGCCAAGGCTCTCAGAAGAGGCGAGCTGCAAGAAACCTTACAGCAGAAGACTCTTCAGCAGAGGGCCTTGCAGTAAATTGTTGTTTATATGTGCCATGCTCCGGAGAGAGAGAGAGAGAATCAAAAAAAAAAAAAGACTTAGGCAAATCACAGAACAAAAGTTGAGATTCCCAGTGAAGCAAAAAACAGGGACTTTTGAAAAAAAAAATGGGGGTGGGAGGAAGGAAAGGGATTCTTAATGGTATATTGTTTTCTGAGCTCTACCAATTAGCAAACATCTCTTCTAAAAGGAAGAAAGAAAGCGGGAAGGAATTTCATGCCCTGAAATAGCCCCAGTCAGCTGCAAACGCTCTGGGCGTCCCCTCCCCCAGGCTGGCTATGACATCAGTGCAAGTGCATCCTGGGGGCTATTGTCATGCTGATGTGCCTGGATTCTCCCACTGCCCAGGGAGACATTCCCACCGCAGACTGGCTCTGGGGCTCATTCAAGTTGCACTGAATTGCTCGGGAGAATAAAAGACGCAGCCTTAATTAACTACCAGGCTTCACAGCTTGATTGTGGGGCTGGCTGGGCTCCCTGCTAGAGAGGAAATGCCAGGCTTGGCGTGCAGGCCAGGCTGGGAAGCTGCGCTCTCCTTGGGGAGTTGCCTTGGGATTCTGTCTTGTTTGGAAAATAAAATATCATCACAGGGTGTTATGTGTCTCTGGGTCACTGGTATCCTGTGTTTTTTCAAAAAGCAACCAATCTCCAGGCCTGATGAGCTTCCCACAGTGCTCCTGGGGGTTCACCATGCATGGCGCAAATCTCCCCCATCTGGGTATCTCTCCCTGGCAGAGGAGAGACCTTGCTTTGATACCCAGCAGGGTTATTACTCCATTTGACTTGAGTTGGGCACTGTTGATCCTGGGGGAAAAGAAAAGATTTTAGATTCCCCCCACATCCACCACCCCAATCTGTTGGATTTGGGACTGGACCTGCTTTTTGGTAACCTCATAACCAAGAGGTTAGGTGAAAGCCAACAAGACTCAAATCTTAGACTCGAGTGGTTCCTAAAATAATAGGCTTTGGAGATTAGCCTGATTTCTGACTGCTGAGCTCTTTTTCTTTAATTATGGGTGGGTTGGGGAAGGGGTGGAAAAGATGCTCTTAATGCATCAGGCAAAACTGAGCTTCGAGCTTGCAAAAAGGCTGCAGTTGGTGGACCGACTTAGCTCTGCATTCCGTGGGCAATTGTGACTGAAACCTCATCTGGGGGGGTGGGGGTGAGGGGAGAAGGAGGGATGAAGTATGGTTTGGGCTCATGAAGTATGTTTTGGGATTTGGAGGGTCTGCTTCTTGTGGGGTCGATTCTAAAGTCTCTGTTTTTTTTTTTTTTGGCTTTGAGAGTGTCATCCCAGACACCAACAATGCAAATAAAATCCAAGACAGCCTGTGAACTCTCAGGAGAGACTTTTCCTGAAAATAACGTCTTTTAAGCATCATTTTCATTATCAGGTGAACTTTTGAGAACATAAGAGATCATGCTGTGTCCTGGTCCTGGTGGGGAATATATTAGTAAGGTCATTGTCATAGGGTCCTTGTTCCGTTGTGTATCCTGGTCACTGTAGGGTATGGTACTGTCCAGTATTTGGTCCCACCTCTGCACAAAGCCAGCAAGAGTCCCCATCGTTGTGGTCAATTAAGAGAAGTCCGAGCACATTCTCTGCCCAGGGCTTATTCTTTTCTTTTTAAATTCAATCACAAAACATCTAACAAACAACTCAGCATGACATAATGTTCAGTAGACTGCGTCACTATCTATTTTTAAAATACTTGCCACTAGGCTGGGGCTTTAAAATGTCTTGGGTACAATGGCGTCCCTTAGTCACTAATCCCTAACTAATTAAACTTGACTTTCCTGCTGCTTAAAAGGAGTGTTTTATTCCCCTCATCAAGAAACTTTGCAACTCAAGTCAGAAATTTTTCTTTCTGAACTTTAATACTTGAACAGTTTTTCTTAAGAACAACACGTGTTGAATTTCCACCCATATTTCTAGTATTTGCTCACCCATCTATTCATATTCAATAAAAATAGAAAGAAATAAGCCAACCCTATCAGGGCATGTGCTTTTGGCATCCAAGACATCTTTGCTAGTTACAGTTTCATGCTTTATGCTTTGGTATACTTTGGATAACCTAATTATTGTCTCTGATGCTCACATCCCTCATCCCTCTCTTGAGAACATGAAAATCTACCTTGGTCAAAGGTAATGTGGATTGGATGAGGCAAAAGATGAAAAAGCATCCTTCCTGACGTGGAGAGGACATCAAGTAGTGTTAGGACCCACTTAGCCGAAGAACTGCCATGACAGGCTCTGAGTAACTTAGGCCTCTTCCAAGAATAAGAAAAGCAGATAAACCAGATGCTTTTGTCAAAGATTACATCCCGGGAATAAGATTAGGTCTTTGAAATGTAATTGTTAGGGAGTGGGCTGGATGTTGCGGGCCAAAACAACAACAACAACAACAACAACAACAACAAAAATATATGTATTCTTGCTGAGCAATGAAAGTATAAGAACTTGCTGAATTTAGTGCTTGGGGTCCTTGTTGAAGCCAGCTGTGCAGGGCGGATACTAGGACCCCAGCTAGCTGGAACAATAAACCTCGCTATGTGATTTGCATTATTGGCTCTGTTCTCTGTCCTTGAAGGGTGCTCAACTCAGGACTCTTACATTAGGTGATGTGTGAGTAACCCAATTCTTTCATTGTCTTGCCCTATGTTCCCATAGCCTGGATTTTTCTAGAACTCTGGCTCCCTTTACTCTTCCCTTCTCTCTCATCTTAGATAGGAGCAGAGTGGGAAACAGAAACCATAGACTCTATTTTTATTCTTGCTAGAGCAGAAACTTATGATACTAATGACTTCCTGATTACCCAGCTGAAAAAAGAATGATTCTTCTCCCCACCTCAATGAGACCCCGAGTTGCTGCCCAAGAAGGGCTCCTCCAGCTCCTGAATGGCCATGATCTCAGAGGCATAGAAACCAATCTCGGAACCCAGCAATTTCTGGCAGAAATCCCTCCGGGTTTAATTACTAAAATATCAGAAATCCAAAATTGCGTGGCCGTGTGACATCATATGCTTTTCATTATCAGCAATAGAAAACAAATTATCTAATGATGCCTTATCGGCAGGTCTGAATGTTTGGGAAAAACTCCAAATAATATTGGTAGATCTTCTGTTGAAAAATTGAATGTAATCAAAGAAGAGAGTAAAGTGGAAATCCTCTGCCACACTGGCGGGGGGTGGGATGGGTGGGATGAGGGGTATACTGGGTATACTGGGGGTTTTGGTGGTGGAAAATGTGCACTGGTGAAGGTATGGGTGTTTGATCATTGTATGACCAAGACTAAAACCTGAAAGCCTTGTAACTTCTCACAGTGATTCAATTAATAAACTTTTTTTAAAAAGGAATGATGTTTACAGCTTAAGTTGAGATCACAGAATTTTAGGGTTGGAATGAAATTTAGGCAAACAATCCAAACCCTTCATTTCACCACCTTGCTCAGTTATTCAGTAGCAAAGAGAAAGAGAAGTACGGTCTCTTGATTCTTTGTCCAGAGTCTTGCCTCTGATTCCCAGAGTATCTTAATATTTTTATTCTCAAATTAGTTTCTCTGTTATAAAACTGTTGAGCATTTGCCTGCAATAGCTAAATATATAGAACTGGATATAAAAGGACTGGAGGCAAAAGTCAAGTCTATCAAAGATAAGTTGAAATCTTAAATACACTAACTTAGGTAGAGTTTAATATATTTGAAATAGTATCCTAATGTGATTTCACTACTAGACAGAAGGGTAAACTTCATTGTCAGAAGCAGACATGGGAGCAGGGGGAAAAATAAAGGAAGAATAATGGTTTTGATATACATTCTGGTTGACAGAAATTTTAAAAGAGAAATGTTGTAGAGAACCCAAGTGCTGGCAATAAGTCTAATAAAATAGTTTCATTATTTTCTCTGGGAGATTTCCCTAAACTCTTATCCTGAATGAAATATCTCTTCTTGTTTTTCTGTCTGTCACTATCATCATATTTATTGTGCTCCACTTTCTTATGCATCTGTGTAGCTGCATAAGAGGTTTGCAATCAAGTTCAAAAATAAAAGACAGACCATTAGCACAACACCTTGAATGGGTATCTCAAATGTCTTGGGAAAGTTCAATCTGATGAGAAGTCAGATAAATCTTCTAATGATTTCATTTTCTGAGTATTCTTGCTTGCCAGAACACAAATGCAGGATGATTTAGTTAGAAGGTTAAATACAAAATAGGGGGTTATAGAACGAACCCATTTAGAACATTGGTTCCTGCTTCTATGGAAAATGAGTTGTTCCTTTGCATCAGACTCTAAGTATACCAAAGCATAACTATGATGACTGTATGAGTTTTACTATCCAAATGGGGATATTCTTGATCACAAAAGTCAATATATTTGTAATTATACCAACATAACAGATATGTCCTGCCACTATCCCAGAATCATCTAGAAGAATAGTTATCAAAATGTGCTACACAGAACTTATTCTAGGACATGACTGGTATAGAGTCTCCTATTTCCTCCCATGTCCTGTGTTCTTTGGAAGATCTTTTCCAAAGACATTTGTGATACTTTATTTAAGTTTGGTAGCATGACCTTTACATGTCAGCATTTTATTTCTTGTGTATGGAATTAATGCACTTTCTATATCTTCTTTACTATAAAGGGCTTTAATTCATGCAATTATACACTAATTATTCCTGACTCTGATCTCCATCATTCAGTCATGCCAATCAATAGATAGACTATCAGGATTTTTGGAACAACAAATTGTTAATGATCAGAATATGTCAAATGCTCCAGAAGATCTCAAAGTAATTGGAGAGTCTTACAAAGTAAAATTATGAAGACCTCAGAATAGGGCATTTGAGTCCTGGCTTCAGTTCAATCAAGAAGCACCCCTGGTTATGCTAAATTCCTTTCATAATATATTTGTTTAGATTGCTACTGAGAAAGAAGCATAGAGGATAGAATTGTGTATGGTGATATCCAATTTAAGCCTCAGAAAGTTAATCTTCCTCAGACAAATGATGCGTGCTTGGGTTTGTGTGTCTCCTTACCTCCCTATGCTTTTGTTTTCTTATCTGTCAAATGTGAACAAATACACCTCCCTCCTCCTACTTAATGGCTTCTCCATCCTCTTCATGAAAGTTTTTGATCATAGAACATTTTTCTTGCTCTCAGAAACTTAGTTATTTTTCATCTTTTTATCAGGAGCCTTTAGTAGAGTGTGAGGCATTCAATAATTGCTAGATGATTAAGTGAGTTAATGAATGAAGAAATGCTATTCTCAGTCCTGATATTACTGGTCTCATTGTGTTCCCCTAGCACAGACAGAATCAATAAGGCTTGGCCGTCAGTCATCATTGCAGGTGTCCTAGGTGAGTGGGGTTTTAGGAATATCCAGAAAGATCAATTTAGGAAGGGATGAGGATCATGGATGAGAGTTTTCAGGCTGAAAGGTTGATGTTATCACCTCTATGACATACTCCATTGATGAAATCAGAGAGTTCTTCATAATTTCCACAGACCCTAACAAGCTCAGCCAACCTCCCACCAAATCCACCCAAGCCATTTTAATGCTTTTTCAAGAGTAAAGCTTTCTTTGGTGTTGGGTTACAGTGACTCAGATATTTTTTAAACCAAAGTAATAAAAAGCCAATGAATCTACCAGGGAATATAGCTTCATGGACCATTTCAGGTTAGAATTAGGGACAGTCCCAGAAACTACTGAGTTCAATTTATAACTGGATTGACCTTCCCTTTCCTCTTCTTTAAAAGATTGGCTGAATTATTCTTGGTTTGTGGTGGGAGAATCATTGGGCTAAGAACTTGGAACTTGCAAACTATTTTTTTTCTTTTTAGTGCATTATAGAACTCCTGAGACCTTTTCTTTCCTCTTAGAAAATGCTTCGCTGTATTTGTTTGGCACTAGAGTCTGGTCCTCTGCTGCAGTGTTGGGAAAACAGAATTGGCTTCTCCCTATAGTCTATTAGACACTTAATAAAACACTGATGATTAAGAGACCTTTTTCTGTTTCCCAGATGAGTGCTTGAGACGGGGTAAGAAATAGAAGGAAAGGAATGAGGTGACAAATTTCAAGATCATGCTTTAAACACAGGACTTAGCAGCATAGTTTAGAAAAGTGTTTTTAATCTGCAGTTGAGGTAGAAAGAAACATTCCTTTTCTGTATATTTTCAGGTAAAAGGAATTTGCATCTAGGCAAAGGAATGAAATAATGGGTAAAGAAGTGATTGTTGGATTATTGTAGGCAGAAAAGAAATGATTCTTGCTTTTAAAAAAGAAGCCCAAACCTACAAATAATGAGACAAGGAAACTCCCAGGTAAGATTAATTTGAAAATTACACTAAAAAAGTAGAGTTCACACATAAAGACAACCTATTTACATTTCAAGAATTACATATTCAAGCAGAAAATTTAGGTAAGAAAAAGGAAGGCAAAGTGTTCTTCTTTCTTGGTGGTATTTGACATGATTCTGAATTTCCGTGGAGTCTGGAGTAGAAAATGTAGAATTCAAATACCCCATAGCATGCCAGGTGGACAAGGAATTAATTCTTTAGGATGGAGAGAAAAAGAAGGTCCTAGTCACCAGAACTAAAGGGGGGGAGGGAGACCTTTTCCCTACATTCTTTATTTTTTATTTATTTTTAAATGTATTTATTTATTTTAGTCTTGGGGCCATACCTTCTAATGTTCAGGAGTTACTCCTGGCTTTGCACTCAGGAATTATTCCTGTTTGGTGCTTGGGGGATGGATGCCTGGGATCTAACCTGGATAGGTCATGTGCAAGGCAAGTGCTGTACCTGTTATACTATCACTCCAGGCACCCTATTTATTTATTTATTCAAAATTCTTTTGTTATTATTTTGGCCACACCTGGCAATGCTAAAGGACAATGAGGTTTTGGGGACTGACCCGTTCAGACTTGACTGTCATTTTTCTTGACCCAATACATCCGCTCTTTCTTGTTAACACTCAGCAGAAGTGCTCATTTCTCCATAGATACGCTTATCTCAGAATTATCTTAGTGAGCTTCTGCAAAGCAAATTCTTTTCTCAGGAACCATCACCCTGAACCTGGCCAACTTGGGTTTGGACCCTGTTTCACCCAAATATGATCTAATTTCCAGATTGGACTCAGTTGACTTTGACCAATTCCTGGGCCCAGCCTAGGAAAAAGAAACAGTCAAACCATATCTGTATGTTTACAAAGTGAGAGTCTGGAGTTGGTGTCCTGGCTCCCAGAGACAGGAGCAGATGGGAAGCTCATGAGACTTTAGATTCCTTTTGATGAGTGCTCCTTGTCGGGGTGGCAAAAGTGGGGGTTTTAGTGCACTGAAATCTCTTTCATCTTCCTCTTCTGAACCCATAACTGTTTAAACAAAAAAGGGTGCGCATTAACAATTGGACCGTATTCCACCAACTAAGTGGTTCTTGCAGGCAGAAGGGGGCAGGTAGATGAACATTATATGAGGCCAAAAAAGTGTGGGTGATTGTGAAGTCAGTTTCCTTTTAGAAGATTCTAGTAGAGGTGTACGAGGTAAATCACATAAGTAGCTCTGATTAGGCGATGCCTGATGGGTGGATTTATGATTCCATTCCAAGAAGAGTCGAAAGTATAATTATATCTCCATCTGTTTGGTGACATGAAATCAACACAAGGGACTTCATGTTAGGCCTGTTGGCTGGAGTTTAGCAGACCCCATCGCTTAATTATATTACAGGGTCATTTAAAAGCCATACATATTCATTTATCCGGAGGTCTGAAGTGTAGGAAGAAGTCACAGTGAAATGGTTTTTCCTTTGTTAGTATTGATTGTTGCTTTCCCTGTACATGATTTATACCAAATCTTCACCAATAAGTCAGACTTGGTAGTTGTGTTTTAGGCCATCCACTCTTTAAGAGAAGTGTGTGATTTATAAACATGCAAATATTGTGCAAAAAGGTTTTCTGTTGTTGTTGTATATATTTTAGAGCCACATCTAGCAGTGCTCAGGGATCTCTCTGTCTCTGTCCATCCTCCCTTCGTAAAGATGCTACTTAGTATCTTGAAGGATCCACCTACTTTGATGCTGATATTTTTTAGATATAGTTCCTCTTCCAAGTCCCATTATTGCCTCCAAGATTTGGAAACTGAAAATTTAAGTTTGTATTTAACACAAAAAGTTAGCAATAGTGATAGAAAAAATCTCTATTTTTATATTTATTCTTTCCTTATGGATTATGTTTTAATATATCTTAATAAACAGTTTTAGACCCTCTGTCACAAAATACTGAAAGAAAATTTAAAAATCCAGTTAGTGTCATAGAGAAAAATTTTCAAGTTTCAAAATTCTGTACAAAAGGAAAAAAGTTTGGTATATTAATAAAAATTCTTTTAGTTTCCTATGAAAATTTTGAAGCAGTAGAGACAATGCTTTCATTGGTCTCTTATGTTAAGGGCTGAAAAAGTATTAGCCATAGAAATAATTTACTTTTTATCCACGTTCCTTCCCCCACAAACTATTAGTATATAACACATATAAAGTCAGCATTTGCTGTTATTTTTTGGCAGAAATGATAATTCTTCCCTTAAGAAAATTGGCCTGGGACTTGAAAACCCCCACAACATGGTCAAAATGAAGAAATGGAATGGTGAAGAGCTAGGGCACTCAATCCATCATTAAATTTCAGTCTTTCCTGTTAATAGACCCCAATGGAGTTCTAAGCCTGGGGTCTTCTGGTTAAGTAGGGTTGTGATTCTCATGACTGCTTCTGTAGGTTTCCTCTTTTCTTGTGTGTACTCTCTATCTGTTTTACATAGAACCCCTGTCCAGTTCCCTCAATGCAGGTATAAGAGCATCATTGTTTAGAACCTGTGCATGTTAGTAAAGACTTAGTGGATACACTTATTTCTACATACTATTCCGAATCAGAATGGGATTTGCAATATACTGTCAGAGAACATAGTAGGAGGCGCATATCCTTCAATGAATTAAGGAACATATAACTATCTTCCTTCACATCTTCAGGCTTGGTAGATATTTATGAATAGTGAGAGGAAATGGGAAATACCATAAAATCTCCAAAGAATGTTGAACAACTAGGAAGAACCACACTTTGTGGAGCTTGCTGATAGTGTAACACCTACCATTTCCTCTTGTGCAATAGAATCAACAGTACCAATCCATGCTTCTGAAATAACTCTATTGGCTCTCAGAGGGACAGAGGAGAGGAAAAAAAGAAGAAGAAAGTAGAGTGGTGAGTTTCACTGTTCTCCCTGCCAATATATACAAACCCACATCCAAACCATATCTCATTTACATGTGTGTTTATTTTGTTTTCATGGCTGTCTGGGAGCAAGGGGCCTTTCTTATTCTAGAGATGGAGACAAAGAAAGAGCAAGATAAACTCTGACCCTTCTTAGCTCCTAATGTCTGGCCTTTCCATACTTATGTGATACAGCACATCAACCCATGTTCATGTGTATGTGTCTGTTTGAGACGCTATCTCTGAAGATGGGGTGGGGGGGGGACAGATAGTGTAGTTTCTACTGTGGGAAGATTTTAGAGGACTCATTTTTCACTCCAAGACTTACCCGTTTGACTTGTTTTTTAGGAAGATTTGCACTAAGATGGAAAGAAAAGGGCAAGAGGCAAATTTCTTTTATAGAAATGGAAATTTGAATCATAGATCAGTTCGATTTGGTGCTATCAACCCTGAGCAGCAGATATTGATATTATTATTCCTGTTAACAAGCACTTAGTGCTAGAGATTTCTCCAAGTTCTTTGTAAATATTAACCTATCCTCATAGCTACACAATGACTATGGCCTCCATTTATAGACGAGGAAAATGAGGCCCAGAGAAGTTCAGACGCTGGTCCAAGGTCACATGCTGGTTCGTAGGAGAACTTGATTTCAACCCAGATAGATTGCTCCTAAGACCTTTAATCTTCATTTGGGGCTTGTTTTCTACCTACTGTTCATTCCTCATGAAATTGCCTCTTTTAGTTCATATCTTTGCTATTATACTAAGTTCTGCAGATGGTCTCATGTATCAGAGGCAAATAGAAAAAACGCATGAGGAAATAGAATGTTTTAAAGGGGGGAGTGTCTAGATCACCCTTCACCCCAGAGTATAGAGAGAAGGACAGAGAGGAAAAGAAACTAAAGGGGGAATAAGAAGAGGAAGTTATAAGATAGAAAGTAATTGGGGCGCAGGGATCAAAGACCTCAAGTACCTAAGTAATATAAAGGAGTAGTATAGCTCTATATTCAAACTAGAATCAACAATATTGCAACCACGATCTCCAAATTACAACAACCAACCTTAAAAATACGTCTGTCAAAGTGTGGGGAGGTAACCTGGGAACCATGGTGAATGGAAGTTGACATTGCTGCTGAGATTAGTGCTAGAATATAGTATGTCGAAAACTTAACTACCAATAACTTTGGAATCATAGCTCTCTAATATAATTTTAAAAAAAGCATCTTGTTTAGATTTTTTTGAAGGCACGGAATTTAGAATAATTTTTAATTACTTAAGAGGGAACAAAGGGAATACAATCACAAAGTATCCACTGATATTTATACTGAACAAAACACCAAAATGTTTACTTTGTAATTCATAATACCATATATACTTAAAATGTTCAGTGGCCAATAAGAATAAGAAAATCTGAAAATATTCAGTGTTGGTTGGTAAAGACACAATCAAAATGTCACATTTAAATGTATGATTTATGTATGATTTATTAAGGATTAGCATTTCCATGGTGAAATATATATTCTTATTCTGTTGTTTAGATTTTTAAAAAGTTACCTCTTTGGAAACCAGGTGCCATTTTCTTCCTTGGATAGACTCCCTATGCTTAATTCAAATCCTTCTGCAGGTACACTCTCCCACACTTATATGCCTGTAGGCAGTCAACCATACCTCAGCTCTTCTTAAAAGAAATATAACAGTAGGGGATTTTGAGAAACTGTATTCTCTTAAAATCCATTCCCTATTTTCCAAGACAATTTCTCTCTCCTTGAGTAACTTGTTTCTCTCACAGTCTATTGATTTCAAGGGGGTATATTCCATTCCTATTCCATCTTCTTAGAATATGTCAGAGGCTTACTTCCATATCTTCCATTACTTCAGTTCTTTCTTAAATAAAAATAATGAGGAATTTGAGTGAAAATCAGGAAGGCCTGATGGGGAATGGCTAGCCGAGCCCCACGAAGTGAGAAAAATACTCTGGTGAAAAGATTTTTACATTTTTTTCAAGAAGAATAAAAAATCTCTACATAAATCTCTATAAACTCAGCCTGGAGCATGAAGTTGAGAGGAGCTCTGAAAATGATCTTTAAGCCCAGGCAGAACCATCCACGAGTTGATGCCAGGATTGATTCTGGAATTGTCCCGCTGAAATGCCAAGTCAGCAGGAAAGTGAATTCTGTCTGTGTCGATGGTTCTCAGTGAGGTCATCTCTAGGTTCTGCAAGAAGAATGCCATGAACAAAGTGATGTTCGTTTTTTGTAAAAGCACAGTTCCCCAAGGACTTCTGAGTAACACAGGACCTTTTATTCTCTAGCTCTCTAGCTTCCTTGTTTCCGGGAATATTTGGCCCTCGGATAGGAGCAAAGTTGACTGAGAACTGCTTTTTTTTTTCCACCTGGGAGGGACCCAGTGCTTCTAGAATCTTGTGCTGTGTTCTGTGTGCCCCTTTCGTTTCCCTTCCATGCTCTTTCCTCTATTCTCGCTGTTTCTTCTTTCTGAATGAGAGTTCCTCAGCAGGTTGTCACTTCAGTTTTCACAAAACTCCTTCCTCTCATTGCACTCAGTCTCCTAGATTTGGGGTAGCTTTGCACCGTACTCCCTACTTAGACCTACTGGAGGAAACTTTGCTTCTTTCCCCTGCTGTGATCACTCATGTGAGCTCACTGTATAGATCCAGCCGTCGTCCTCTCCAGAAGATGGAGTTATTCCCTAGGACACGGGGTGAATAATGTACAGCAGGGTTGCCCAGGGAAAACTGATCCACCTTGTAAAAGATTTGGAAGTGTTTTTGTTGAATTGTACCCTACTCTGCTCATTGATAACTGACAAAAGAGGAAGGCCTTCCTCCAGAGACTATTTTCTGCTTATGCTCTTCTTAGGATGCTTGTCTTACATCCTTGGAACTGCAAAATGACTATTGTGTCTAGCAGCAAATAAAGGTATTAATCTGGTAATGCAGCTACATGCAACACAGTAAAATAATGTAAAACAAGCAGAAAAGAGCAATGTGCAAATTATGTGTGCATGTTGATTGTCTGGCATCAACTTAAATTCTGGTTTTTGTAACTTCCATCTTATGGATGGGGATGAACAGATTTTTATTTATTTATTTATTTATTTATTTATTTTTATTGAATCACTGTAAGATACAGTTACAAAGCTTTCATGTTTGAGTTTCAGTCATACAATGATCAAACACCCATCCCTTCACCAGTGCACATTCTCCACCAATATCCCCAGTATTACCTACTCTCTCCTCTTCCCAACACTCCCCCTGCCTCTATGGAAGACAATTTCCCCCATATTTGCTCTTTCTACTTTGGAGTATTATGGTTTACAATATAGATACTGAGGGGCTATCATATTTGGTTCTTTACCTACTTTCAGCATACATTTCTCAGAGGATGCACATATTTAAGGAGAAAAAGGGCATTGATGTTACCTTGGTAAGTCAGATGTTAACCTTTGAATTTCCACTGTGTGGGCTTTCTCTTGACAGTTTCCTTGCCAGGTTACAAGAGTCATTGCAACTCTTGTTTTCCTGTCTTGTCTTAGAGTTCTCCAGCATGCCCAGTAGCCAATTCAGTCTGTGACTTTGCAACTTAAAATAAACCCACAGAGGAAAGAACCCAAGGGCAGTTTACAAAAAAAACAAAAAACAAAAAACAAACAATATTTTGTTTTGTGAAAGTTAGGTGAAATTTTGAAGCCCTAAAAGTTAGATGTAGTGTATGTGTATGAAACAAGATTTTGGGGCAGGGATGGTTGAGGGTCTTTTCGAATTTGTTCCCAAAAGATGGACAAACACACATCATGTCTCTCTCTAACTTGAGATTTAGACATGCCTTTTATTTCTGATTCTATCCTGGAGAGTGGGTGGTGGCTAATGGTGTCATTGTCATAGCTGTTAAGAATAGAATGATCACACGAGGTTCTTCTCTTTGGTCTCAGCTGAGACAGACTTAAAATTTGTTGATTATGTCAACTGCCATTTCCTTGATAGCTTCTAACTTAAGTTGCTGTTGATGAGATGGAATAATTTGAATCTGCTTCAGCTCTTTCTAGTTTGTGTTGGGTGGCAATTGAGGTAGGTAGGATAGCTAGGAAAGGGCCTCCCAGGGCAATCGAATTCCTGGGAAGTAATAACCCACTAGCTCTAAGTCTGTCAGGACCCACCTGCTGGACACAGGAACTAAGACTTGATAAGACCTTTATTTGGCACCAGCACAGAGCCAGAGAAGGCTGGAAACTTCTCACAGAGAAACTGCAGCAAGAAAGGAGTATCAAAGAAGACCATCAATTACAGCAATGGACTCTTAACTAGGTAGAAAGCCCCATGTGTGCTAGCTTGGGAGAAATCCCATGGAAGTCAACTTGAACAAAGAAAGCACATGTATATACTGCCGGGCCCATGTGCTGTTTGTGTCCGTGTGTCGTGGTCAAGTGCCTGTGGTGCCTGAGCACATGTGTTGCCCGCATCTCCCCTCTTGAGATACATAATTTTTGTGCTTCCGTACTTTAATGCTAGAATGTGTCCTTGAGCTCTATCCACCTTTGGATAAGCCCGTCTTCTCTCTTGAGCATATTCCTCTCTTTCTCTCTCTCTCTCTCTCTCTCTCTCTCTTTCTCTTTCTGTCCCCCTCCTCCCCTTTTCTCAAATATTCCTAATGAAATCTGTTTTTACTTCACTGCTCATCTCTTCATGAAATTCTTTAGTGTGGGAAAGCAAGGACCCAAAAGGCCTGGGTAAGGCCTAGGACTGATTTTTTTCCTGCAAAGAGCAGTTCATCACTCCAGCCTGAGTCCATGGCTCCCCAAGAAATTGGGTGATAGGGATTAACTCCCATGCTGAGCAGAACAAGTGGATGTCAGATGTGGCTTGATGGCTACTTAGTGGGGCTGATGGGACACAAGGCTTGAGCCATGCAGACTTTATCAGTCCTAGCCTTCCCAGTTGGTTCTGGTGTGGCAGAAGGGCAGAAAGTGGCACTCTCTCTCTCATCTGCCTCACAGAAGTTATCCCAGGGGTCTGCTGGCATCACAATGATGCTCTGAAGACAAAAAAAATATTCCTGAAGTCTCTTCCTTGAATTCTTAGAGCAAGGAGCATCCTCTGAATTTGAACTTTTGCTTGTTTCTCAGCTTCTGCATTACATAATGCCTTTCCATTACAGTTGTGTCTCAGTCTGTTTGGTGGAAACTATTATTATTCCCCCAATGCAGACTTTCCCAAAATGGGCAATAGCACCCTGCAGGAGATGCTAGAATTATGGGGGAATATTCATAGCTTTAGGTGCAACTGAGTAGTGTTTTCTATTTGCTCTCTTAAAGAGGTATATTTGGGGGAGGCACTGAGTAATTTTTTTTCTGAGAACGGAATGGTAGGCTGACAGAGTTGGAAACCTTGGCCCCGATGCAACTTGTATAAAAGTTAATATCTGTAAACAAAATAGTTCAAACAAAAACAAACCAAGTGTGGATTGATAGCCAATAGTTATTAATGCTTCCTGTGTGTCAAAGAATCTTTGGAAGCGATGGGGATATGAGGGTGAATAATGAAATAAATCCCTGATCTTGAACAAGTCATGGTCTGAAGAGAAGAAAAAAACCAGAAAAATACACAGATGGAATTCAGTACAACCACACAGGAGACATATTTCTATTAGGGTACTGGATAAAGCAGGGGTTGCTTCTTCTGAGGTTGCTGGAGAGAGGAACTGAAGAAACAATAACCTGAATTCATCCTCTGTTGAATAGTAACAGATAAGGTGGCTCCCTGACTTGAATGTGAGTAGGTCACTCCAGTGGGTGTAAAACTGTTCCCTGGACACAGTGGAAGGGATGGAAGCAAGAGAAAGCAGGGGATCCCAATGTAGTCCTTTTAGGGCCAGAGAGATAGTACAGGGATGTAGGCCACCTTGTCTATGGTGAACCCCTGTTTGAATACCCAATACCAGTATGGTCCCTTGAACACAGAGCAAAGAGTAACTCCTGAATACCACTTTGTGCGACTCCCAAACAAAACAGAACAAAATAACTTAGGAGAGAGATTGCATGTCCTTCTCTCCCAGAAGGGAGCATAACATGATGCTTGTCATAACAAGCATAGCCAGAAGCCTTACCCTTGGGGCACCCCAGAGGATGGCAGGTGAGTTCCCTCTCTGCCTCAAGGGACCTGGTCCTGGCAGCCAAAAACCTCCAGAACTCAACCACTGCCATGCTCATGGCCGCTCTCCACATGCTCATGCCGAGCCTCACCCATAAGTGAATCTTTATCTGGACATGCGGCCACAAATGCGGCCATGTGACACTTCATAAGACACACCCTACCCATACGTGAAGAGTATTGCACCACATTTAATGGGATTCAAAGTAGGAGACAATCAACCTTGGGATTCAAAGTAGGAGACAATCAACCTTAGAGGGAAATATTATATTATTTCAGTTCTGTTTTGAGGCAGAGATTGGGGTTTGGGATGGAAACACCTGAAATATGGTGGTGGGAAGGTGTAATGGTGGTGGGATTGCTGTTTGAATATTAAACATAATCAAATATCGTAAACTATCTTATAGCACTGTAGCACTGTAGTCCCATTGTTCATCAATTTGCTCGAGTGGGCACCAATAACATCTCCACTGTGAGACTTGTTGGTACTGTTTTTGGCATATCGATTATGCCACAGGTAGCTTTCTAGGCTCTGCCATGCGGGTGAGATACTTTCGGTAGCTTTCCAGGCAATCTGAGAGGGACGGAGGAATCAAACCCGTGTGAACTATCTTATAAAATAAAAAAATTTGAAAGAAAACAAACTCATGGGAGTCCTTTGGTCTTGAGACTTTGCAGGGTGAAGAGCTTACACATTGGGCCAGCTGTCAGAGAGCATTGGAGAGCTCTGAACCACTGGGGTGAGAACCAACCCACCAGGGTATAAGACTGGTCTTATTATTAGCAAGAAAGTATCATCTGAGGCCTGCACATTCACCTATCTTGCCTCCAAAATGAGGCAGTTCCTGCTACCCAGAAACCCTTAAAGGAGGCTACTGTTGCATTCAGAGAGATAGTACTAGAAAAATGAGTTTTGTTTGCCTCCCAAACTTGAAGACGCATTTATTTTTATCCTAGTAATAGTCATATCAACTTATAAACAGAACTGAATTTATAGGGTGCAATCAAGCCTGGGGACTTGACAGATAGGCTGATGGTTTGCAAATACCCACAGGAACATCGACTAAATGAAGAATGGGACAATGCCTCCTCAAAGCTGGTAAGGGAAGGAATAATGGCCTGAGACAAAGGATAGGGCTATTTTTTTCAGACTAGACTTAAAAGCTTTCCTAATCTCGAGAGCATCTGGGCTGTATTGTAGACTCCCTGGAGAGGTAAGGGAAAGGTTTCTTGAAGAGGCTCAAGGGCAGGCAAATGAGCTATTGAACTGGGGAAGTGGAAGGGGGGGAGGAAGGAGGAAAAGGAGGAGTAACACGCAGATGCATGCAAAGATTTGCAAGCTCAATGGAAGAACCATGACCTTTGGGAAGCTGAGACAGGAGGATGTCTTACTGGGTCCAAGTTACAGAGTGTTGCTGCCAGGAACCTTGGACTCGGAAGTCTTCATGACCTTTTGGGGATCTGTCATTAACTATGTACCTACTTTGTATGTGGGCCATCGTTGTACTGACCCTTCGGTTCAAGAAAGCTCTGAGAAAAAAAAACAAGGCAAGTAACTCATATAGGGAAAGGGATATCCCTTTCTTAATGACCCCAACACCCTTTCTTTTTACCCCCACAACTCAATTGTGTCAATCAATTCACCCATTATGTTGCCTTTGACCATTATTGTTACCTTGCTGTATTATCTGTAAGTCTGTATGAGAGAGATCATTCTGTATCTGTCCCTTTCTTTTTTTTTAATTTAAATTTTAAAATTTTATTTTCATAAGGACTGGAGTGATAGCACTGCGGGTAGGGCACTTGCCTTGCATGGGTTCGATTCCTCCGTTCCTCTCGGAGAGGCCAGCAAGCTAACGAGAGTATCCTGCCCACACGGCAGAGCCTGGCAAGCTCCCCGTAGCACATTTGATATGCCACAAACAGTAACAACAAGTCTCACAATGGAGACGTTACTGGTGTCAACTAGAGCAAATTGATGAACAATAAGATGACAGTGGTACAGTGGTACAACTCATATAGATTGAATGCCTACTCATAACGCATTTTCACCAAGAGGAACTTACTAAGATCTCAGAACAGCTCTCCAAAGTAACTGAGATGCCATTATTAGACACTCTCTCCTCCCTTGGTGCAAAATGAAGAACAAGAAGCTTCTCAAAGGTGCAAAAGACAGCATTACGGAAGGGGCAGAGTTCTTCAACTTGGCTGCAGAGATCCTCTCTTATCCTCATGACAATCTCCTACAAAGGTGTTCTCAACCAGTTCCTGGAGTACTTTGCTTCCCAGTGGGCCATTGCTTGTAACCAGCTGGAAGAGCTACCTGCATGAAAGTCTGTGCCTGCAGGTGGAAGACAGACAGCTGACACATGAGCAGTGGACAGGCCTCCATTTTTTTTCTTTCTTTGGTTAAGACTCTGAATTGGATCCAGCTCTTCTTTGATGCACGGGCCCAGAGACCCCAAATCCTGCTTTTTGTTTTCCTGGAAGTTATTGACTATTGTGAGCCAGGACGGCCAGGTTGGAACTCCCTTAAAGAAGTGAGCACCGAGGAGCAATGTCACAAAAAAGGGGAGTCAATGGTACTTCAAGATGAAGGCTTTGTTTGGGGTCTGGCTATGGCCATGTCTGAACTATAATGGGGAAACGATTTTTTTAAAATTTTTATTAGTGAAACACCATGAGGTACAGTTGTAGACATACAAAGTTTTGTGCTTGGGTTTCAATTATCACAACAATCATGACCATCCTGTTGTTCGTTGATTGCCTCGAGCAGGCCCCAGTAACGTCTCCTTCATCCTATCCCTGAGATTTTTTTTTAAAAAGTGCCATATTCAAGGCTCTTTCAGGGTTAGGAGAATGAGACCCATCATTGGGTCTTCCCAGGATCATCCTGGGAAGATCCTCCCAACACCCTTTATTTGGTGCTCCCTTCTCTATCTGAGCTGCCTTTTACCCCGAACATGTGTGGCTGGCCTCTGAGCCATGGAGTAAACCTCCTGCTACTTATCTCAGCAATACTTGGGTGTTAGTCTCCTATTTTGTCACTTTATGTTCCCCAGATGAATGCAATCTTTCTATGTCTGTCCTCTATTTCTGACTCATTTTGCTTAGCATGATATGTTCCATGTAGTACCACTTGTGTGTAAATTTCACGACTTCATCTTTTCTAACAGCTACGTAGTACTCCATTGTGTAGATGTACAAAAGTTTCTTTAACCAGTCATCTGTTCTCGGGCACTCAGATTTTTTCCAGATTCGGGCTATTGTAAAGAGTGCTGCAATGAACAAACAAGTGCAGATGTCACTTTTACTATACTTTTTTGCCTCTCTGGGATATATTCCCAGGAGTTGTATTGCTGGGTCAAATGGGAGCTCAATTTCTAATTTTTTGAGAATTGTCCATACTGTGGGAAACGATTTTTAAAGTACCTTTAAATCTGTGTTTTTCATGCTTTGCTGAGGACATATTATCATGTAAACTTTTTTAGAATTGCATTCATCATCATTTATCAAATCAAAATGATAAGCTTGCTCCTGTGTGTCACTGCTTATAAACATCACCGTTATCATCATTTGTATAATTTTGGGGGCCAGGGGGGTTTGTGACTTTACCCAATATTACTCAGAAACTATTCCTGGCTCTCTGCTCAGGTGTAACCTCTAATAGTGCTCGGAGATCCTTCGTGGTACTAGGGAATGAACCATAGTTTGCATGCAAACCTCAGGAATTGTCTCTCGAAAGACATTGTCATCATCATTTTTTGGAGGATCACACCCAGCAGTGCACAAGGGTTGCTCCTGGCTCTGCACTCAGGAATTACTCCTGGAAGTTCTCAGGGGATCATATGGGATCCTGGGAATCGAAGCCAGGTGGCCGCGTGCAAGGCAAACTCCCTAACCATTGTGCTATTGCTCCAGCCCCCAGCCATCATCATGTTTTAAATCTCTAACATTTACCAAGGTCTTTGCTTATATTCTAGGTCCTTATGTCTTCACCTTCTGGCTGGGTAAGAACAAATTTATTTCTCCTCAGGCAGGAAAACTGAACCTTAGGTTAATCTTTTCAATCTATCATTATTAGCTAATGACAGTAGAAGTGTTTGTTGAATATCCTGCCCCTAAATTCTAGAAATCAGTTCTATTAGAAGTTATTTTTTAAAAGGCTAGGAAAAGAACAGAGTTAATGAAATGACTGAGAAATTTTCAAATTCTGGTATCTTGTGGAATTACTCCATTACCTCTACTACTGCCTGGTTTGTCTCTCTGTCCATCTCTATCTCAGTTCTTGAGCTGTGTTCAAGGCTTACTCCTGGCTCTATGATCAGAGATCACTTCCGATGGGACTCAGGGGACCAGAAAGGGTACAGGTGATTGGATATGGATGGTAAGACAAACACCTTACCTGCTGTACTATTTTTCCTGATTCCGGTCTCTCTTTTAATATAGATTTGTGTCCAGAGGAGGCTGACCATAAAGCCTGGGGCCATGGGGATGCTCATCCAGAAAAGAGGTCTTAAAATTTCTCACTCAACAACAGTGACAGGGAGATAAACAGGCATGAACCACATCTATATGAATAAGCTTGATTAGATAAAAAAGCCCCTTACAAATAAACTTGGGACTCAATTGAGATTTTCAGCTTCTATCAGCTGTGATAGAGGGCTGTGGTGAGTCCCTCCCTTATGTTTCTTTCTTTCTTTTTACTTTTTTTTAAGGATTCAAGGCCTCATTCCCAGAGGAATAATGAGTGTCAGCCCACTGGCGCCCAAGGAGCTAACACAATGGGCAGATGTCCGAACTCCACTGGCCCCGTCCCAGACGCAAACAATAGAACCCTGGCCAACTTCTACTAAAGAGAATTTCTGAAGCCATGGTATTGCCTTGGCCAGCCAAAAATGCATTATGAGACCACAGATATCCACAATAGTCTCACTTTATAAAGAAGGAAAGTCTGGTGGGTGGGGGGGAAGGGTGGGCGGGGGGGGGGGTTGGGCAATGCTTTCCATGAAGTTTGAGGAAAACTGTTCAGAAATGTTGCCTTCTTGGTCCTTCTGGCTGATGGATTTTTGTGAAATTCTGGGAGTCGATCCCCTTAGGGTTGACTTTACACGAATATTAACCGGACCCAAATAAGCAGCATGAAGCCTATACTTGCTCCCTGCTGATTGGGGGACATTCTTTTGGGTTTCTTCTGCTCTCACTGGTCTTAAAGAAAATATTTCTACTGGGAATACTCAGAGAGTTCGATTTGGGAAGGAGTTTTAGTAAACTTTTCATGGTCATGGGTTATTTGGGTCCTTAAAATTTACCTCCTGTCCAAGGACTCAGCTGCCATGGGAATACTAGGAAGATACTCTTTTATGGCCTCTAAAATGGATGCAGATTTCATTTAGGATAACCATATTTTATAGTTCCTAGAATCTGGCCTGTTTGTGTATTTTATATACTACTTTCATGTAGACAGTCTTTCCTTAAGGTAAATAGAGCAGGTATTGGTTTTCCTCTTTTATAGGCAACCTAGTTTATACATGATTGGTCCTGGTGCATGAGTGGTAGCTCAGAGGGTGGGGTGTGGAGTGGGAGGCCCCCACTGCAGGGACCCTGTTATTGTTTCCCCAGCTTCTTGTCAGTCCATATAGGTCCCTAGTTTTCTCCTACACATTCTTTGTTTACATTCAGCTCTGGCCAGGGCATCCTTATAAATGGGAGAAGAGAGGAGCAGAGACAAAATTATATTTCTATATTATACCTGGAGCCAAAGGATCCTTCTTTTCTTTCATGGATATAATAGCATTGGCACAAGCTATTTGTCCTAGAGGTGTGTTTTACCCGCAACTTTAATGGGAGAGATGAAACGACTCCCAGGGACCAGAGAGATACTACAGAGGGTGGGGTACTTGCCTTGCATAAGACTCACTTGAGTTCCACCCCCAGCATCCCAGGCTGTCTCCTGAATACCGCCAGGAGTAATTCCTGAGTTCAGAGCCAAGAGTAAGCCCTGAGTATTGCCAGGTGTGACCCCAAACCCAAAACAAAACAAACAAACAAAACTCTTCTGTAATCATGTTTAGGGATAAGTTTTCCCATTGAATACAGCTCTGTCAATCACAGTAAGAGCAAGTTAAGAGGAAATTTAGATGCATTGGACAGGCTTGGATCAAAAGCAGAAACACATTAAAAATCATATTGGTTTTTAAGGGGTGTTTTCTCATGGACTATCTACAGACAGTCTTCTTGAGACATAATTCTGAAATCTATGAAGACTTTTGCTAAATTAGAGGAAAATAAAACAGAACTCGCCCCCCGCCCTCTTCCTCCCTTCCCAACTTCCAGGAGTATCCAGCCAAAACCCGAGTTCTAACCCTCTCTGATTTGGAATGGGTTCACTACTTGGCAAAAGCACTTCTCGCCCATCCCTGTTGGAAATCTCTCAAGAGAGTTGGTTCCAGCTTTCCAAAAACTTGAAGTCCAAATAACTTTGGCTCCACATCTGAACCTTTGTATAATATTTGACATCTATTAGAAATTACCAAGTTGACTTCAGAAACCCAAGCTTCAGCTGAGCTTCACTGTCTGTCTGAAGTCAAAGTGATACCACCACCCCCTAACTTCAGCCAACGCTGAACCAGAGTGGAGAAGCCACGGTTTTGGCAAGAGGTGCAGTAATCTCTGGAGATGCTAATGAGGAGGAAGACGGGTTGCTTTCATTCTTTCTCTTAAAATCCATTGTGTTCCCGTGGCTACTGGAGTCCAAACCTCAGAATACGAGCTTCTGCCCCTCATCTAAGAATAACTCAGTGAAATTGGAGTTCTCTAAAAAAGATAAAAATAAAAAATTACGAAGTGACAGATTTTCCTAATGTGACTTAGCCCCATGGAACTTAGTCACAGAATAAGAAAATTACTCTGTTCCCTTCATCAAGAGATTGGCAGCCTGGAAGCCGGGAAACCTGGATAAATTTGCTCCCAAAGACAGAAAAGCACTTACAGATCAGATAAGATATTAATCCAATTTGGAACCCTCTGGAGAACAGAGAGGAAATGGCCAATTAGATCTGACCTTGGAGCTCAGAAGACCCTGTGAGTGGCCAATGAACTTTTCTGGTTTGGTGACTTGTTTCTTTGAAGAATGCTGTAATGTAGAAAAGCTGCCTACTGCCTTCTGTCTCGTGCAAGCTTTGTGGGGATGGGAACCTTGCAAATTGTTTGTGAATGTCAAAAGCTCGTGGCTATGCTTTCTAAGAAGCAACATATGGTACATCCATTGGAGACGGCAGGAAGTAGCAGGGAAAACCATGGCCTGAGCCCAACTGGTCTGCCACTTAACAAGCAGCGTGACCTTGAGATAAATCACTTAATTCCTTTGAGCCTCAGTTTCTTCCACCATAAATGGTTACTGTAATATCTTTTTCAGAGGGGCGTCGTGGAAATGGAATGAAATCATGTCTATACCATCACTTAGCCTCGTGACTTGCCTAAGCAGACATTCTAGAAAAAGTGGCTTCAATCTAGGAGGAAATGTAAAATCCATCCTTCCTCCTACTCATTCGTCCTTTCCACATTCTCATATTATTTCTAAGATAAGGCAACTTAAGCTTCTCTCTTCATGATGTGATAGCAAATAGTGGGCTCCAACCCTCTGTCTTCAACTTAAAGGAGATAAGACAAGACATAAATTCAGCATCTCTCTGTCCCCTGTGTTTCCTCCTCTACTGATTTTCCTTGTCATATTGTCTGGTTTCCTTGAACCCACTGACATGAATGCTTCTGTCCTTCCTTTACTTTTCCCCTCACTCCCCTCCTTCCCTCCCTTCATGCCTTCTTCCATCCTTCCCATCCTACCTCCCTCCTTCCCTCCCTCTTTACCTTCCTTTCTCCATCTCTTTCTTTCTCTCCCAACTAACCAGTGTATTTCATGCATTTTACCACAAAACATTATATATTTAGAATAGATCATTGGAATCCACTAAACATCAGCATATATATTATGTACTAGTTTGGGGGTGCACTAATAATATAAGACCTACTATATGATACTCCAAGTTTTCGTAAAAACAGAATATTCTCTTGCTCACAGTCTTGGGCATCTTGCGAGAGAAAGGCTCTATTATCTTCCAGAGGTCTGCTTCCTCCGTATGATATTGACATATCTGCTCGTGCTTTCTCATATTTGTGCTTCACTTGCACCTAATATGGCAGCAAAGGCAACCAAGAGGATCACAACACTCTAAAACTACTTTGATGATGAATTGTAGTTTTACTGTTTGTGTTAATAGCAAGGGCACCCTCTACTTCTTGTGGTTATTGTTCACATTAATTTCAAAGTCCCAAGGGAATGATGGCACATGTATCTGCCTATCAACAGTCTTCTCAGGGACAGTAAAATATTTATTTTGTCATGTCAGTTAGCTGGGACCTTAGAAGACAAGAATGAGAGAGTTTTTAGACTTTGAAATCTGATGACCTATTTCCCACCTGATTTTGCATTGTATCAGTCATGTGGTATTGTCAAACCACTCCATCAGTCATTGGAAAAGAGGGATGGCAGCATTGGCTTCTCATAGATGCCTCACAGATGAACTAGAACACATCAAATGCTTGAGTTTCACACTTTTTGGGGGGAGAGGGGTGCTGGGGAGATAGTAGGGTGCACATCTTGCATGAAGCTGATCTAAATTCCATCCTCGGTACCCTACATGGTCCCCTGAACACATCAGGAGTAACTCTTGAGCACAGCGCCAGGAGTAACCCCTGAGCATTGCTGGGTGTGGTCCCAAAACTTAAAAAAAAAACAAAACAACAACCCCCAAACCAAAACCCTTCAAACTTGTAAATGACACAGCTATTCATGGATGCTAACAACCACTAGACAAGGGGAGCAATAAAGGACAAGACTTGCAGATTCCGGGAGGCCCTGGGCTTCTTGAGAGTTATGGTGGGTGGCGTTTCCTCTGCCTTTGCTTTGTCACTCCATGGATGCATAACTCTCTTCTGCCACTGTAACATCCAGAGATTTTAGGGGCAGGGATCAAGCTGCTCAGCTCTTTGTCCGAGAGCCCGACTTGGGTGCTCTGGGTGCAATACTTTTCAATAAGCTGATTCACAGAAATGAATGACCCTCCTACTTGCCCATAGCTTCCCTTACTTCCTACTCTCCTTCCCTCCTTTCTTTGTTTTCTTGCGTGAGTTTCATGGCTCCCGAGAAATTGGGTGGTAGGGATTAACTTCCATGCTTTGTGTAGATCAAGTGGAGCTCAGGCACAGTCTGGTGACTGATGCAGAGAGCTGGTGATAAACATCCACACAGCATAGGTGTTCATGTCTAATTTGATGAGCCCAGGTTGTGACCTTCTGAGTGAGCCATGTAACTTCAGGGCATAGCGCAGAAACCAGCGGTGCTCACATCCTGATCATCAGAGCAAGAATCACAATTGTGAAGGGAAGGAAGGGGGACAAAAATGATTAAATGATAATAATGATCAGAAAGAGTCCTATTCCGTGCCTTTGGGGGTCACTGGGGATTTCTTTTTAAAGCATTGGGATGATCTTTCTGTGCAGAGACCAACATGTGGGCTGCTCTTGATGCCAAATCCTTGACCAGCATCAACTTTGAGAAGTGTGTTTCTTCCGAGGAATGTGATAGAAGTTGGCACTGTGTTCATCATCAAGGTGGCTTTGCTCCTTGGCAAGGCAGCTCTCTGGCATCTCCTCTTGGAATCTGGCTACAGAAGGCCACTCTTACCATTTGGCCAACTTGCATTATAAAAGGACAAGTATTGTTTATTAACTGATATTATTCAGTTTCTAAAGAATCAGTCTCTGTGGGGGGCTCCCAAACAGTTTTCTGTGCCCTCACCCCCTCCTGCCAATTCTGAGTCCACAGGTCCAGAGGTCTGATGGAAAGACAGTGTGGCCAGTCCCTGCAGTGCTGAGGATTACCAGGACATCCCTGGTGGTGTTTGGGGGCCTGTAGAACCACAGCCAGCAGTACACAGGGACCTCTAAGGCTGCATCCTGTGATGTGTTGGGGACCATGAATCATCAGGGATTGAACTGGAATCAGCTGCATTCAAGGTAAGCACTTAATCCCTGTATTATCTTCCTGGTCCAAGACACAGGCACTTTTATCTATTATTTAAAATTAGATCATAACTAGATATATAAAAATGACATTCTTCACACATTATGAAATACATGTCAAAAATAGCATTTCAAAAATGAGCAAATGCTTGGTAAATGGTCATTTTCATTTTCTTAGAATAGTGAGCTCCTACCCCAGGACCTTTGCACCTGCTATCTGGGATGTATTCCTTCCAGATATTTACAGGACTACCATTGGATGGACTGGAGTGACAGGGCGTTTGCCTTGCATGTAGCCGACATGGGTTTGATTCTTCCACCCCTCTTGGAGAGCCCAGCAAGCTACTGAGAGTATCTCGCCAGCATGGCAAAGCTTGGCAAGCTACCCATGACATATTCGATATGCCAAAAACAGTAATAACAAGTCTCACAATGGAGACATTACTGGTGACCACTTAAGCAAATCAATGAACAACAGGATGATAGTGCTACAGGACTACACTGGTACCATTGCATTATTTCTAGTTAGTGAGGTTTTTCTTGACTGTGCAATTCAATGAGAAACACCATCCTACCCTCATCTGTTTCTAACACCCTTTGTTTCTTTACTATAATTTTTTGATAGCACTAAACCCCAAATGACACTTTATACATGTTGCTTGTTTAGGGATAGATAATATCTAATATCTCCCCACTTACTAAAGCACAGTAGGAGGTATTGGGATCTTGTGCTCACTGCTATAAATTCATGCCATAGAAGAGTTTCATACTGAGAATGCTCATGAATTCCAACATCCATCAGTGAATCAATAGATCTCACTGCAAGGTTTCTAGCTGTTATAAAATTGTAAAGGACCCACATCTTCTCATTGCGACACCATCATTGTTTCTCCATCTTGACATTTCTAGATGCTTGATACTGGAATGTTCACCTCGTTCAATTCTCCTCCTCACCAGACATAGTGTTTTCTTTGACACAGAACAGCATGAGGGTCAGTGGGCACAAAGAGGAAACAAAACAATCCTTTGAGGCAGACTGTTAGATATTTGTGATGCACACAGACCTGTTGCCCTACTATGCTATTCAAGTAAACATCAGCTGCAAACTCACTTCACTTGGAGAGGTTGTTTTTACCATCCTGTGTGACTTAAGGGTGAGGTGATATTCTGAGAAGTGTATCTGTAAGTGATATCCTCTTGTGTGACCACTCTAGACTGTTACTGCACAAACATAAATGGTGCCAACAACTTCATCCCAAGAATCCTAGGTATAACCTCTTGGAACTGCAATCTTGTATGTGATCTGCCATTGACCAAAAATGTCATTATGAAAATTTATCAAAGGTGAGTGTACTTTTATTCTACACAAACCTTGATTTGTAATTGGTTCCATTCTCTCTTTTGCAAATTGTCCGCTTACAATCATTCTCTTTCCCCAAATTCTCCTTACAATTCTTTGTTTCTTTACCTCCCTGTCACCATGCAGCCAGAGTCTGTTCTTTTTGATCATGGACTCTCATCTCTTTCCAGTGTGGACGAATCTTTATTCTGGGCTTGTTTCTGGTAATCATCACCAGTTACCCCCATGCTCCATACCACCAAGATCAAGACATCTGTGATACCTGAAATTTGTTAAGAGTGGGGAAAAAAACAATAGTCATATTACTTAGAATTAACTTAAATTTTCTTCTGTTGGCAACAGTGAAGCTTATTTGGTCCCTCTGAGCATGTGTCCTTTTAGTTAGAAAAATGTGGTTATGGGGCCAGAGAGATTGTACAGTGGGTAGGAGCTTGCTGGATTTGATCCCTGGCATCATAAGTAATTCCCAAGTCCTACCAGAAGTGATCCCTGAGCACAGAGTCAGGAATAAGCTGCCAGATATGACCCCCCCAAACACTCCCCCACAGAAGAAAAGAAGAGGGGGGAAAAAAAGGAAAAGGAAAATTTTAAAAAGCACAGTATTTATTACCTCTCCCAGAGTTCCTACCCAACAGTTTAGTGAAAAATTTTTAATAACAAAAATACTTTGTGGAATACCCAAGATGGATGAGTGTGTATGTGTGTGTGTGTGTGTGTGTGTATGCGCGTGCGTGTGTGTGGTGGGGGGTAGGAGGAAGATGGAGAGAAGAATATTTATTTGTTTTCTAACCATCTCCCATCCTAGAAAACTTAAAATGGTTTATGTTAGTTCAGACTAACTTAAACATTTTAATCTGTCAATCATGGCCTGTTTGTTGACTTAAGATACAGAGATAGTAAGACAATTCTTGGAGGGAGAAGTCCGACCCCCATGTCCATTATCTTGGCATTTATTGCAAGGTTTTACTTTCCAACCTGACTAGGTCACATTGAAAAAATAAATGTTTTATGATCATTTAGAATTCTAAAGGACATAAGCATGTTTAATGTATTTCTGAGAGAGAGAGTCATCATTCTTGGATTATGTCCTTGAGTAACCTCCTGCTCTGTCCCACTCACTGTTTGATGTTTATGTCTACCTTCTACATGCCATAGCCTTGTCTTTGTGTGGCAATGGAATTGGGGGGAGGAAAAAGGAGAGACAGCAATTAATAAGGAAAGTCAGAGGCATAACCCCTAAATATGCCTTGATTCCTGGAATCAACTGAGGCCTGTATTGTCAAGAACCCTTTTTATATCTGTTGGGACACGGGTACCATGTCAGGAATGCTGTGGAAGACTCCAGAACCTCATTCTTTGATTAATTCAAAGAGGAGTACACCTACCCATTTCTCTACTCACAAAGTAGAGTAAGCAGAATACTGCACACTTAGAGAGAGGAGAGGTCCTCCCGTTGATCGTCGATTTGCTCGAGCGGGCCCAGTAAACGTCTCCATTGGAGACTTTGTTGTTACTGTGTCTGGCATATCGAATACTCTTGGTAGCTTGCCAGGCTCTCCGAGAGGGGCGGAGGAATCGAACTCGGGTCGGCCATGTTGGCCGCTTGTAAGGCGAACACCCTACCCGCTGTGGGCAATCAGGCTGCGACATCTGTCACCCCATTGATCGCCAGGGTTGATTCGGCTGATCTGGCTGGCTAGGCGGGTGTCCCCTTCCTCCCTCACCGCTCCATGTGCGTCCCTCCCGAAGCTGCGCGCTCGGTTGAAGAGGACGGCCTTCCCCGATAGAGACGGACCAGTCTTCGGTCGAGGGTATACGAGTAGCTGCGCTCCCCTGCTAGAACCTCCAAACTGCACACTTATACTCCTTCAATTTCCTTCTTTGGACCAGGCTGGTTCAGATTTATTCTGACCCTCTAAGTCTTTAAGTATTAACTACATAGTCAAAGGGAGCATCACTTCTAAGAAAAAGGAAAAGGTTCCTGGAGGATTGCAACCTGCCTCTTTTTAAGGCATGCAGCCCTCTCCCTTGTCTCGTCTTAAATTTAAAGGGTGATCAAATAATCACTTAAGAAGGGCTGACTTTTGTAAGTGATGGAAGATGGCCAGCACTGCTTTGAGGTAGAACTGATGGGTCCTAATTTTAGATTTGCCTACCTCTGACCTTGAGACCTCCTTGGGTCAATCATTTCAGCTTTCTGGATAATGAAGCAGTTGGGGTAACATGAGCCAATGATTTGATTTATGACTCATCCCCACCCCTCCAACCCCCACCATGAGAATGATAACTTTTTTCCTTATTCCACTGTGGATCTATGGACACTGGATTTTCCTGGGTGAGTAAGGTCCTCTCGGGGAATTGAATGTAATCATAGATCTAGTTTGCCTTACAGGTGTACTCTTCCTTAGACATTAAGAATGGGACTTAACAGCATAGTGCCCTGTAGCAAGCTCTCCAGTGAGGCTCCTTAGCCACGGGCTGAAGAATCAACCCCAAGTCTTCCATGATTAAAATTGGGATGATGAGCTAGTGTCTGAATATTTTGAAAATCTTCTTTCAGCTAATCAAAAATAGGTTGAAGATTATATGAATCATATAAAAAGCCTAATACTGAGCTTGGCTTATAAAGTGCTCAGTAAAGTATTGAGGATTATTTTTTGACACATGAAAGTCATTTTGTTTTGTTTTCTTTGGGGGCTTGTACCTGGTGGTACTCAAGCTCCACCTCTGTATTTGTGTTAAAAATTACTCTTGACAGTGTCCAGGGGTCTGTATGCAGTGATGAGAATCTGATCGGGGCCAGCCACATGTAAGGCAAGTGCCTAAGCCCTTGAACTATATCTCCTGCCTCTGATTTCTGGAAGCCTTAACAAAGACAGGATGTCCAAAAGAAGAATCTAGAGGGGGTACAGAAACATTTTTGAGTTACTGGATGTATAAAGAGTTATTTTAGCACACACTTTCCCTTCTGCAGACTCTTAGATACAGATAAGAGTCCAGCCTGGCAGAGAGAGAATGGGGGGAGATAGAGATAGAGAGAGAGAGGGAGAGAGAGAGAGAGAGAGAGAGAGAGAGAGAGAGAGAGAGAGAGAGAGAGAGAGAGAAGGTGATGCAGAGAACTCTAAGAAAGAGTATAGCAGAGATGTTCCAGTATACCTGAGTGTCAGTGGGATAGAATTGAACCATCACTCAAAAACCCCAAATTTAACACCAGCCATCTGCACAATACACCCATCGGGTATTTTAAATATCTGTTCAGTAGCACTGTAGCACTGTCTTCCTGGTGTTCATCAATTTGCTCAAGTGGGCACCAGTAATGTCTCCATTGTGAGACTTGTTACTGTTTTTGGCATATCGAATATGCCACGTGGAGCTTGCCAGACTCTACCGAGCAGGCAGGATACTCTTGGTAGCTTGCCGGGCTCTCTGAGAGGGGTGGAGGAATCGAACCTGGGTTGGCTGCATGCAAGGCAAACACCCTACCCACTGTGCTATCGCTCCAGCCACCTGCTCAGTTGCTCAGTAAAAGCTAAAATTAAGACTACGGAGAATTTTTAGTGAGACTGTAAAGAAAAGATGCAGTGAAGTCGCATAATCATAACCATTCAGTTTCCACTAGTAACTCACTTTTAGTTGTTCCTCTATTGTCAGGGTTCTTAATTTAGAGTTTGCTTTGAGAAAACCTGCTATAGTTTTGGAAGGGAAAAGTCACTATCTTTATTCTTTATTTTATTTATTTTTATTTTTATAAAGTTGTTCATGATAATTTAGCCTGGCAAGCTACCGAGAGTATTCTATATGCCAGACACAGTAACAACAAAGTCTCCAATGGAGACGTTACTGGGCCCGCTCGAGCAAATCGATAGCATTCAGTACTCCACACCAATTCCACCACCACCATTGCACCTTCCCACTACCATTATCTCCAATTTTCTGAACCACCACTCATGCCTGCCTCAATAGCAGGCTCTAAATAATTTATTTTATATTACTTATTATGAGGGGAGGATAATTTTATCAAATTATAATTCGCTAAAATGATCATAAAATGTTTCCTTAGAATAAAGTGTGTGAAGATTGTTGTATCTCACCCTGGAGCCACTAAGCCCTTGTATAAGAGATTACTAACATGTTGTTAGAGGTTAAGCCTTGTGTGATAATATTTTCTTCCTCAAGATTGGTTACTATCTACTTTACATTCCATTCAATGTGGTGTGCTACTCCTAGAACATCAGTGGTGTTTAGTTAGTGACAGCATTCTCCAGGAATTCTAAAATTTTGAATGGGGCTATACAGTTAGAGTCAAATTTTTAACTGGATAGTGACTTTGGGGTCTGGAAGCATCTCTGCATTGTTGTTGATCTCTTTCAAGACAATCTTTATTCTTAACCTGAAACATGTCGGACTGGATCCATAGCACAGTGGGTAGGGCGTTTGCCTTGCACGTGGCCGACCCTGTCGGCCTAGGTTCAATTCCTCCTCCCCTCTTGGAGAGCCCGGCAAGCTACGGAGAGTATCTCGCCCACA
This sequence comes from Sorex fumeus, assembly GCF_029834395.1. Lineage (NCBI taxonomy): Eukaryota > Metazoa > Chordata > Mammalia > Eulipotyphla > Soricidae > Sorex > Sorex fumeus. Next base: position 87,312,312 of record NW_026606120.1, on the reverse strand, counting down.
CAGCAAAGCCTGGCAAGCTCCCCGTGATGTATTCAATATGCCAAACACAGTAACAACAAGTCTCACAATGGAGGTGTTACTGGGCCCCCTCGAGCAAATCAATGAACAACGGGAGGACAGTAACAGTGAAACGTGTCATTAAGTATATTTTGAGGGTTGATACTAGATATTTATTCTTTTAAATCAGTGGATAATGAAGATATTTTATTATATACACACTAAAATACCATGCAGATACAAGGGATGACAAAATCATGCAATTCAATGCACCTTGGATAAAATGGGAGAATATATTAAATAAAGTAAGTCAGAAGAAGGACAAATATTGAATGATCTCATTTATCTATGGTATCTAATACTAGTAATCAGAGAACAAGAAGTTCTAACCAAATCAATCTCTTGTAATAATTGAAGTATAGAAAGTTTTTTTTCCCTAGAAGGAACAAAGAGAACATGATTCCTTCATAGAGAAAATGGTAAAGGCAATTTTTCATATTTCTTTTCTATTTACTCCACACATATTTATTCGTCAGAGATAACATCTGATTTGCTCGAGTGGGCCCAGTAACATTGTGAGACTTGTTACTGTGTTTGGCATATCGAATATGTCACGGGTAGCTTGCCAGGCTTTAACGTGTGGGTGAGATACTCTTGGTAGCTTGCCCGGCTCTCCGAGAGGGGCAGAGGAATCTAACTCGGGTCGGCCATGTCAGCCGCATAAAAGGCAAACACTCTACCAGCTGTGCTATCACTCCAGCCATACTAAAAAAAAAAAAAAAAAAAAAAAAACTACAATGATATTTATATCAGGTGCTAATAGGCACAAGAGGAAAATATAAAATATAAATATGGAAGTTGAATAACATCCCTTAGATTTTTTTACAAGTTTTACTTTAATTCTAACAAATTAATTTCATTTTTTATGATTTTTTTTAAACTCCCAAACAACTACACTATACCATTTAAGATTTTTTACATTGTTATTTGGCCTTAAGAGTCTTGGCAGAGGACAATTTCACCCCCATCACCCTTCTGAATACCTCTAAATTGATCTGACTCTTTTTGGTCATTACAACCATGTATGTAAGTGTGCATGTGTTTGTATGGGAACATACTATGCATAAATGGTGCTCCACATTCTTCATACATAGGACAGCCTATAAAACAAGGAATTACTTGGAAAGACACATGATCTCTCACCACTGACTGAGGTGATCTCTGAGCACAGAGCCAGGAGTACGCCCTAAAACTGCTGAGTATGGCACTTCAAAATAACAAAATAACATTTAAAATTTTTTTAATTAATTTAAAAAAAATTTTAAATGAATCACCGTGAGAAACAGTTACAGACTTACAAACATCCGTGCTTACATTTCAGTCATGCAATGATCGAGTACCCATCCTTCCACCAGTGCCCATTCTCCACCACCAATGATCCCAGTATCCCTCCCACCACCTCCACCTCATCTCCCCCACCCCACCCTGCTTCTGTGGCAGGGCATTCCCTTTTTCTCTCTCTCTCCTTTTGGGTGTTGTGGTTTTCAGTATAAGTATTAAGTAGCCATTATGCAAAACAACATTTTTTTAAAAAGTTAAATCACTAATTTTAAACTGGTGCAGTCATTTCCTCACTGTATAATCTCTTTGAACTAATATTTCTCATAGAGTCAACTCTGAAAATTCTATTGGTTACTCCTTATATTTGCTTAGATATAAAACATATTATCTATGTGGATATATCAATATGCATAAATGGACACTTCTATGTAGGCTGATCTGACTTGACTTTATTCAGGTCAATGGGTTTATTTAATTTATTTAGTTTTTCTTTTTGGGTCACACCTGGCGATGCACAGGGGTTACTCCTGGCTCATGCACTCAGCAATTACTCCTGGCTGTGCTCGGGGGACCATATGGGATGCTGGGAATAGAACAGGGGTTGGCCGTGTGCAAGGCAAACACCTTACCCGCTGTGCTATCGCTCCAGCCCCCAATGGGTTTATTTTTCTTTCCAGAAAGTTATGCCCACTGTACATATGGGGGAAGAAGTATAGAGACAAATGGGTCATTTCAAGGAAAGACTTGAGGATGAATTGGGCAATGACAACCTTATTTTGTTCTCAGACCAGCTGAGATACCACTAGATAGCCCAATGTTAATCATGGAACTATTTGTTAATAAAGCTTTTTTTAATTAGTACTCCTTATATGGGCTGGAGCGATAGCACAGCGGGTAGGGCGCTCGCCTTACAAGCAGCCAACATGGCCGACCCGAGTTCGATTCCTCCGCCCCTCTCGGAGAGCCCGGCAAGCTACCGAGAGTATTCGATATGCCAGACACAGTAACAACAAAGTCTCCAATGGAGACGTTACTGGGCCCGCTCGAGCAAATCGACGATCAACGGGAGGGCCTTTTACTCCTTATATTCTGTCTACACATCTGGAAACAACACTATTCACTCTCTGACAGAGTAAACAATGTCTGTCACCTTCATCCTCTCATGACAAGCTAACAGCCACAGATTTGCCAGTAAGTTCTGACAGGTCAAGATTTCCATTTCCCTTTTTAAGATCAGCTATTCTAAGAACTAGACATTTGCATGTCATCTCTAGTTTGGGCTGGACACTTTCATTTGCCTGACTTTTCATCTTCTTAGGTCTCATCTAAATTTATCTTTGCATGAATTATTATTTTATTGTCTATAAATGATTCTGAAAATATTCAACAATTAAAAGCTGTATATATTAAAATTTTTTAAAACTTCATGAATTGATATAAAAATACTAAGAGGTGAACACTTTTTACATTTTCTCCCATGGCCCCCACAATCTCCTAATTTTCATGACAGTGAAAGTGGAAGCCTCAGTTTATCCTTGCCAGCTGCTGTGAGCAGTCCTGCTTTTGGCTGGCCCATTCTACATTTTTGACTCCCTGAAAATTCCTGGGCTTTTCTGATAAATAAGGAGTTAAAAACTGTTCATAATAAAATTCTGCCCTTGGGGCTGGAGCGATAGCACAGCGGGTAGGGCGTTTGCCTTGCACGCAGCCAACATGGCCGACACAGGTTCAATTCCCAGCATCTCATATGGTCTCCCGAGCACCGCCAGGAGCAATTCCTGAGTGCATGAGCCAGGAGTAACCCCTGAGCATCGCCGGGTGTGACCCAAAAAGCAAAAAAATAAAAAAAAAAAAATAAAATAAAATTCTGCCCTTGCTTCTGCCTCACCCTGCTTCAATATCATTTTCGCTTTGCCAGGATTTGTTCATATGTGTTTGATCACGATGTTCTACATACCAACAAAATGTCCAGGGAGAGAAAACAGAGAGGTAAAGTCTTCTGCATAATCTAGGATCACCGTTACCTAGTCTTCAGATCTAACGATGTGTTACCTCCATGAACTCTTCCCAAGAGTCCTTGTTTGAAGTGCTTCCCACACATGATCTTAGAAAGTAAAAGTGGTCTCTCACATTTTCCACCCCCTCACTCCCACTAAGCCTTTTTATTTATATTCAGGGTAATGGAGTCTCATTGACTTAATCCAACAGAAGATCACTTCTGCTTCACCAAAGCCCAGTGTAGATCAATAGAGTATTCATCTAGGATGTTTTCGTCTTCTACTTTATGATACTAACATTGTCCTCTCCCTCCAAATTTGTCTTAATGATGGTGAAATGGAATTGAGGAGACATTATAACTTCATCATTGATTCGCCCTATGAGACATGCTCTCCATTGCTCTTTGAATTCAACATCCATTGTACTTCCAGAAAGGTTATGGAGGTGGCTAGTGCGAGCTGTGGGATACTTGATTGAACTGACTGCCTCCACTACTTTTCTGCTCCCTTGCAGGCTCTTGAAGTCTTCCTGAATGCTTCTTCCCTTTCTCCTCATGTGGAATCATGAGGCTCACCATATCATGAACATGGTAACTCTTCAGAATCCATTAATCAGCACGTTCTTCACCAATTTCTTATGTTTTGTTGAAGATCAATATCATGTCCCTTATTTCTAGGCAGTCTATACTGTGCATGGATTCCTTTTCCTTTGGTGGTTTCTCAAGGGGCATTAACGACATGAAGTAAAGTTTATGTGATTCGAGCAAGAGCAGTGTGATTCATACCTGGCAGGTCATGATTATTCATTAGTCACCTCTTATTGATTACTTATTCTGTGACCAAGCAAATCTTTCCTCACATCTTTAAGCTACTATCCAATATTTAATTTTAGCACAAGGATTGACAGTCAATATCAATGAAAGTAAAAGTTGTGTAGTCCAACTGATGGAATTTTCCTCAGTTCTTTCCTCAACTTTTTTCTGCAACATCTTCATCTCTGTTTTTATCCTTTGTCTTTACCTTGCAAGAATTTTCTTTTTTCCTTGTTTAAATATGTATCTTCATATGTTCTTTTGATAATGTCCCAAATCTTTACTAAATCATATAGTGTGAATTCTATTCACATTCTATTCACATGTATCCTGTCTCTTAACTAAATTTTCTCTTTCCATAGACTTTTCCAGATAAGCTAAGTATCACTGACTTCTAATTTTATTTCTTGGCTTTTCTTACTCTAATATCCTTGTTGACTACCACTCTTTTGCTTACCTCCTCTTAGGGTCAAACTCTGATATAGTGAAGTCTATTCCCAGAGCTTATGCAAAATAGCTTTTACCCTAACCACTACCATGTCCAGCACTTGAAATCTATACTTCCTATGGCTACTAGTGGTCTCCTAATCATATATCCAAAAGCATTTCATTATTCTTGTTATAATTCGAAGTCAACCAAGTTCAATCCTTTCCATTATTCTATAATTCCCCTTTTCTCTAGTTGTTATCATATCATGTGTATATATTTTTCCTTTTACCTTGGATTAATTCTACTTATAGTTTTTTTTTTGGATGATCTAATTCCTTCTTTCCTTTTCTTACTAAAATAATAAAAATGACTCCAAACTCTCATTTCTCTTCGACTGAAGCTTTGCAGATTTGTAATTCATACCGGGCTGTCTTTCAAACTCTCTATCTCTTAGAGGATACCACATACGGTATTCACTGCCTTACAGCCTGGAGCTAAATAGAAATTCCTGCCCTTTCTGTTTTTTATTTCCCTGAAACATGTGGTCTCCAGCTAATTAGTAACAGTCTGAGGAAAATCCCACTATTGCATCCTGGATCTTTTGACCTATGACCCACAAGGGAAACTTTGGATCCATGATGTTTTGATGTATAAAAACCAAATCCAAATAAAATAAAACTGAAGTGAAGAGCTATTATCTGGAGGTTAGCCATCAACTAGTCTGACTGTTTATCAGTTCAAAATTGGTGGAGAGAGATTTGTCATGGACCCAATGTCAAGTCTATAGAGTTGAAAGGAAATGGAGAATTGCTGTGTTGCTGAAATGTGATAACTAACCTGTATAATCCAAGAAGCACAAATGGAAATGCTGGTCATTGGGGATACTTTACAGCACCTAACAAGAATGACTTGGCAACAGACAAATTAGGAATTTCTACTTTTTTCCCCAGTACTTATCTGTGAGTCTAGTTGCTAGCCTCAGGATCTTTGGTGAAATTATAAACTCCATGCTTAAAATTTTTTTCAGAATTTATGTTTGCGATTTATTTCCATTAATATTATTCAAAACAGGTTGCATCTGTTTAATATCTATTTTAAGGTGTTTAACTTTGAGTTCCAAAATTTTTTCTTAATTATGGATTTGATTACTGCTATTCTTGTGTTGAAATATGAATTTTTTCCATCCTCAAAATAGCGCTGATTCTTAACTTCTATATTTATCTTACTGATTTTGGTCTTTTGTCCTTTACCTCTTTGTTGTGTAAACCATGCATTGGAAAGATTTGTGGATCATTTTGCCTTTTAAAAACATGCCATTATGGCATGAAGGTTTTAATCCAATTGCTATTTTATTCATATTTAACCATTTAGCTGTTTCTCCTTTATCTAGTTTTCTGAGGGGGGGAGAGAGAGAGAGAGAGAGAGAGAGAAGAGAAGAGAAGAGAAGAGAAGACAAGAGAAGACAAGAGAAGACAAGAGAAGACAAGAGAAGACAAGAGAAGACAAGAGAGGAGAAAGAGGAGAGAGAGTGACTATGTATTACTTTGTTTCATTTTATTGCCCTGATTTATGATTTATTGATTCATTTTGGTTTTTTTTTTTTTTTTTTTTTACTTTTTGGGTCGAACCTGGCGATGCTCAGAGGTTACTCCTGGCTCTGCGCTCAGGAGTTACTCCTGGCGGTGCTCAGGGGACCATATGGGATGCTGGGAATCGAACGCGGGTCGGCCGTGTGCAAAGCAAACGCCCTACCCATTGTGCTATTTCTCCAGCCCCAATTCATTTTGGTTTTGGTCTTCCTATGTCATTTCTTTCTTTCAAGAGAGCATGTTCATTACCTTGTGGATTTTAATCTTTGTTTTACAGAGACAATTCTAGCACGCTGTTAAGCTTTAGGTTTTATTTCCTTGACCATCTCTTTTTCAGAAGTATATTATTTTCTCTGTCTTTCATGAGCTTTTATTTTATTTAAGAATTCTTTAGGTTCCATTGACTCATCATGCTTTGTGTTCATACTAATCTTTAAGGAAGGTGTCCCATTTCCACATTTGCAAGCACATAGATATTAGCTATGTTCTAGGTTCTTTCTCCCTGATGGTGAAGAACAAACTCAAAGTCTAGACCCTGAACTTAGTGTATAAAAGTATCTGGTATAGTTAGCTCTAGGATATAGAGATATCATTCTCCTCTTGGGTCTCTAGAAGATCTTGAATGGAATGCTTTGAAAGAGGCACTTTTCTGTTGACACAGATATTGCTTTATTTAGCAACTTTGTTGGATGTAGTGAATAAGACAATCACTGATTCACACATTTCTCTTTCCTATTCTGAACTCATTCATAAGGGTAAAGGTTTTGTGGAGGAGGAAAGGTTGTAGGAACAAAGAAATTCCTTAGTCATTTGAAACTTGGAGTTATTTTACCTCTCATAGGGAATAGCCAAATTAGCAAAAATATAAAGCATTTCTACTACTTCTTATTTTGGCAAGAATATATGTTTTTTTTCATGTGTAAGCAACCATTTTCTGTCATTTTTGGCTTTATTCAACTTAAATTTGACATAATTTCCTTTCAAATTCAGAAAATGTGTATCTACTAATGTAGCACTGTAGTAGTGTCATCCTGTTGTTTATTGATTTGTTCGACTGGGCACCAGTCATGTCTCCATTGTGAGACTCGTTACTGTTTTTGGCATATCAAATACATCACGGGTATCTTGTCAGGCTCTGCTCTGCAGACAGGATAATCTTGGTATCTTGCCCGGCTCTCCAAGAGGGATGGAGGAATTGAACCCAGGTCGGCAGTATGCAAAGCAAACACTCTACCCTCTATACTAACCCTCCAGCCTAATAATGTGAAGTTCCTATATTTTTGTGAAAAGATTATTCTTGTGGAAGGAAGCAGAGGGTTTTTTAAGATACTTTTTTACTAAAACATTGAAAGAAGTCATGTTAAACCTGAAACCATGCTATCTAGAGACTAAAAATCAGTATTTTTAGCTAAATCCTATAATTCCCTGAATTAAGTATCATGAGACTAATTTGCTGGAGTCAACACAATTTTGTCTGGATGGATCCTCCAAGATCATTGGATTTATCTCCTCTGTTTCTAAAACAGCTCTCTATGTTGCCCTAAATATGTATTTATAAAAATGAGAACTCTAAAATGTTGATCTCTGCTAGCTAGCTGTTCTTTCTTCCAAACTTCTGTTCTTCCCAGATTTGATTCTTGATATGCAACATAGAGTAAGACGGAGCTGATATCTGTGGTTTGGAGTATCCCCTCCGGATCTAAACGCAGGGAAGTTTACCCCTCAAGTCTAGAAGTAGCTGAAGGAGTCATCTGCTGCATCCTTAGTTCATTGCTCCCTCTGCCTATGTTCTGTTACTCAATGACTTGAGTACTCATCTCTAACTGTATCTAAGTGGGACAGAGGTGTGCAGATTTTGCTTTTTCTCTTTTTCACTTGATTCTTTGGGGGGCCACTTCCGGCAATGCTCAGAGGTTACATCTGTTTCTGAGCTTGAGGGTTCCTTCTGGCAATACTAAGGGCATCATGGAGTTTTAGGGATCAAACCTGGCCTCTTAAATGCAAATCAGTCCATAAGTCCTCTCTCTGGCCCCAATAAGCTTGCATTCTCTAATGGAAAATTCATTAGAGTTCATTTCTACCCACTCACTCATTTCCCTGTGGGTAAGTCACCCAACAGAACTCAAGAATGGGCATCTAGTTGCTTTCTTATTCAGATTAAAACCTTGGAGAAGTCAGCCACCTAAGTTAGTGAACATTTCTTCGGAATTGTTTTTGTTTTGTTCAGATTTCAAGTCATCTGTGCAGATACATATGTGTGCACGCACACATGCACACACACACACATACACACACACACACACGTATGTCAGCACTCAGTGATGCTAAAGCTGAGAAAGCTGAGACTAGAGCTTCAGAGAAGACCAAATAGGATTTATTCTTTATTGCCCTTTTTTCCATGGTTGAGTTATTCTCTTAGGACTACAACTTACTCCTAAGTTGTAAGAGTAAGACTTGGGAGTAAGAGTACAACTTGTACTAAGAGTACAACTTGGGAGATGGAAAGTTCAAATGAAAGACCGTTGCGAGCACATGAATAATTAAATTACATCTCAATTCAGTGTAGAAACTCTACTGTCTTACCCCTGTCCTGCTCTGGGGCCAGCAATTAGGTTGTGTCACATTACTATGGATGGCGCCAGGACAATGATGGTCTTCCCAGTGATTAAATGGAATTGGGGTTCAAGGGGTTGTGACCTCTTTCCATGACATCTGACCTCACAAGATCTACACATGGAGGAAAATTCCCTGACATGCACTAATCATCATTAGTCTACCTTCTTTCTTATCTGTTTATATTTTGAACAAATTAGAGGAACAAAAAGGATTTCCGCCATTACTAATAAGAAGCAAAATTACAGCTATCCACAAATAAAAATAAAGAGAATTATAATCACATTTGAATTAATTTTTAAGTAAGAACAACTAAAATCTAAATAGAGGTTATTAATTATGGACATTTATAACTCTGTTCAACTATGACAATATTTCTAAAGGAGGTGCTATGATGAAAATATTGCAGTATTATCAAAGACATGGATACATTAAAGGTATCAAGGCACAAGACAGATGGAACTATTTTATGCAGGTTCTTTCTGCACATGCTCAGTTTATTACATTTAGGACATTTTATTCTCCTCGAATGGCATCATCATATGTGTTTGCTGCAGAGACAATTCCATTTTCAAATCTGTAATTTAAGAATGCAGTAAGGCATTTAATAAATGTTACAAAATAAAATGATGAGTGTGTTGATGCATTAAGAGTTATTTATAATTAGAGGAACTATACATATTAGCTTGGAAAGAAAGAACTTTTCTTTAGGGCTATGTTAAGACATTTCAATGATTAAGTTGCATTAAAGAAATATTTTAGTTCAGTTCTATGCTAGCAATTTAGATCAGCAGGAGGCTTTTAAATTATGTTTTGTAAATGAGTTATCTAAATTTTTATATACACTTTAGTTCCTGGGTTGTTAAATACATCATATATTGATGTTTCTATAGAGTTTTTAAAATATTGAAAGCTTCTAATTGAAAGAATCAAATCAAATGAATATACATAATTATTTTGAAAGTATGTGGCTAGAAAGATAGTACAGGAAGTGAGGCACCTATGTTGCATATGACTATGGGTTTGGCCTGGTTTAAATCAATGGCACCACATATAGTTCCTGGAACACTTCCTCTCCTGAGCATAGAGCCAGGAATAGTCCCTGAGCATTGCTGAGTGTGGCCAAATTCCCCAAGTATTTAATTATAGTGACATATCAAAACATATGGGGGGCTGGAGCGATAGCACAGCGGTAGGGCGTTTGCCTTGCAGGCAGCCAACATGGCCGAACCGAGTTCGATTCCTCCGCCCCTCTCGGAGAGCCCGGCAAGCTACCGAGAGTATCTCGCCCACACGGCAGAGCCTGGCAAGCTCCCCGTGACATATTCGATATGCCAAACACAGTAACAACAACGTTTCCAATGGAGACGTTTCTGGGCCTGCTTGAGCAAATCAGTGAACAATGGGAGGACAGTGACAGTATCAAAACATATGATACATTATGTGTCTTTTTCTCCAACGCCATCAAGTGATTTTCCAATTCTCAATGAACCCTGATTGGGTATACCCCAGTCTAACTCCTGTTCGCATCAAATCCCACAGGTAAACCCCCTTTCCCACCCAGGGGGTGGGGCACAGCACCATAGCTTAATGCATAGTGTGGACACATTTCTGCCAAAAGACTCTGGGTTCCAAGATTGGTTTGTGTGCCTCTGGGATCATGGCCATTTCGGAGCTGGAGAGACGCTCATGGGAGGCAACTCATGGTTTCGGTGGAGTGAGGAAGATCTTGGCCACGCGGCATCATACGCTCTTCATAATCAGCAATAGAAAAAAAATTATCTAACGATTCCTTTTCAGCAGGTCTGATTGTTGGGGGAAAATTCCAAATAATAATGGTGCATCTTTTGTCAAAATAATTAATGTAATCAAAGTAGAGAGAGAATTCAGTGGAAATCATCTGCCTCACAGGCAGGGGGAGGGGTGGGAGGGGGGTATACTGGGGTTCTTGGAGGTAGAAAATGTGCCCTGGTGAAGGGATGGGTGTTTGATCATTGTATGATTGAGACTTAAACCTGAAAGCTTTGTAACTGTTCTCACGGTGATTCAATAAATAAATAAATAATAACAAAAAAAAATTCCCAAAGGTAAGAATTGTCGCGCCTTAGACACCAAGTCCAGGTCCAAACTCTTCGCTTTGCTCCATACTGACTGGGAGATTCTTACAATGCTCTTGCAGTGGTCAATTCATTTGCTAGAGTTATTCTCAGAACTCAGAGAAATATTTGCTTAGATTTTTTTGCAATATATTATTGCAAATCAAAAAGCTGAACTGCAGATTAAGAAGTGTGTAGAGAGGGTCTGGAGGGGACCCTAACAGACACTACTGTCTCTGTGGAAGTGGGGTGTCCCAGTTTACCTTCCTGTCAGGTAGATGGCTGGCTGAAAAGCTCTCCAGCCTGTTTTAAAAAATGTTTTTGTAGAGATTAATTCAGGCTGTGGGGATTGATTCAACCTCCAACATGTTCTTCTTTCCCTGGAGGAGAGAAGGGAAAACATTTTCCAATCCTTCAGTTGGTGGTTGGTTCCCAAGTCTTACTGCACAAACTTAGGTGTGGTTGCAAAGAGGTTTGTTGCAAATAATAAGGTTTGGTCTCCCCTTTAAGACATTATTTTGAGTTCAAGAGCTCTGTGCCAAAAATGTGTAATGAATTCTCTCTCTCTCTCTCTCTCTGTCTCTATTTCTCTTTCTCTCTCTCTATATATATATGTATAGATACACATATACATCTTATTAATTATGGACATGTCTAACTGTTCAACTGTCCACAGTCCACTGTCCTTCCATTGTTCATTGATTTGCTCAAGCAGGCACCAGTAACATCTCCATTATGAGACTTGTTACTGCTTTTGGCATATTGAATATGCCTCTGGGAGCTTGCCAGGCTCTGCTGTGTGGGCAGGATACTCTCGGTAGCTTGCCGGGCTCTCCGAGAGGGATGGAGGATTCGAACCTGGGTTGGCCACATGCAAAGCAAATGCCCTGCCTGCTGTGCTATCAATATTTCTAAAGGAGGTAATATGATGAAAACACTGCAGTATTACAAAAGACATGGATACATTAAAGGTATCGAGGCACAAGGCAGATGGACTCTTTTATACAGGTTCTTTTTGCACATGCTCAGTTTGTTATATTTAGAACATTTTATTCCCTAAATAAAACCACGATTCACAGGTATTATAGCATGATAGTGAGAAGTAATGAGAACTTTGTTGTTGAGAAAGTAAATGGGTCATAGAAATGAGCATGTTTTGGTTTTCTTCACCAAGAATATTTTGTCTTTTTTTCTTTTCTTTTTTTTTTTTGCACTATTTCCTGAAGATTTTATACAAAGCTGTGACTCACTTTGGGCAAACCTCATTTCAAATATGTATCTGCAAGAGACAATGGATTTTGAAATCTACATTCGTATGGTAATGAACTTTAAAATGAGCTGCAGAGTTCCAAACCCCTTTCAGACCCATCACCTCATGTCAGCCGTCTAATCGCTGTGTGACACAGATGTGATTTTGGCTTCCCCCTGACAAGAGCAAATGCGAAGAATCAGAAGTCAAATGGAGCATTTGGGGCAAATTTTGCAAAATATGTTTACTTTCCTCTCAGGAGTGGTTATGTTCCTTGTAAGAAGCTCTTTATACTTCAAATTCATTGTGGGTTTTCTTGAAATAACAAGACCTCTTAAAATGATGTCTGAATTAGAATTGACACACTACATTTGGGGGGACCAAGACTTAGTCCTTAAAAAAACGCTAAGAACTCAATCCCAAGCAAAGAGTAAGGCAAACTTTTTCTTTGATGGTTACCAATAAAAACACAGATTGAACCTTTCTTGGAAGTCATTAATAACCTGATAAGTGAAACCACAAAATCCAGATCTATGAATACTGGATGTGGAATGATTACTGTTTATGTCCCTTGTCTTGTCATCGACTTGTGGTTTTGTGCTGAGAGTCAATCTTAAAGGGGGATATAAAGAAAATCGTGTACGTCTAAGTTTCCTGTTCATTTGGGGTATAAATTTCAGTGTTGTAAGGTGTAAGTGGTTGGGCAGAGAGGAACTGCTAATTGAAATTCTTCACCTAAGAACAATTCATCTGATAAAAGCCAGGTTGGTAGCGGATAGAAAGGGATCTGGAGTCCCCCAAACACAGAGCATCATTCAGTTCGTGTCCACTTGTGAATGTGTGGACAATATAGGACAGAATAGGTTGGTAGAAGTTTACATTTCCCATACTTCTGGGATAAGGTGGTGGTGGGGGGTGGGAGATATAGAGATAGGAATCTTGCAGAAAAAAAGTACCGGTTAGTTCAGCATAACTTACGGTTAAAAGCAATAATTTTGCTTCAGGATGTCTTGGTTAGAATTTCAGCTGAACAACTTTGAATGCCAACAAGTTACCCAAACCTTTCTAGGCCTCTGTCTCCTTATTGAGAAGTGGGGATAATCATTGTAACCGAGGAATAATGAGATAATTCTTGGCACCATAAATAACAGTGAATGCTATTACTATTATTATTTTTAATATTTCCCAGGTAGTTAGGTTTCCAATATGACACCTTGCATTTCCCCAATGGGAGACGAATGTAGGAACTCATTATCCCCTCCATCACTCCCTACACTTTGCACTTCCATTTCACTTTCAACAAGACATGGTTTCCTGCCTCTTTAGTTCAATGTAAATGTAATCCATATCAAGGGGCCTCGGGATAAGTGAGTTTCAGAACAATCAGTAAAATTTTCGCTAGTAGTGAAACCACAGACTCGTTGCTATGGGCATCATTTGTCTAATAATTGGCCTTCAAAACCATTTGTAACTTAATCTTGAATTCCACCAGATGGTCTACGTGATGATATAACATATTTCTTCTTCAAAATGAGGTCTAGCCCATGGATACGGGACGCACAGTTTTCCCTCCGCCTTCCCTAATCATAATAAGCCTATGGGACACGCAATCATAGCCTGAACAAGGTTGCCCAGATGTTCTAAAATCTGTTACTCAGCATATACTGGGGGTGGCGGCGGGGGGGGACGGGAGGCTATCAGCTTTCCAAAAGGCAAACTCCTTTCCCCAAACTAATCCAAATGCAGAAGGGAGTAAAGCATTGACGAGTCCCGGCAGAGCAATGCAAAGTGTTGTGGCTCCTCCTTTGACACAGACTCAGTGAGAGGCTGCCTAGGAATGATGGTGATCCTGCTTCTGGGGGTGAAACCACACTTGCAGGCTCTTGGCACAGACACCCCCCACCCCAATAAGGTACATGTTTAGCTCAAAGTGGGCTAAAAAGTGTTTTACCCTCCACATCCGCTTTCTTGTGCATGGTGGTCGGTGCGCCTGCCTTAGGTATCTGTCACAAATTTTGCCAATATTTATCTATCCTCAGCCCTGATATTAACAATTATTCTCAGCAAAGCAGCCAGCACGTCTGATTAAGACATCCGAGAGCACAAACCCTTTGAAGACTCTCATGTCCTTTTGTCAAAAGCCCCAAACAGATAATATACTGAGGTTTGGGTTCTGGTGACATATTCTTTGGCGGATCTATCTCCTCAACTTCCGTTGCACTTTTTTTTTAATTAAACAAGTTTTATTGTATCACTATGAGATACAGTTACAAACTTGCACGATGGCGTTTCATTCAAACAATGCTTGAGCACCCATCCCTCCATTGGTGCACAGTTTCCACTACCATTGTGCCCAGTGTTTCACCCGCCACCCCTACTTTACTCCACTCCTGGCCTCTGTGGCAGGTACAGTTTTTCTTACTCTCTCTCTCTCGCTCTCTCATTTTGGGCATTGTGATTTGCGATACAGGTACCAAGAGGTCATTGTGTTTGGTCCTTGGTCTACTTTTAGCACATATCTTCCATCCTGGGTGACCCCTCCAATCATCATTTACTTAGTGATTCCCTCTCCATCCTAACTGCCTCCCCCCCCCCCCCCCCCAGCATGTGGGGCCGGCTTCCAAACCATGGTGTTATCTTCCTGGCCCTTATCTCCACTGTCTGTAGGTGTTAGTTTCATAATATGCTACTCTATATTCCACAAATGAGTGCAGTCACAGGAGGAGGAGGAAATCAGCAGGGCTGAACCTAGGGGCTCTGGAAACCATGCAGAACCAGGGACCCAGCTCTATGCCAATTAGCCAATCCTTGAATCCTCCCAGAATGCCCGGGATCTAATTAATTGATTAATTAATAGGCACATCCAGCGGAGATCGAGTCTATTCCCAACGCACTGCTAGGGGGTCTTTTCTGGCAGTGCTTAAGGACCATATGATGCTGGCATGAATCGATGCTTCCACATGCAGCTCTTTGATCTATCTTCCAAAATTGATTACTTCTACCATAATGCAATTCTTTACTTATATTTTTTCTCCAAATAACAAAAATGAACAACCAGTATCCTCCCTGATCCCCTTTTGCTCTCTCTCACATCCTCTGCCCCTTTGACCCCCTGTTGTCAATGTCTGCATGGTTTGGATTCTGTTCTTGTTTCTCTATTTTCTTGAACTACTCTTGTCCAATTTACTTGCTTGTCTCAGTTACCTACACCTTATCTTCTCAGCAGGAACTCCTAGCAGCCCTTCTGTCAATACATCTTCCCTCTGATAGCCTGCTTTATCTCCAGCTATCATCACGTATCAAAGTGGATTTGGGTTTGCATCTGGATTTGGGTCTGGATCTTTTATTTCTGTCTGCAATGTAAATGCCAAGACGGCTGCAATTTCTGTTTTGTTGGCCACTGAATCCTCACCTCCTCATATAGCTCACACCTGGGATGCTCCACAAATATTGGTCAGTTTTTTTTGGGGGGTCTTTTCTTCTGGGGTCAAACCAACCGATACTCTGGCTCTGCACTCAGGAATTACTTCTGGTGGTGTTCCAGGGACCATATGGGATGCTGGGGATCAAATCTGGTTCAGCCTCTGTGTGGTAAATGCCCTACTCACTGTACTATCACTCCAGCCCTGCTATGGGTCAACTTTTTGGCCTCACAATCTCTTGCTTAGTCAAGTGATGTTAGGGAGAAATTTTCTCTCTGAAACTGTCTCTTCAAAAGAGAATGGAGTATGTGAGTGGTCCTTCGGGTCTGTCATGGATGGAAGTAGCTGTCTCTCCCCACTGGCTTTGTGTTAACGGCTCAATCTCCTGTTTCAATCTCAAATACTTTTGATGTGGGTGGCAGGGATTAAGTGACCTTCCAAGTTTTGTTCTGTTCCGTGCTGCTGAGAAAGTGAATACAATTCACTATAGAAGGCAAGTAAAATGTTCATTTCCTGCTAAAGTTTCATTGTTTTCTCTCTTGTGTTGCCCTCACCTTATTGTGGAGGTCAAGTTTATACAATCCCTCTTGGCGGGCAAGAGGCTAGCTGGAACTGCCCTTAGAGTGCTCAGGATGGAATTCATCTCCTTCCTCAGCAATAAAGTGTACTCCCTGATTTTAAAAAGAGGACCTGGATACTGATGAGATCTCCAAGGAATCAGCTGGAAGGTAGACAAGAATAACACTCAAGCTTCAGAATTCCTGCACACTCAGGAGCCATGGGAGTGGGGTAAAGGGAGGGTAGTGGAGTAGTGTCACTTAAGGTACCTAGTCCCTGTCTGGAAGACTGTCGGAAGCTCTTGTTGAATGAATGAGATGCTAGACTTCATCCTCTCAGCTGCATCCCTGGCCCAGGCTGCAGAGTCTGCTTCATCTGTGAATGATGGGAAGCAGATGTTTTTTTCCCCCTTTTTTCCTTGTTTTAATTTCCCTGCAGGGAGAAGCATTCTGAGAGATGGAACTAAGGACCATGATGCCCTTTCTCTTTTGTTTCCCCTCAAAAAAACAAAATGGGGGGAATTACACCCCAGAAATGATCCTGCAAGAGGACTTCACTAGAACAGGTTGAAACCAAGCCCACCTTTTAGGGATTTACATAATTCTGAAAGAGGAAAAAAATGCAATGTGCTTTAAAGTTGAGTCCAGCCAATTGGATAATTTCAGGAATGATTTTTTTTTTCCGTGTCAAGTTCTATTAATGCTCTTCTCCTAACATTTCTTTGTGTCTGTATCCTTCTGATAATTCGTAGTCACTCAAATTCACTTCTCCTCTTTTCTGTATTTCTGTGAGAGATATTTCTTTTTTGGGGGTGGGTGGGTGGGGCATAAACTAGCTTTGCTCAGGGCTTACTCCAGGCTCTATGTTCAGGAATCACTCCTGGATGTCTCAGGGGATCGTATGGGTTGCTGGGGATAGAACCCAGGCACGTCAGCTGCAAGGCAAGTGCCTGACCTGCTATACTATTTCTCTGCCCCTTCTTTGAGAGTGTTCTCATTCCCTCAACTCCTCTTTTCCACTACACCCCATTTGATGCTCTGCTGCTAAATTAATCCCTTACATCATAGCTCTGAGCCAGGTATTCTACCTTCAACCTCCCATTTCTCCTAGATAAAACCAGTGCCTCTCCATTTTAAATGAATGGCCACTGTCCTTCAGACACCACTCATATCAGATAAATCTATTTCTCCTGCATTCTGATCTCTCTAGTTAGAGACTTACTTCATGCTGGGATTTGGTGTTTTATTTTTGGCTGTGCACTCCCCAGATATCTTTTCTATGTGGCTTTGCTCCTACCTGTTTCTTCACCCAATAAATCCCATGTTTATACAAGTAATGGCAAAGCACCATAGACGAGGTAGGTGACACATATTCTTTTCTCGAAGTGAAGTCAAGTGTGGTCTTTGACTTCATTACGTGACTTGACCAGGCTACCTTCTCTTAGGGTGCTCCTTCATTCTTTCCTCTGGGTGCCTTCACTCCCGGGTTTTCTGCCTCTTATAAGAACATCACACAGCAGAAGAGATTGTCTAAGGATTAAGATGATTGCCTTGAATGTGACTGACTCCAATTTGATCTCTTATACCACTATTTGATCTTGAGTGCTACCAGGGGTCATTCCTGAATAGAGTCAGAAGTATCCCCTGAGCACCACAGTTGTGGCCCCCAAACATTATAACACAACAACAAACAACATTACAGATACTGGGGCCAGAACCAAAGTACAACTTGTAGGTAGCAGCCGACCCAGGTTCGATCCGCAGTATCCCATATGGTCGATTGGTCCCCTGAGCACTTCTAGGACTAATTCCTGAGTGCAAAACCAAGGGTAACCCCTGAGCATCACCAGGTGTGACCCCCCAAAGCCAAAAGCAAAACAAAACAATAAAACCTCATCACAGATACTGAATTAGAACACACTTCCATAGCCTCATTTTCCAAGAACCTGTGTATAAGGATTCGCTGTGTATGTTGTTTTCTCCTTTGTATTTCAGCCCTTTCTGTACTTTTTTTTTTACAGGGTTAGAAAGGTAAGATAAAGCAAAAACTGTGCATGTATAAACTGCATATGATGTTTGTATAGATAGAGAGGAAAGGAGGGAAGAAAAAGAGAGTTAGGTGTTCAAGAGAGTATATAGGCTTCTCTGGAGTGGAAAAAAGTCCTTGAATGTCTTTTGGAAGAAGGTTATATATAATTTTTCCTAATTGTCTTGGCCTTGAGACCGGAGAGACAGTACAGCAGGTCGGGTTATACTTGTTGACATGGTTTGATCATTTGGGATTGTTGGTGCCCCCACATGGTCCTCTGGCACTGCCAGGAGTGATCCTAGAACTCAGAGGCACAGTGAACCCTCAGCAGAGCTGGGTGTGGTCCAAAACCCAAAACCAAACCAAAACCAAAACAAATTTTCTTGGCCTGGAGTTCTTAGCATATACAAAAGTTAGTCTGGGTAGGCCCAGGGAAAGCCTTGCACTGTGATGGTCCTTTCAAATTCCTATCAGGATTTTTTAATTATCACTTAGTTGTCCTTTTCTGAGGGGTACAAGGTTCTCTGGGTGAGGAGTCTTTTTTTTTTAACTGCCAAAGAGCTCATAATTTGCATCTCAAATGGCCCTTCCTCGGCCTTTGACTTGCTTGAGGGCTAGGCAGTTACTTCTTTAAATTTCCTTATTCTCCAAAAGCTCTTTTCCAGCCCCTTCTATCCTCTCCTTCCTCCCCCAGGCCTTCCTAGCTGCCTGCAACATCAGTCGCTAGAGATTTTCACCCGCTTAAATATTGATGATGTAAGCAGGTAGACAGGGAAGGCCCCCTCCCAAGGCAGTGGGAAAAGCCAGCCCTGCAGAAAATAGGAAACACAGGAACTAAGGCCTGATAAGACCCTCTCCTAGCAACAACAACAGACCCAGAGAAGCTTCTGCAGAAACAAATGGCCAGCATAGGAATTTCAGAGAAGACCATCATCTTTCTCAACCCCCCTGGTAATCTCCTTAGCAACGGGCCACCTCTAGGCAGGTTGGAGAAACCCTATAAAGGCCACCTTGAACAAAGGAAGGGCGCACTTATACTGCCCAGGCCCATGTGCTGCTTGCACCCTTGCACTGAGCATATTTGGCGGCTGAGCACACGTGTCGCCCGCATCTCCCTTTTTGAGATGTATACTTTCATGCTTTTGTGTCTAATGCTGGTATGTGTGTAGAGGCTCTCTCTCCCCTTGGAGAAGCCAGTGTTCTCTCTTGAGTACTTTACTCTCTCTCACTCTCTCCCCCTCCACACCTTCAAAATCCTCCAAACAAAATCTGTATATTTCACTGCTTGTCTACTCCTGAAATTTCTTTCTGCGAGGTGAGACAAAAACCCAGTAACTCTGGTGGCAGAGGTGGTTGGAGAGAAAGTGACCGCCTTTCTCCTCCCCACTTCACATAAGTCACCCGTGGGGTCCACCGCCATCATTTAAGCAGAACATACGTGCAGATCTGTCTTCTGTAACTTCTTCATTTTGATAAATGGTGCAGACTACCCTCTAAGTAAGGGTATGAAACCTCAAGCTAACTTAGCATTAATGGGGGGCCAGGCAACTATACGGGGTTTCCGAGTTGTCAGTCTGAAAGAGATATAGATCAGATAGATTTGACAACTTTTTAAAACATTAGACTCTGAAGGAGAAATGGTTTCCCCAGGAGGACAGAGTGTTTAAGAAAGCAAGAAAATAAAGGCCATAGCTTGGGGCTTCTCTTCTTTCTTTTGCATGCTGATAAATCTGCTTTAAAAGGAATTGTTCAGATTCTGTTTTTTTCTGACCACCTATAAAGACATGTTTAAAGTTAACAGACATATAACTTTTAGTGTTGGGTTTTCTTTAAAAGAAATTTCAAGTCCTTCACAGGTTCATAGTGTAAAAGGCACTTGGAGAATGCCCTTAGTTTTTTGGAAATTAGAAGGTTTAAAAAGAAATTATCCAGCCCTTGATGTAGCCCAAAGACATGAAGAACATATCCCTTTGTGTTCCTTTGAGATGCAAACCCTGAACTCCTTGGCAGTGGAGAACTTGAAGCAACATCCATATGCAGAAACTGAAGTCAGGCCTCACTCTAAGAAAATTTGATTTTAAAGATCAGAATAAGAATATCATGGAGCCTGAACGATAGTACACTGGCTAGGGTGTTTGCCTTGTGTGTGGCAGACCCGGATTTGATGACCAGCGTCCCATGTCCCATATGGTTCCCCAAGCACCGCCAGGAGTAATTCCTGAGTGCAGAGCCAGGAGTAACCCCTGAATATCGCTGGGTGTAAACCCAAACCATCCCCCATATATATATATATATATATGGGGAAGGGGGAGCGATAGCACAGTGGTAGGGCATTTGCCTTGTGTGCCGTCGGCCTGGCCCAGCCAGGTTCGATTCCTCCGTCCCTCTCGGAGAGCCCAGCAAGCCACCAAGAGTATCTCGCCCGCGCAGCAAAGGAGACGTTACTGGACCCGCTCAAGCAAATCGATGAACAATTGGAGGACAGTGACATAGATATAAAAATATATCAAAAGATTAACAAGAGTGCCAGACTTTTCCTGGGACAATGTTCAGCCCACGTTAACTTTTGTGTTTGCAGAAAACTCCAGGGCAAGACAATTTGCAGGAGTTACCTAGAACCTTCTCCCAGCAAGCCATTTTTCTGCTTTTATCCCTTTAGAGAAGACATGTTCTCTCTTGAACACCCCTCTCTGTCCTTCTCACCCTTCACATTTCTCTAAATTTCTTGCAATAAAAAAAACTATTTTGCATCACTTTAAAAAAAAAAGAGGCAGTATATATGTGTGGAGATGGTGCCTTGGTTTCTGCTTATATGGATTTTTCCTAGTGGTGCAGGGACATACGCACCTAAGGACATGCTAGAGATGTTCAGTCTGGAGATGTGGGTGTGGCAACTCAGTGCCATCGGGACAAATTCAGGACCGACCATTTACCTATTTCCTAGGGCCATTGTGTGTGTGTGTGTTAAAACAAAACAACAACAAAAACGATATTTTTTTTTTTTTTACTGAGTCAGTATCCGACTGAGAAAGTTAATCAGGCCGAAAGTGCAGTACATTTATTGAAAAGAAACAGCACAGATAAAAATAAAGATTGCTGGAGCACAGTGTGAAATCTTTACTTTCACATGGTAACCTAGTTAAGAGCTGATACAGCTTCATTCATTGTCTTGGAAGCATAAGCATTTGCGAAACAGTGTCTCCAATTGTTCTCTTTAAGCATTAGGGCATCTGTGACAAGAGGCCACCCCCACGTGGGGCTTTGGCTGCAGTTATGCAGAGCTGGGGGATGTCGACAGCATAGGTGAACACTGAAGGAAAGGCAGGCCTGGAAGAAAAAGAATTTGGATTTGATCCCAAGTGTTACAGGAACACAGACTCAACTGAGCCTGAAACAGGGCGATGATGGCATGACCCAATCTGATGCCCAAAGACCACTGGGATGACTACTGCATGGATCATGGAAAATTGGAAGAAACAGTGGAGGACGATGGGAGACATACGGGTGAATTAAAAGGCCATTCTGAACAGCATTACAGCAGTGCAGATGGATGATATGTGACAGGGGCACCGGTCCATAACAACGGCATTTGCATAAGACCTAGGAGCACTGCTCCATCCTCCTTCCCAAAAGGCGAGTGCACCGAGTCAAGACCCAAAGCGCCGCCGGCGGCCTCCAGTTACCCGCAAACAACACCTCCTGTTTTGCAATCGAGATGGGACAGGCCTGGGCTGACAATGCAGGCGTGGGGGTCCGACCCAAAGCCTGGAAGCCGGCGCTTCGTCGACATAAAAAGATGCCTAACGGAGGTCCCCATTTCATAGGCCTGGCAGGCTGAGACCATTTCTGCTAAGATAACCAGCTGTGACCACGAAGCTGTAGAAGGTCCATCCAAGCCACCTTATGCTCTACAGTTCCTAGTGGCCGAGGGACCCTGTCTTATCAGTTTGGCCCAGCAAGGCACATATTCTATGTCACTGCCACCTCAGTTCCTAGAGTTAGCCCACTATTACCTTCCCAGCGAAAGAGGAAGCCTCAGTTTCTCCTCATCAACTGCTGGGAGCTTCTCCATTTCAACAGTCTCCATTCCACATTTTTAGACATTCCTGCAAATTTCTGAGCTTCTTCTGAGAACAGGAGTCAACCATTCCCCAAGATCATAGATTCTGACCCAGACTTTTATTTTTTTATTTTATTTTTTGCTTTTTGGGTCACATCCAGCAATGCACAGGGTTACTTCTGGCTCTGCACTCAGCAGTTACTCCTGGCAGTGCTTGGGGTAGCATATGGATGCTGGGAATCAAACCCCCATCTGCCGTGTGCAAGACAAACACCCTACAGGCTTTGCTATGGTCCAGTCCCTAGACCTCACTTTCTATGCTTGAAGGTTGGAAAGGAATGAGGATTGTCTTCTAAGTTTACCTCTTGTTGAAGGTTGTTAGATGTAGTTGGGATGTATTTAGTTGGCATGCAACAAACAGGGGAGTTTCACTCCAAGATTCACTCCAGATTCACTAAATCTAGTATTCATTAAACAGAAGTAATCAAAGCAAAAAAGGGAAGAAGAATCAGGAGGAGGAAAGGTGAGGACAAGGAAGAAAAAAGTGGGGGAAAAAAAAACAGGAATAATCATACTATCGCCTAAGTACACAGCATTTCTTAAAGCATTTTCTAAATATTTTAAAACTAAAGGTAAGATGATCTCATGAAGAGCTTCTTCTCTTAGCAGTGATGAAATTGAGGGTCTTTAACATTGTCCTCTGCTTCCATTTATACACAAAGAATTAAAAATTATATAACATGAATTTAGATTCACGTTCTGTTCTGTTTCTCAAAATAAAATTTATCAGCAATCCCGGGTTAATAAATGAGACTTCTTAAAGCCTATACTATGGAGTATGTAATGAAAGTTAGGATCTTTTTGCTGTATAGGGCTATTATAGTAGACATTGCTTCCTGAAAATGTATAAATGCTGGTATTTTATGAACATATTTCAGGAACCCTGTATTAGGATCACTAACAAAAGTTATTATTATTAGTATAATATTAATATTCTTTTAATTATATTATAATATCTGCTTTTGTGAACCCCGTTTCTTTAAAATTGCTTTTGGTTTGTACTTTATGAAATTACCTTAAACCTATTTTAACCTTTGCATATGAATTTGGAGAAGCCTCTTTTAGTTAACTGGAAAATTGCTGAGATATCAACCACAGAGAGTTTTTTCCTGGGAAATATACTTGGTATTCTGTTTGGCTTACACATAGCTAGGTCTCATTAAAGGGTTTTTATGAAAATAATGTTTAGTATAGGCTTTTCCCCCAGTCACCATTCCTGTTCTATAAATGTTTTCTTATCGGTTAAATTTGGAAAATAGGGGAGCTTCTTATGGTGCCACATCAAAATGATTTTAGAATTTAGAGTCAGAATTTCAATGGAATCTACAAAGTTAATCGAGTACCTGTCTCATATAGACCATTGTAAAATCCAAAGGAAATTTAGACTCAGACAAGATCATTGTTCTAAGAATCTCATTGTCTAGTGCAATCTCTCTCTCTCTCTCTCTCTCTCTCTCTTACACACAAACACACATAGACACACACACACACACACACACACATAGACACATACACACGTCTGTAAAAAGATACCAGATGAGAAGATAAAATTAGGTTAAATACAGTATGAAGGATCTGGAAAGAATCTTTTATTGTCTTGGTAGCTAAACAGTCACTAACTTAACTCCCTCTATCAGAGGGAAACAAACAGGGGAGTTTCACTCCAAGAAAAAGTCTCAGAGACATTTTGTCTTGAATCGGTCCCTCTGAACAAATGAATTTTTCAAGTCATGTTAAGATCAGGGATGAGTATGAGCACTGTGGGAGTGGTGTTTATATTGCAAGACTATATAGCTGTCTCAGTTCTACATGACTTAGAATCCTAAACTGTTAGGGGTAAAAGCCATTTTCAACATTCTTGTTCTAAATCCCACACATTAAAAAAAAACACACAAATTCAAAAACTTATACACCCTGCTGGGAATCCATCCCCTATGTTTGGGCACTGACTGTTCTGTCTGGAATTTGCTTGAGTGTAGGAAGCATGTAGTATATTAGTTTTGGGAAACTTGATACTACACATGGACAGGTAAGGAAACTCCAGTCAAGTTAACTTTTTAAAACAGTTACTTGGTAGATATT
Source organism: Sorex fumeus (assembly GCF_029834395.1). Taxonomy (NCBI): domain Eukaryota; kingdom Metazoa; phylum Chordata; class Mammalia; order Eulipotyphla; family Soricidae; genus Sorex; species Sorex fumeus. The sequence goes on along the minus strand of NW_026606120.1, from coordinate 87,287,978 downwards.
AAGGAAATTAAAACGTTTTTTGAAATGGAATTTCAAGTAGTTAAGTGGAGTAAAGACTTGTCTTATGTGATTTCTCTTATCATGCCTTGAGAAGTTCATTGTCGTGCCTAGAAATTTTGGAATGTAACAAGTACAGAATTCTAAAGTATAAAATAATCTCTGTTTAAAAAAAAATACAGGACTCTATGAGGTGTGTGTGTGTGTGTGTGTGTGTGTGTTTGTTTGAAGTTTATTATTAGGAATTTCAATATAAAAGCAGAATATTTGCATTCGAATTCCTGATTTGCTACATCTTATAAGAGTTAAACTATGGAGACCTATATTTCTCTATTTGTAAAACAGGAGCAAGAATGCCTGCTCAACTATTATGGAGGGTGGAACATAGAAATCAAAATGACAGATGTCCTCCAACAGCATAGAAATGTAAATAGGCACTTTACCAACTAATTAAAATGGATTCATGGAATAAGGAGTGGAAAGAACCACAGGAGGGGAAACATGAATATTCAGAAGGGTGCTATTTGGATATTTTTTCTTTTTAAAAACTCCACCAGAGATCTTTGCTCTGAGAGATATAAATAATACCGAGGAATTATACTCAGGGCAAGGCTAGTTGTGATTGCCAGGGAGCTCTTCTCCTGGGTGAAAACTAACCATTTTACATGAAATGCAAAATGCAGATTTAAGAGGGCACCAAGAAGAACCCAGGGCAAGCATTTAGCAAAAGGAAGTTGTTTGAAAGGTGACAAGAGCAAGGAGTGTTTCTTATTTTCTGATACTTTAACAGGAGAGCTGGCCCCAGTCATTCTGCATATGTGAAGCAGCTAGAGTGCAGATTAAAGTATTGGTCTTCTTAGCGAGAAAAGTCAGCAGAAAGAATATTCGGGTGGCAACAATATCAGAAATGTTGGAGAGGAAGAATTTAGAAAGGAACAGCTTCCTATTCTGTTTCAGCCTTTCCCAAATTTCTTGGATGCACTAGACAGCTTCCAAGGAGCCCAATAAAGGCTAAAACAAAATTGAATTTGTACTTCAGAGTTAGAAGTGTGTATTCTGCCAAGAAACACTTGCTTTTAAAAAAATTACCCTACTTCAGCATGTCCCTCGTTGCAAAAGAACAGCTTAAAGCAGAAAGCTGAGGAAGGACATGAAAACAGGGAGAGAAAAATTCATTCCATCCCACAACGCTAGCTATAATAAATGTGTGTAGGGTTTATTTTTTTAATTTTTAGATTTTTTAAGCCAAGGCACTTTAAAGAAACATAACTGAACCCAGACTGTCTGTAACATCATTTTGATAACCAAAGTGCAACTCAAAGTTACTAAGTATGTGAAGAAACTGTTGCTATCCTTGTGAAAGTGTAAGCTCTTTCTCAATGGGAGATTAAAAGCCGAAGAATGGAGATTTGCTCCCAAAGTGATAAAGAATTTGAAACAAAATATAAGAATCATTAAGCCCTCATAATTTTTAGGATCCAGTGTTTAAAGGAAACACACAATTAATGAGGCTAGAATAAGTTTCAGAAAAATAACAGCAGGAAATCTAAAGACTACCTAAAAATAATTAATAATTTGAAAAACTAATATTTCCTTGTAAAGAAGTTCTTTGGGAAACTGCAGTATTTTACTTCATAGTTGGAAATATTCTTACAAAATAATGCTCAAATAGTGCAAAGTCTATGATCAGAAAATATACAGCAATAGAGCAAGAGAGAAATTATGAAACAAAGTGAAAGGTAAAATTGCTACTAATCATAGCAATGAAATACTTCATGTTTGTTCTATCCCTTGTCATATGCCAAATCCTTAAATTTTCTAATTAACCACGGTCTAATTACACCTGCAGACACTTCTATTGTCCTCAAAATACAGATCAAATATCTGAGGCTGAACAATAAGTATCTTACTAAGGTGCCAAGGCCAGAGAAAGTTGGTTCTTTAAAGAACCATACATGATGCAATCACCCTGTCAGAACTCACCCCAGAAATGCAAGGAACAGAGTGTGCATTATTCTTACTTCTAGGTTGATGCTGACCTATAGCACCTGCCAAGATGAACCAGGTAAGAGGGGGAAGGGTAGCCATGTACTGAATGCACTTGATTTCACTTGGTTTCCAAAAAATAGTCGCCTTTGCCACTAATTGCCCTATTCTGTCATTTAATCTTTAGTTTTTGAATTTAATTTTTCATTTTGTTTTTGAGGCCACACTAGGCTATGCTCAGGGATTACTCCTGGCTCTACACACAGGAATTACTCATGGAGGTGCTTAGGATCCATATGGGATGCTGGGGAACTGAATCTGGATTGGCTACATGCAAGACAGACATCCTACCTGCTGTACTATCACATTGGCCCCAAACTGTCATTTAATCTTTAGAGGAAAGAGTGAAAAACAAATATTCATGGGAGAAGAAATCATCTGAATTCACAGTAAAGATATTAATTAAAGTTTTATTTCCTGCAAGAGATTCTGTGGATAAGAACGATTTCTTTTTCAGACTATTCTGTGCCGACACACTGCTAGGTGATAGATGAATATTTAGATGTGGTGCAGATGTTACTTAGATGTCACTTCCTTCTACCCTAGTTCCCACAAACAGGCTTAATAAGGTTAAATGTTATCATTTGTAATTGGTGAAAATAATAAAAAGTTGAGCTAAATTGACTCTAAATATTGACTGGAGAGCACTGGTATCTAAATTCAAAAGAGGCAGATTGCTCAACAGAGGACCAACACTAGCATATAGTGAAGGAAGACTTGTGGCATGGAAGACAGATATTTGCTGTTTATTGCTATTTTGTAAGCTGGTGCTGTGAGTCCATATCACCATATTGGACCAACTCTGGACCCATAGACAAGTCAACATCATTAAAATTTTAGCATCACCAAGATCAGAAGTAGATTAAATAATGAGCATGAATTTCAGTCCTGTAATAAAAGTGTTGAATGGGTATTCAGATAGTCTATATCTATGGACTCATTTAGAAATACTCATTTAGAAATACTCATTTCTATATCTATGGGCTGGAGCAATAGCACAGTCGTAGGGCATTCGCCTTACAAGCGGCCAACATGGCCGCCCCGAGTTCGATTCCTCCGCCCCTCTCGGAGAGCCAATGGAGATGTTACCGGGCCCGCTCGAGCAAAATCGACGATCAACGGGAGGGCCTTTACCTTTACCTTATATCTATGGAAAATATGGACTCACACAGGGAGTATACTAAGCAGGAGAAGTGTGGAAAGATTTTACTAAGGGATGATTAATATCTGATGAGTGAGAACTTTTTTCTGACTTCCACCATCAATCAATCCCTGTGTCTTTCAATTTCTTTCTCCCTGCACCTTTCAGATGAGTCTTTTCATGTTCATAGCTTCTACCATGTTCTGGGTCACCAGTATCATTCATTCCTCCTTGTTCTTGTCATTCCTCAAATTATTCTTCTTATTACCAAAGGGTTATCTTTTCAAAGTGAAAAGGTAACATAAAAACAAAAATCACTCACTATTTAATGACTATTCAAACTTTTTTGCATTAAAATTTTAAGCTCCCTTTAGGAGCTGGAGTGATAGTACAGTGGGTAGGGCACTTGTCTTGTACTTAGCCAACCTGGATTTGATCCCTAGCATCTCATATGGTTCCTTGAGCACCACAAGGAGTAATTCTTGAATGCAGAGCCAGGAGCAGGCGTAACCCCTGAGATTGGCGAGGTGTTGCCCCTAAGCATATCTCTATCTCTATCAATCAATCTATCTACTACTTTGTATAAGTTATCAAATTAATGCTGGATGTAGATTTTACATTTTTCCATTAAAAACAACCACTTGATGAGTATTTCTATATCTATCCGAATACCCATTCAACACTTTTATTACAGGACTGAAATTCATGTTCATTATTTAATCTACTTCTGATCTTGGTGATGCTAAAATTTTAATGATGTTGACTTGTCTATGGGTCCAGAGTTGGTCCAATATGGTGATAGTTGAAAGTCATAGTTTTATTTCCAGGATAACTGTGATGATAGTCAACTGACCTTGGGTACCAAGAAGGAAAAAAGTCACTTTTCTTGGTTGTAGAGATCCTTTATTCTTATAGTATTGTATCGAAGTGAGAATGATGTGCAGAAGAAACAACAAACAAGAATTTTATTCCTTTTTTATTTCTCTCCCCAAAGAATGCAGGGAGGATAATCTCAAGGGATATTGTGTGGAAAATATTTTGGCTTAGAGAAGGGACAATGAAATATGCAACTGAGAGTAACTTGGGAAGGGGTGGAGTTAGGAATGTCACACAGTAAACAAAGATAGTACTGTAGCACTGTCCATCCATTGTTCATCGATTTGCTCAAGCTGGCACCAGTTAACGTCTTGCAACAAATTGTGAGACTTGTTATTACTGCTTTTGGCATATCAAATAAGCCATGGGTAGCTTGCCAGGCTTTACTGTATGGGCAGGATACTCTTGGTAGCTTACTAGGCTCTCCGAGAGGGGCAGAAGAATCGAACCCGGGTCGACCGAGTGCAAGGCAAACACCCTACCTGCTGTGCTATCGCTCCACAAAGTAAACAAAGATACAAGAGACAAGAAGAAAAGACGCATAGATTATTACAACTAAGTGACAGAAAGAACCTGTCATTTATCTTTCATATATGTGTATATATATACTTATATATAATTAAGTGATAGAAAAAACCTGTCATTTATCTTTCATATATATATATTTGAATCACCATGAAATACATAGTTACAGAGTTGTGTGTGTGTGTGTGTGTGTGTGTGCGCGCGCACACGCGTGCACGAGCATTCAGTAGTGAAGTACAGCTGACTGTATTCAGGTTACTTACTCTTTTTTTTTTTTTGGGTCAAATCCAGCGATACACGGGGATTACTCCTGGCTCTGGACTCAGGAATTACTCCTGACGGTACTCAGGGGACCATATGGGATACTGGAATGGAATTCGGGTCAACTGCATGCAAGGTAAATGCCCTACCCACTGTGCTATCACTTCAGCTCCCAGGTTACTTACTCTTGCTTGGCTCTGCACTCAGGAGATACTCTTACTAGTGCTTAGAAGCTGATATGCAGTTCTGGGGATTGATTTGGGGTCAGCTCTGCACATGATAAGTGTCTAACTCCTGTATTATTTCTTTGGTCCTCTTTCAACTTCTCTTTTTTTGAGACTCCTTCAGAGAGAGAGAGAGAGAGAGAGAGAGAGAAAGAGAGAGAGTACACATGGAAATGAGACATGCCTGAAATTTAAGACAAACAATGCAGATGGTTTGAAAGAATTATACACTCCGACATCTAGGGGAACAAAATACATGATTTTGAGACGCCAATGGAAGTTACTGAAATAGATGCTAATGACACTAAGAATATTTATTTAGGGTCACAGAGGCCATGCAAGTAAAAGTGGTAAGGAAACAGGAAATCCACAGAGATTTAAAGACTGGCATGCAGTTATGTCAGGAGA